>NW_025964383.1:13022010-13515652 GCF_023055435.1 Haliotis rufescens
TGAGACCTGACAATATAGTCTCACAGACTTGGTTCTAAATAACCTATGTGTCGCTCACGTGTGAATACAAACGTGTGTTGTGATGTGTTATGCAGATTGTGGTCTAATGAAACTGCTATTGCAACACGTTGAACATTAGTGCTTGTGACCCTAGTCCCCCAATACGTGGATATCAAGGTTCACACATTAAGATTTAAGACACTGGAACTTCTGCATGTATGTCTTGTCATTGTTCTTGCATCCGCCTCCAAACCTGCCTATATCTCAACACTTTTATTATTACTTCCTTCGTTTGAACATTATAGACGGCGACTTGCGAAACGGACAATTTACAGGAGCTAATTTATTTCAAAGGCGAAAAGAGTTTGAAACATTGCATGTGGCATTATTACAAAACAATACCATTATGTATCGAGTGATTGAAATGAATGGATCCGACATAGGAATGACAAGGTGAAACATACCAATCAACAGAACATGTTGGCGGTGCATTGTAAGGGTACAAACAATCAAGAAAGGTGACATTGGTGTGTTGTCAAAAACATAAACGTTTGAGATAACTTGATCAATAATGAGTTATTCCCAACAACTGGTCAACCTGTCGTTTATGCTCGACAAGGTCCGAATCAATCTCCCAATGACAATTTGCAGGATTCTTGTCAATTAATCTTGTAGCGGCTGACGGTTTCCGTTGACGTCGGCGTACACGTCCCTGGATTATGCGTTATAGGGGATAGATCAGAACTCATGGCTGTTCATTGCAATCGTGTGATGTTATGCTGTTGGAGGTCGTCAGTTACGATACGTACACCGTGCGCACGAGCGTTATCGCCTTGAAAGGCAAGACGTGGACTAGCATGCAGCGAAAACGGAATTACTGTCGTCGCTAGCATGCTATCTCGGTAGTACTGTCCAGTGACCGTCTTACATGTATGGACAATATGCAGTGGCGTTCTGGCAGTCAAAGTGATCCTGCCCCATATCAGTACAGACCCACCGTCAAATCTAATGTTGCCTTACGTTGACGTTCGTCGACGTCTTTGCAGAGTGATTCGCGATTAACTGAGTTCCGCCCTCTAAACGTCATTGGTTTTGGGGTCCATCATTAACATTTTGTTTCTGTAGAAACCTGTTCCAGTGTCTGCAATTCACAGATAAAGACACATTGAAGAAATTGGCTACACCTACTTTTCCCTGAGTTCAACCAGCTTGAAACATGTCAATAACCCATCGAGGTTCATCACCTAAAGATGACACATTCCCAATCTTATCACAAATAATGCGTTAAAGCAAGAGTAGGGGCTTACATGTTACATGAGTGAGTGAGTGAGTGAGTGAGTTAAACGTCGCTTTTAACATTATTCCAGTTATATTGCAGCGTGTGAGCTTAATGTGGGAGGAACGCCCGAGGTGATGCAGGTCTCAGATGTGTACCACTTCGGTGAATCCCACGAGTACGGGTATGGTGCTGACCAAACTAGAAACATAATCGGTGTGAACAGGATCGAACCCACAATTATAGGTTTCTGGCGTGGTTTAGGTTTAGGGACGCAACTCTGCTCAGCAAATCGCGGTTTTTATCTGACGACCGTTTGTAACATTTCTCATCATCATGTACATTTTTGGAGAGCATAGACAGTGGCGATAGATATAGTTACAGTCATAGAAAACTGAAGCAAATAGGTATTGATTAGAAATATCCCACCATGAATGAGGTATTATTCAAAATACAAAATGCACTTTGTGCTAATGAGTAAAATATGTCTTAGGTCATGGTTGAGGTGAGGTGAAATTGGGTTTAACGTCGCGTCCAAGAATATAGCACTTGTGTGTGGCTGCTGGTACTAGTCCGGACTGATGCCGATTTATAGTGCCGGCTCACTGAGATACCATGCCGCAGTTTAACATTAATACCCCACTCAGACACAGTATATTGACTCCGAGCCAACGAGTCCTTGTTTTAGCCCTTTAATATCGAGCGCCAGACACGGAAACAACAAGTGTCATCTTTTAACGTGTTCGGTATGACGCGGCCGGGGATTGAAACCCGAACCTTCCATTCTCTGGGGGGACCCTCTACCACTAGACCCCGGAGGCAGTCATGGGTAAAATGTACATCAACATTTTCTTGCTTCAATAATGTGAGGGACATACATCTGTTGATTTTCTAATCCTGGCAGTCCTTTAGTTTAGATATTGCGTACAATCATACAATTGTGATTTGTTATGTCATGGAAAGAGTTGTGTCGCTTTTATGTAAACCTTTCTGTCATTTCTAACTGAACATACTATCTCACTGCTTGAAATATAACTTTTTCAATGTTCATAACCTGCATCGTGAAACTCTAGTAAAGAGCGTTATTGATTTGTATTTACAGGTTATATTTTGCTAATTGGGGTTTGCGTCCATTGACAAAATTATTAAAAACATTTCCTATTTCATAATAATCAATAAAATTATCCATACTTGTCACCGACCAGGTAGCGCCATTTTTCATGTTATTTCTGAAATATCCCCCGATCAAAGTTAACTGTGCAATAAACTTTGCAAATGGGCAAATGCACGTATTTCTGTACGTGGAAAAATAATCATTAACTTTCTGTTATAACGCGACAACAGGGAATCAAAACAGTGGAAAAAGAAATGTCCCGTCGACAAACTGTACCAGTTATCGGCATCATCTAAACAGCACGTGCCACGTGATAAAGCACACCGCTTCAGTTTTACAAATTACATTTTATATTTTCTCTGGTATCGCAAGCTGTTTTTATATTTGTTACAATTAATAAGAAATGCTTTTATCAATTTGTCGTCTGCAAACTGACGTAGACCAATGTGCTTTACACACTATGTACTATGGGTTTCGCGATATATACAGGGTTATTCACATTTGGAAAATAGCTCAAATAGGTTTTAGAATTGTTTTTGGGGGAAGAAATGACAGACAGAAAGTAAGCTATGACAGAACTGAAAGTGCATCATCGTGTTGTTGGATTTTTGTTTCCGCGTCAGTTAGTCACGTGACACCGCCCGCGTGTCTCTTCTATTGTATTTGAGCAAGGTGATTATACATGTATGGTATGTTTGGTTTTTTTAATATTTATTCACAGGAGTATTTTTTGTTTATCATTTGTAGATACATATTTATCTCTTCTAATGAAATCGAGCAAAGGTAAAACGAGATGCGATCACGTGTGCGTTGTAGCGAGGACTAAGCGATAATTGGTTTTCGTCGACAGCTGGTCACTGGTCAATTTTCACAGTAACATGCGTGTTCACAATTAGTTAACGCGAAAGTTCTCTTTCCACTCAGTAATTCTTTCTCTGTGGCACAATAGAAATCAACCTATATTTTGTCCACGCAATGACATAAGCTCATTTGATCTTAATTTCACAAAACCAAATGTATGTCGTGATGTTTTCGAAACCAATTTTCAGGAATCATTAGAATGAAATTGACAACAATTGTTCATCTGCTAGCATCTGCTTTTGAAACTGAGAGCAATTAAATATCACGCGCCTCGGCTGGAGCGGTGTCGACATGATTTGCTCGTTCTGGGCGGGCGGCTCGTCTATTTCGCACGTGCCGCACGACGTTTATTCTGACAGCAAAGCGCCAGGACATTTAAAAAAATATTTGTATGTTTACAATTAATTTAATTGCTGTTTGGTCTCAACATGTTTTCGTTTACAGAAGAACACTATAACATACTCCAAATAATATAATAGCAGAATGTTCCAGAAATATTTCAAACATGACTTGTTCACTACATTTAATATCGCTTATTGTTTATTGTGTTATTGACTGTTTGTGTCCTGTTCTGATAATGCTGCCCATCTCCTGTCGCCCATCGCCAAACCCCCAGCCCCATGTGCGTCCTCCAACGTGCAACACCATACTCCACCAACTACCGGATGACGTCACCAGGTCACGTGACACTGTGATCTCAACATCTTCATTTGAAGCTTCTTCCTCATTATACCGCGTTCACTCGTGTTTCTGTTAAACGACGGTGAACAACTGTGATCGCGAGTTTTCGCGCTCTGCGTGATTATTGGGCTCTGTGTATCCTTTTGTTTTAGTAATTCAGAATCTCCACTGCAAATATTTCAGTGATGAACCTCTTACACCAGACCTGTTACTAACTTATTTTACATTCAGGTTAAAAGATTACAGTATACATACACCAAAACGTGATACACAGTAGGTCTGATGCACATACTACTGCACTGTGATTATATTACATCATTTGTATGTCAGTACATTGTACTTAGCTGTGCATTCCTTGCAATTGGATATTTTAGTACAACTTTAATATCCCAATTTGTCTCATGTGTTATTCACTTGTAAACTACATTCATATGTTGTAGGTTTACATCTGAAGTATGACAAAGACAGAGTCAATCTCGACTACGTCCACATCAACACAGAAGGAGACCTGGTCAACAGGAAGTCGGGCACCAGACCTGCAGGGAAGGGGAGACTGAAGAAGTACTGGGGCGCATGTAGCACTGCCCCCCTCCCCAGGGCTGGCTGTCCCCAGTACTTGGAGATGGTAAACAGGGTCAGTCTGCACAAACCACTCACAGGGAAGGTCCTCATCCTGGAGGTGGGTGTATGCAGGGAGGAGCAGAGGGACGTGTCTCATTGTATAGGTAAACAATCCAGGTCCTGCAGCATGACCGTCTCCCGCTGTACTACACACGGTGGGATATGCAGGCAGACATGGAAGGAGGGGAAGCATGTGCTGTGTCTGCCTGACACTCTCCCCAACGCAGCAAGGACATTACGCACACTACATTACGGTGTTGTCTATGATGACGCCAGGAAGAAGATTGTCTTCATTGATGTGAAGGAGAAAAAAGTGATGTCGACGTTAGACAATGTCGACTCCAGTCAGCCACTGTGGCCGATGTTTGGGGTGTATAACCCAGATGACGTCACTGTCAGCATGACACTTGTAGTGGGCAGCGACATCAACATGACAGAGGAGAAGAAAGCAATGATTGTCAAGGCGCTGTCGTCATAGTGACAATGATTGTCAAGGGCTGTCGTGATGGTGACAATGATTGTCAAGGCGCTGTCATGATTTTAAAAATGATTGTCAAGGGCTGTCGTGATGGTGACAATGATTGTCGAGGCGTTTTCGTGATGGTGCCAATGATTGTCAAGGCGCTGTAGTGATGGTGCCAATGATTGTCAAGGTGCTGTCGTGAAGGTGACAATGATTGTCAAGTGATGTTGTGATGGTGACAATGATTGTCAAGGCGCTGTCGTGATGGTGACACTGATAGTCATGGCCCTGTCGTGATGGTGACAATGATTATCATGTGATGTTGTGATGGTGACACTGATAGTCATGGCCCTGTCGTGATGGTGACACTGATAGTCATGGCCCTGTCGTGATGGTGACAATGATTGTCAAGGCGCTGTTGTGATGGCGACAATGATTGTAAAGGCACTGTCGTGATGGTGACAATGATTTTCAAGGCGCTGTCGTGATGGTGACAATGATTGTCAAGGCGCTCTCGTGATGGTGACAATGATCGTGATATGAAATTACAGATTTGTTGTAGATCCTTACTGATCAGGAACAACTACATGACTCGAACATGTCTTCTCTGTGAAAGTAGGCTTTCATTTTCGTATGTACAAATATCACTCTGTAAACAGTGTAGTGTCTACACAACACAAAACCAGAAGTTTAACTTATGATCTCCTACACCTATCAACTATAACCCCCTGAACCTGTAATCTTGATGTGATATGTGTAAATGTATATAACATTTAGATAAAAGGTAAAACGTTTTTGTTTGTTTGTTCATTTGTTTGTTCGTTGTTTAACGCCGCACTCAACAATATTCCAGCTATATGATGGTGATCGCTAACTAATCGAGTCTGGACCAGACAATTCAGTGATTGGCGTCAAGACCATCCATCTACGCCATTGGGATACGATGGCATCAACCAAGTCAGCGAGCCTTATCATCCAATTCTATTTGTCCCCTCTTACAAGCATAGTCGCCTCTCACAACTTACACGTGTTGGTGAAGACCTATTCTTACTTTGTTCTTCATGGGTCACGTAAATCTATCATGGTACATGGTACGACACACAATTTAGATTCTTTAGATGTTTATCAAACAAAATAAAGTAAGTGACATTGCGATAACCTATTGTTTTGAAAATAATAATTTATTTGCCGGACGAAGGAGGGCAGTTTAAAAGAAGGAGGGCTTCTGCGAATGATTATTACCAGCGAAAATAGCGTTACCGTTATTATAGATAAAATAGATTTTGTTTTCAGATAAATATAAACATCAATATCGGTTTTGAAATATTTACTGCAATCAACAAACAACGAATGCCATTGAAGAACAAATCAGATGACGTCAAAGCTGACTACCTAACAACGGGAGTCAAGCAATATGAGGGCATTATCAAGTTATAATGGTCCACTCATTTTTGATAACATGCGGGTAGTTTAATGATAATTCTCTCCATTTTAGCTATAATGCTTGTCATCGTATCCCAATTGCGTAGATCGATGCTCATGATGTCAATCACTGAATTGTCCTGTCCAGATTTGAATATTTATAGACCGCTGTCATATAACTCGACAATTGCTGAATGTGTCGTTAAACAACAAACAAACAAAAAAATGCATGGGCGTGTGATGACATAGTTTGTAGCAATATGCCGGGTAACACCAGAAATGGACTTTACACATTGTCCCCATGCATGTGGACAATCGATGTGAACACTTTAACCGTTATAACCTGATTTTGTAATATTATTTCGCAATGTTCCTCAATAACATTTGTTTTGAATACCTGTACAGTTTCCGAATACGATTTCAAGGCAATAAGCTGGACTCATGTGGAGACGAAGGTTGAAATAACTCGAGCTCTTTGATATTTAGTAACATAATGTGAAACATAGTATATACCTTATGCATGTGCTGCCACTAACACTTACACCACCAACAACACCAATACCAACAACAGCAAGATCAACACCAACACCACAAACAACAACAACAACAACACCAACCCCAGCAACAAACACCACCGGCACGACCACCACCAACACCTCGACCACTAACACCCCCAACTACACCAATACCAACAACAGCAACATCAACACCAACACCACAAACAACAACAACAACAACAACACCAACCACAGCAACAAACACCACCGACACGACCACCAACAACACCAACACAACACCAACAACGACACCACCAACCCTTCCTCCGTGTGGAAGGAGGTGGAGAACACCTCACCCCTGGTGTACCTGCTGCGACTAAGAAGACCACGAGTTAACAACAGAAGACAACCACGACTTATGGAAGAGAAACTGTGTTAATATAAACAGCAGGATTATGACTGCCTTGATTCTTTGATGAGTTGATGGTATGCAGGGCGTATGAAAGAACCTTGGTCACGGTTGACCCACGGTTGGAGTCTTTTGATGTTGATGGCTTCTTGTGATTTTGAAGTCTTTGAGGTTGGTGGTGGGGGCTTTTGACTTTATCCCACTGGACGCTTTGGCTTGGGTTGTAATGGATATGGTTTGGTTATCGCCGTCTGACGTAACGTCCTTGGATTCCCCTACCGCAATAGACGTACATGTACATTCGTAGTTGCATCGTTATCGCTGTCTGACGTAACGTCGTCGGATTCCCCTTCCGAACAAGACGTACCTGTAGTTGCGTCGTTTAAGCTGTCTGACGTAACGTCGTCGGATTCCCCTTCCGAACAAGACGTCCATGTAGTTGCGTCGTTATCGCAGTCTGACGTAACATCGTCGGATTCCCCTTCCGAACAAGACGTACCTGTAGTTGCGTCGTTTAAGCTGTCTGACGTAACGTCCTCGGATTCCCCTGTTGATGAAATACTTACGTTTCCCAGAGGTGGTGAGGAGAAATAGCACGCGTGCGTGCGTGCGACCGTCTTATTTCTTATAAAGCACATTGGATTCCAATCTCGGGTTATCACAGAATGTTGTGGTGTTCACAGTACCTCGACATCGGAGAGAAGCGTTCGTAAAATAGCACGACTACAATTTAACCGAGAATGCTGTGTTGATATGGGATCTTGGACTGCTGGTGCTCTCCTTATGGCGTGTGTGCTGAGATATAGGAAAAATTATCGAAAAAAATCAGATCAGGCGCTATAACAACCGTATGACGCGGAACCTCGTTTTCAATCGGTTATCGGCTTAACACGTGGTTTTCGGACATTGGTCGAATCTTGTCATCTCGGTATTGGCGTCTCTGGTGAGACATGACCATCGATCTTACATACCTTGGTTTGGAGTGACTTTGGATAGTTCATGGACGCGCTTCTAACCTATTGTTTCGAGACCGTTTCAATACGAGAGAGAGAGAGAGAGATCAAATCGTCCTGTATGTCGTCGGTATAAATCTCATCGTCGGCTAGTCGTACAAAGCAACTACATTGAATCGGGTGGTCACAGGCTCATGATCAGTGACTTGCCGACGAGACGGGATGTTACTGATGAAGCAAGACACTGGGTTGTCTGGCCCTGACTCAAATATTTACAGACCGCAGTGATATAGCTGACATATGGCTGAGTGCAGCGCGTAAATACAAACAAACACACATACATATCATCATCATCATCGTCATCATCATCATCATCATCATCATCATCATCTCCTCAATGTTATAAGAGGGAAATCAATAGAGGACAGTTGTCTTGTCTTGTCAGATCTAGAACGTGTTACTCTTATCAAGTGAGTGGAGCAGCCACAAGTTAATCTCTTAACTTTGCAGATAAGATAAACATTGTGTTTGACTAGAAAATTAAAAATGTTCCGCTTATCATGTTTTTGTGGACTGAATGTCGTTCGGGCATGAAGCGCTATTTCTACATGTTATTTTACTCGAGTGAAAAATCGATTATATATACTCTTAAAAAAAGAAACGCTAAGCCAGTTTTGTGTGAGGTAGGAAAATACATTTACACGAGCAACCGAACGGGTGTTGAGCCAAAATGTTTTGGGGAGAACACTTGGTGATTGTAGTCATCTCAGTTATCGGTACATAGGAAAAGTCCAAGCTGAAGGTCCGTTGGAATCTATAGCGGCCTGACATCTCCTGCCCATGGAAGAGATGAGTATGCGAATCACATCCTGGAAAATGGTAGCGCACTCGGCCTGCAACGCAAAAGTCAACAGCTGCAACCTGGTTGACGTCGGCGTAGCAGTCTGTCCAATTCATCCCACAGGTGCTCAATCGGGTTCAAAATCGGGGACCTGGAGGGCTAGGGAGAACATCAACGTTGTTGTTGTGTAGACAGGCTCTTGTGATCCGTGCTGTATGCAGTCAAGCGTTGTCCTGCTGGAATACACCGTTGCCGTTGGCTGCAATTGGGAGGACGTGTGGTAGGAGAATTTCGTTAATGTATCGTTGAGCCGTAAGATTGCCCTAGATATCAACCAACCCTGTCCTGCCATTATGAGAGATAGCCGCCCACATCATAAGGCTACCCCTACCAAACTGGTCCACTTCCTGTACGCAGTTTCCGGCGTAACGTTCTCCACGACGTCTGTAAACCCGTACTCTTTCATTCCCTCGACGGTGGAGAAATATTGATCTCGATGTTGTCGACTCAATATGACGCGTCAAACAGGACGTCTTGCTCGTAGACCTGCTGCTCTTAAACGGTTTCGTACGGTCTGGTCGGAGATTCTGCGCAGTCCGGGGATTTGGGATGCGGTTGAGGTGGCTGTGGTCGTGCTTTCACGTAGATTACACAGTCAAATGTAGCGATCTTGTGCGGGGGTGGTTACTCTTGGTCGTCCCGGCCTTGGCCGATCACGTCTTGACCCCTGCTGTTGAAACTGATCCAGTAGCCTTGTGATGGTGCTGGGTGCTACATTGAAAACGCTGGATACAGCTGATCGGGATTCCCCTGCCTGCAAGCTGCCTATGACGCTGTTTCTTTGCACTTCTGTTCATCTTGGCGTGTTGTTGAACTGTCACTGTTCGATTGACGCAGATGCCAGGCAATCAAAAACCCTTCACTTTACTACCGTTCATAGTGTTGCTGCACGTGTAGTACGTGCAACTCCATGGCCCTTTTGTTAATGTAATGGGTGCGTTTTTTCCCGAATCGTACGTGTTACCCGACTAATGGTTTTCATGTCCTTGTTGTGATCATTTTGATCCGGGAAATTTGTCACTGACACTATAACACATTAAACCACTTCGTTTTGCACCTCTTGGTCCGCTAATTTTGCTTTTATTGCCAAAACAATTTTTTTATCGCGTTTCTTCTTTTGAAGATAATATTTTGGGATGCCTAGAGTATTTCATCACTAAATGCAATATCAACGTCAGCATATAACGAATATACCGCTTAGGTTATGTTTCAGTCTGACCATCTACTCACCAAGTTTTGATCCATGAAGATCCGGGTTGAAATAGATCAGCAACCCATGTTTGCCGCAAAAGTTGACTATGCTTGTCGTAAGAGGCGGCTAACGGGATCGGGTGATCAGGTTGGCTGACTTGGTTGATGCATGTCATGGTATCCCAATTGCGTGGATCGATGCCTATGGTGTCAATCACTGGATTGTCTGGTCCGAACTCGATATTTTACAGACGGGTTTATTTCGGTTATATCAGCACAGGGTGAAATAAAGTGGTCCTTGCCGTATGTCACGTTAGATATAAACACAAACACGTATAAGGTGCAGACAAACCGAGACTAATAATCAGAGATTCGAACTCACGATATAGACACCCTGGCGACACTGACGAATGCAACACTTTGAAAGCATTTGAGAATAACTCGAATACTCACTCACACACTCACAGCGACATTTGAACATGTTAGTTGCCTCTTTACCAAAACGACACATTGAGAAAAAACAACTGAAGTCAACTCTGTCTTCATTTATATATGTAATGGTGAGGTGAGGTGAAATGGAGTTTAACGTCGCGTCCAAGATTATTGCACTTATATGGCGACTATATATATTGGTACATGAGAAGCTTTATCAATCGACATACACACCAATAAATATAAGCGACAAAAACACAGAGTGAGTGAGTGAGTGAGTGAGAGAGATTTACGCCGCCTTTAGCAATATTCTAGCAATATCACGGCAGGGGACACCAATAACACGGCGGGCTTTACATATTGTACCCATGTCGGGAATCGAACTCGGGTCTTCGGCGTGACGAGCAAACGCTTTAACCACTAGACTACCCGACCGCCCCCCATGACCTTGATCAAACATCTTCTGAGCAAGAGTCGCATGACGCTCCTTGAAGTCGTGGCAGCAAGAACATGCTCGATTGTACTTCAAAACTTATGAAATGTAAACGTTATCTATCGTTGATATCCTGTGTCTTGCGGAGAGTGTCTTGTCACTGTGAAGCTTTATGCATTGATCTGAATATGAAACAGATGAAGTGGCCTCACTGGTCTCCTTAATTTCTAGTCTAGGTGGGTAAATCAGTGGAAGAAATCGTTCATTTGAACGATATCAGATCATCGATATACCTGAAGCTTAAAGGGGCATTGATCTGAAGCAACTCCCCAGGACTGGTTGTTGCCTCTGTTATTGTTTTTACCCCGTAAATATCCGGATGATATAGCGTCTTTGATTAATGTCAATGTACCTTATAGTTTGTTGCATAATGTTCATGCTTTTACCAAGTCTTTTGTTCATTTATTCCATAATCTAGAACTTCTTTATATAGTTCTCAGATATAAACCAAATTTGTATGAAATCGAATGGACGTTTTCAATCTGGAACACATTTTCCTCATTTAGTGACAGAAAGTTTAATTAACGAAACAAGGAGAATATGGATGATCCTTGATATAACTTCTACTGCTTCCTTAACTATTAGATCCAACATTTCTACATGACGAACTTAGGTGACACTGGCAATTCTACATAATATATAGACTAAATAACATAGTAGAATTACAATTTGTAAAACTATACATGTATATTCATGTTAGATGCAACAGATCTATAGAAGTGTTTCTTGAAAATAACCATGTTACGAACCTTGTAGAGGGTGGGTGTGGTACCATCAAGTTCTTTTTTAATATTCAAGCAACATCACGGAAAGAAATCCGAGAATGAACTTCATATGCTGTGTCCTTGTGAGGTATGGAATGGGGGTCTTCCCATGTCCTATGAATACTTTAATCACTAGGTACCCGATCACCTTTTTGTACATACATGTATTTCAACAGGATAAAAGTACATTATAAATTATGTCCAAAGCTGTAGTATATATTAGTTCTGAGCCGGTAAACCAGAGATAAATGTATTTCAATTCATTTTAACAAGGGTACTGAACTCACTGAACAAAAATAGAGAAATTGTCAAACTTCGTTTGTGTGTAAAACACGCATCATTAAATCTAATTGTTTTATCTTCAGATGTCACTATTTTCATACAAGCTTTATTTTCGTAACTATGCATTTATTTATTATATATCAAAAGTATATAACAAAGGGAATCGATAATGTACGCTATGAAATCGTTTTTACTGCATTCACGTACAGTTCTAGATAATGAATGCCACAAGGCAAAGTGACATATATACTGACCCCTATGATTGGACAACACTGCTACATCAGTAGCATGATCTCTTCTCCACGTCACAATAGCTGTTATCACTGAAGTACTGTATATTGGTGATTACGCCTCCTTGGCCTACATTCATCAAATCCGACTCGTTAACATGTTTGTTACATTTTTCTTCATACAAGTCACCTTGGCCATATTCAAATGACACAAACTTGAACATATAACAGTGTACACGGAAAGCAAATGGGGACATGTGTCACAGTTTCAGAGTGATGTCTGTCTCCAAAGTCATGTCGACTGTTATCATCTTCATTCACTTGTTTTATTATAATGTTGCACATGACAAAGTTTATCGTAATCATAAGAAACACGAATGTGCATTTTATATGATCCCATCACAATGTATATGTGCATAACTAAAATTTAAATAATATCTTGATAAGGTGATTAAATGCATTCATTTAAGACGTGAACGTCAGTTTGGATGGGTTCATTAATGGGTCAGCGATTAAATAGCGCTGGTTAAACTGTGTGAACCTCCGAGCTTTCAAACCAATTCGGACGATGCGGGATGGACTGGTGGGGATTTAACCGAGTTTTGTGTTAATTGTCAACGTCAGGGTGTGTTATATTTAGAGTTTGGGATTTATCGCGCATGCTGTAATGCTTTGCTTAGATGGTGTTTCTTGTCACCTGAGATGGACCTAATGTATGACTTGATGCCAACTTCATTACTGTGCCCTGTTTCTCGTCATATGCCGCCGCTTCTCGGCCTAGAATGCAAGGAGAAGGTCGGCCAACTCAGAAACCGGAATAGTAGATTTCTAATTCCGTCTATGGATATTTTCTCGTCTCCGATGACCAATCGATAAAACAGGAAGGCAAGTTTTGGGGGTTTTAAGTTTCTTTCCTCACCTTTTTATGTTTTATGGTTTCTCAAAATCTTAGATTTTTTTCCCGATACAATAGTAAATCGGATTTTAGTTTGGGATAGATCAGGAGGAATCGCGTTTGCTCTGTGTCAGCGGCCACATCTGAGTAGGGTACGAACTGTTTTCATTGGTGCTAGATTCATGTCATTTCCTAACACAAGGCATCAAAGTCAATATAGCTTAATAAATATTGACGGAAGTAGTTCCGTCAAAAGTTCACATGATCAATTTCACAAAAAATTGTTCACATCGTGTGAACTGTTTTTGTTCGTTCACAGGTGTATGAATTCCAAATATAAGAGCACGTGACTACCCCTTCAGCCAATCAGCATGAAAGAAACAATGTAAACTTCAAAGTATGAAATTATATACATGTGTATCATTACTTATTTTTCATCAACACATAAATTATAGTGTTGTAAATTCTTCAGGTGGTTATGATACTTTAGCTTATAATTTACTGCTATCACTTATAGTTCGCGTGTCGTGTTATCAGATTAACATGATTACATGCGTAAATGTAAGGTGACATATACACCTCCTATGATTGGACAAAACTGTACATCAGGCGCGTGATCTCTTGTCCACGTGATGATAGCTGTTACCATTGAACTATATTGGTGATTACGCCTCAAGCCCTTGGACTAGATAAACTTGACTCGAAAACACGCTTGTCTGTAACATTTATATTTTATGCTACATGTACTTGCAGTGGGTATACATTAGATCAGTAACCCACAACCAGTATAATTATGATATGAATTCAATGATCTATTAATACTTCGAAATAAGACATTCTTGAGCCATAACATAAACTGAAAAAAGGTGTCAATATGTTTGTTGCAGAGAATCGCTAGTCTTCATTCAACTCCGTCGATCCTGATAACGCACAGAACAGCATGACAAGAACCGTTTTATCAAATAGATCAAACTTTAACCACGTGTCGCGAGTTGACCCTTGATTGAGCTCTGAGTATTGTTTATCCAAGCCTACTGTTTGATATTCAACATGCGTACAGACAGCACATCGTTTAGCATACGTTGATCAGACGAGGTGCTCAGATAATATTGCTGGGATTATTTGCTCCAAGCATGCCTGCCAACATGACGAGTTATGCATACAATGCATACTGAGACATCAGGCTTCCTTCGTTTCTCTGTCGCCAAATGTCAATTCACACTGATCTGTGATAGGCATGGGCACAGCATGGTCCATACATCTGATTCTTGCATCAACCCGTATTTTATTTAATTTATGGAATGATGTTTTCAATAGAAAACAAATTTTCATACAATACCAGCTCCCTGATATTCAAATGACACAAATTTGAACATGTGATATTGTACACGGAACGCAAATGAGGGCATGTGTCACAGTTTGATTGTGATGACTATATCTGCCTTTCGCCATATTATCTGTCTCAGTCAGTTTGACCTAAACTGTTATCATCTTCACTCACGTGCTGACTCGCCACAGTTAGCGTTTTCTAATAGATATGCATGTACGTGTATTATGTGTGATCCCAGCACCCGCTTGCCTGCTTGCTTGTTTGTTGTTTAAAGTTACGGCAAGTAAGGATTGCTGAAGACCTATTCTATCCCGGATCTTGACGGGTCCTCAGCACAGGCAATACCTGAAGAACTAAAATGACTGTATCATGAAATATGTGTTGTTGCTATAATATACATGTACATCATCACCTACTGTTTATAAACACGTATTATTCACATGAATCGTGCTGTTGCATAACCATTTACGTGGTTATAATACTTCCGCGGACAATTTACCTCTCCTTAATATATAATACCAAGTATTAGAACGGAGAGGCAAGGTCTAAAAGAACGAAACTGAATGATCCGGGTGGTGTTTAATAACCCTTTTAAACTGAGGTGCAGGGTTCACAGGAGTAACTTGCCATTCCATTTGAATCACTGTTTGCAAGATATATCTTATTTCATGGAGCAAAAAATAATAATCTGTAATCCTAACTAACTGTGTGTTTTAATACTCCGCTGACTAAAATTGGATTGGGAAGGGGTAATTATTTCTAATAACTGATTAACTGATATTGGTTGCTTCGATCTGGCTCATACATTACATGCACTTTGGTGTAGTCAGAGCTGATAACCTTACAGGTTATCCATTGGCGAGTCAAAGGTTGCTCTTGTTTAAAGCCTTGTTTCTGTTCACGGTTGTGAGATATGTTCCGCACTCCAGAGTGTGCAGCAACGCACATCTATTGGTGATGATCATCAGAGTACTACGCCACTGAAGGTGAGTGGGAAAACCCCTTACATTTTTCATGAATGAATAACAGTTCCAAAGTTTACTGTTCAAATTAAGAAACTTTGCGCTGCTACATTAAAAAACGATTTAAAGTCATCATGTTGTTACTCGAGCATCGACGCAAAACAACCCACATGATCTTGTAGATATTGGAACGCTATTGGTTTGCTATTTTGATGTGCATGGAGTAATGCAAAGATAACTTTTGATTACCGTACGAACAACATTCCTGACATAATGTTTGGTGACGTCCGATAATAAAGGAGACACATCATATCACTGTTGGCATCATGTTAACATAAAAGCAGCAATATTGCAGCCTGATAGCGATACTTGCCAACAAAGGCTGTAGGCTGTTGATGTAACACTGTTTTGAAACGCCAGGTCTTTGTGTGGAAAGGTATTTTGAGTTATCGAATGGACAAATAAACAAGTCAAGCATTTTTCAGTATCATGGTGGAATTGTATATACCATTTGATGCGTGTGGCTGTTATACTTTTATTTGATCCAACTACATTAATGGCTCGGGTGTCAAAGGCACCACAATTAACAGTGCAAAGGTAACTACCACAGCCATTACATGATACCCGTATTATGTTTTCCAATCCAGAATTTGACAAATGATTTGTTAGCATGATATTCATGTTCATGTGATCAACTTGTGACTGAGGCACAGCCCATATCAATGTTACAAAAACCTACTCTTCCTTTATAACTTGTCTTAGTGCGAACATTGCCTTAGCTGGTGAAGTAACTTTTCCCTTATACCAGTAAATTGTCTTAGCTAGTAATGCAACGTTTCCCTTACATCTTGTCCTAGCTGATAAAGTGACTCATGTCTTGCCTTTTGTCCTGCCTTATAAATTATTATGATTAGTATCACTGGGCTGTTAGCACCAAACCCATGTTCCTGGAGTTGATCAAAGTGATGGATCTGATGGACCTTTATACAACTTAAATGTTTAAAAGAACCCACTCACTACACAGAGGAAGATCAGATTTGGCTACCTCGTCGTGCCTTTGTATTCTATTTCAAAAGTCAGGACAGTTTTATCCGAGTAGTTGTGTCAATGCTGGAACACTAGGTATCATATATAGTGAGTGTTGGTTGTTGGTTTGTTTGTTGTTTAACACCGCACTGAGCACTTTTCAAGCTATGTGACGGCGGTCTGTAAATAATCTAGTCTGAACCAGACAATCCAGTGATTAATATCTTGAGCATCGATCTACGCATTTGGGATCGGTGATATGCATCAACCAAGCCAGCAAGACTGACCACCCTATCCTGTTCGTTGCCTCTTACGACAAGCATAGTCGCCTTTTACGTCAAGCATTATCTTGAACAAAGTATAGAGTTACTCTTGCTGGTAAGCCTCTTCTGGTTATTTAAAACCAAGCAGGTTTAAAGACATCACTTTCACTACAAATGGTTGCAGGCACTGTATAATGTTGTATATGTACAGTTGCATTCCCTCATGGAGTAAACATGAAATTAATAGCATTCTTCTATTATATGAAAAGTTGGTCATAATCGTCGGTAAACCATTCAAGACGTCTTCATATAATAATTACCTAGGGCAGATATTTTCAACAAGATTATCTTGAACAAAGTGTAGAGTTACTCTTGTTAACAAAGCTAGTAAGCCTCTTCTGGTTATTTAAAAGATAAAGAGTAATTTTCCAAATTTGTTTATAAATGTATTATTTAAATTAAAAAATGCAGACAAAGCTAATGTTATTATTTGGGGCTGAAGTAAGGTGATTTCAAGAAAGAAAAGTTGGAGATAGATTGCACACAAACTGCTGTAAATATATTTTGGGAGTTGGTAAACAACTCAAGTAATGTTCAAGTTATGCTATTTAGCAGAACGCGGGAGAACAGGCATATATTATTATTGAAATGTGTAGCTTTCTGTTGTAAATTATGGAGAAGACCTGAGGAACGTTATCCGACGCTATGTTATTAACTGATGAAAAAGTTAGACGTGGCAGGAAGACAGACCTGGCCACCATGTGTAATAGCATTGTTATGTTCAACCAGTATTCTTCAACTACATGCTTTACCTTTGCGGTGTAATAACAAAAGCAAGACTTTGTACCATTAAGTGGAATCGGTAAACTGTGTGACAGGAGATGCATTGAGGTTGAACTCCATTTCATGTTTGAACATAAATCACATAATTCATTACGTGTTATCTATTTCCCTATCTATCAAAATAGTTCAAATGTTGTAAAAATTGCCATGCTATCAAATTACTATCATGATTCAATAATTTGAAATATGTATGTTGAAGACGCCTCAAAGTGCAGGCAATCATTATTACCTAGCGTCATTAACATAATCCCATAACACAAGGATATATGCTTTGTAGTTTTGTTTGTTGTTTTACCTCTAAAAGTATCACACATTAGCATTACCCTGTATGTATATGTAGCCATGTGTCATGTCCATCAGGGGCACACGGCTGACAGGTTGTATTGTAGTGTTGTGTGATGGTCTTTCTTATTTCTTTGTCTTGTGTTGTCCCTCATGCTGATACAACAGACTACCTGCACATTGTTGCACCTTCAGTCCAAACATAACAAGTCGCAGCAAGACCAGAATCTGAAAGGTTAGATCACTTGTTTATTTTGGCATACTTATTATTTGTAAAACACATGAATGCTATGAATATGTATGCATGTAAATGTGTTATATTTATTGAGCATCTTTGTCTACATATGTGCACATGTGTACATTGTATGCAACGTCGTAAAATTTGGGACATTCAACCTTTTCAAACTTAATTTAGTTACCTGCTTATTGATCGATAGTCGCATTGCTTTTCATGTTTGACTGAAAGAATGAATGAACCGTCGTATGATACTTACCTGTGTGTGTACTTAAGCATGGCTATAAGTATATGAGAGACACGATAATACAGCTGGAAGTTTGTTAAAAGCAACGTAAAACCCAACTCACTCACTCACACAACACGAATGTGTAAAACAGTATATGATATAAGGAGTATCTGAATGTATGTGCATAGTGAGTCTGTGTATCATCGTTTTGTGCTGCAACTAGAAAGTACTAAACAGCTGACTACATTTTGTTGTTGGTATTAGGTTAGTGATGAATCAAACATAGGCCAAAAGGCTGTCCCACCTCCCATATATGTGTTTGATAAGACTGTTCAGATTGGTAAGATTAAGTTTAAAGTGTAAACATGTAGGACATTGAAAACGTTTAAATTGTATTCATGTAAACAATCATACATACTTTTGTAATATTGTTGTTTAGTACACACATTACATCTTACATGTACCTACAGATATGAACAACATGTCTGTTTTGTAGTGCGAGGGAAGCAGACTGATTGACTTATGGCTGGGTGTTATAATGTCATTGTGCCAAATATGACACAGGTTGACAGTGAGTAAAGTTGATATTGTAATGCATTTGGTGAATATGTGCATGTGTACATGTTGTTGTATATCATATTGTAATGTGCCGCCTTAGATACGTGCACAATAGCTTAATACGTGTCGCTTCGTTTCTCGAAAACATTTCGTCCACGCTCATTTAAGTTTTCTGTCTTTCAGAATGGACACCTTCCCGAAGTGTTCTGTCTGTCAGCAGCAGTTTACCCTGAAAGGTCCAGTCCCCTACTTACTGCCCTGTCTACACGCTGTGTGTGAGACGTGTGTGACTTCTGTAGCTGGCGGTGTGATATCATGTTCTACATGTCAGAGGAAGGTCAACCTCACAGACACACGTCTCCCGACGGATGTAGTCAGACAGAAGGAAATATCCCACCTGACAGTCAAACATCGCCCGACAGTGCTCGTCTGTACAAATGAAGATGATAGAAATCAGGCTGTGTGTTGGTGTCAGGAGTGTGAAGAGTTCCTCTGTGAATACTGCCAGAACATGCACAGCAGACTCAAACTTACCAGGAAACATGTACTTCAAAACTTCAGTGACATGGAACCGACAGTCTCGAACATCCCAGCCTTCTGCAGTATCCATAAACACCACCCCCTTTATCTGTTTGATAAAAGCTGCAAGAAGTTAATCTGTACGAAATGTAGGTTTGATGATCATACAAATCATGAAGTGGTAGACCTAGATGTAGTTGCTGACACTGTTATAAAACAGCTGGTCCATCATAAGAATGAGCTGTCAAATGTACAATCTCGCCAGCAATCACACATTCAGAGCATCAGGCAAGGAACCGAATCCACCGACAGAACCCACAACTCTTTGAAAGAAACTATTGGCCACACATTCCAATCTCTGAGATCACAACTTGACCAAAGAGAGAAGGAACTTCTGATCGATCTTGAAAGTCAGACGAAGGAGACCAAGGCAACTCTACATGCTCAACTCACCACCTGTGAAGAAGATTGGAAGACATGCACTGGGCTTTTAGACTACATCGCCAAAGTCCTCCTCTATTCCTCTAAGTCAGACATCGTGGATCTGGAGCGTTATGTAGGGGACATACCTCGGACCTACATGTACCTAGAAACTCCTGCGCCTCAAACACATGTCGTACCTACAGCTGTCTTCAACACCAACAGCTTGTCAAAACTGATACCAAACATATCAGTGTTTGGTGCCATTTTGCCAAGGGAAGTGGATGAGGAATCTGCAAAAGGTATTCATCATGTTATTGAACATCATTTAAGGTTTATTCATTCTTTGTATGCGTACAGTTTTTTTGCAACTTCTTGTGACGTTCTATTTCGTTTGCAGCCCCTCTGTTTTCTTCATATGTTTCTCTATCTAAGACTCATGCTTTGTTTCTGAAGATTTAATGTTCGTAGACTGCACATAACACGTTCCCGGTGTTAATCGTCAGGAGTTATTCGTCTGTTGTTTCAGAAAAGGATACTCAGACTGACGATGACTTAATGGCAGACTTGGAAAGGAAACACAAAATGGTGAGTTCAATCAGTGGTGGAATATCATGAAATCTTGCGTGCACACTCACCAACAAACTGGCCAACTAGAGGTTGACCAAAAGCACATTTGCCTCAATCGTCATAACTATGTTTTATCATTTTGAGAGAAAGTGCGTCAGACCATTTAATACTTGTATTTTCGCAGGACCTAACAGAGCTGAAGACGAAAATTGCTTCAAACGAGAAACATATTGAAAGCCTCAAATCACTTCCAGACAAGCTCAATGCCGAAATCAAATGCTGGAAATCGGTGTGTTATTATTACCTTACATGTATTCACATCTTGCGACATGTCAGCATCTTCTCTTATATTCAAAAATGTTTGTTACAAAGAAAATATCATATTCTGAAATCACCATATCTAAAACATTTTAAATATTTTGTGCACTTGTTAACACAATGATTCTCTTTCCTTCATTTTAAACATCCAGTTAGGATTGATCATTTGATATGATGGTGAGTGTAAGTGTGTGTGCGTGTGTTTGTTCTCTGAATTAATTGCCAGCCCCCTAATCTTAAAGCGCCTTTCACTACACATGAGAGTGTCATGAATCCTTGATAAAGAATGGCAACCGTTAATTATTGCAAGTCTTGAAAATCCAAGACCCATGAGATGCGATGACAGGCACGTGCTTTGTTATATAATACATGTGCTATTTTTTCAGCGCATTAAGGAGAAGAAAACCACAGAGAATAGAGCCTCAAAAACCATGGATGTCTTACTTGGTAAATTTGTATCACACTTCTTCTTTGACTTCCCTTAATCACATAATTTCGGATACATTTGACAACTGAACATGAATCTCCATGTCCGAGAGTGGTAAACAGAGTGAAACCAACACACGAAGTCCCCCTGTCTCATCATACATATATATGGTGATGTATATATTGATGTTTCAGGTGTGGCTAGAGAATGCGGTATTCAACTGCTGAAGTCAGAAGTTGTAGACAGATCTATGGTGGTGAAGTGTGAGTACATTTATCATGTATCTCCTTCGATATAGGTTTTGATGTACATCATGTGCAAGTAATATAAAACGTCAACACGAATGGAACTTTTAGTCACCAACTACGATTGTGGGGCATAGAGTAGCTAAGTGGCTCATGCTTGGGCTAATGAAGGTCAGGAGCTGGCTGTCTTTATGTGTCATCGGCTGTCATTGTTACCTGGTCAATGTTAACTACTTAAACAATTACAGGACACGTTGGTAACTGCTGTGTACAACACCAGTCATTATAGATTAATGTTGCTAAATGATTAATTCACAACACGTTTGTGTGACGTTGATTTATTCATGATTATTTGCACACTCTTATATGCACGGGGTCGGTGTACGGTTCTCTGTAGGAAGTGACATCATTGAGTGGATAGAAGGCTTGCGGTATATACACATTGCTTTAGACAGGTAGATATATGTATATACAAGAAGCACTAGGTGCCAGGTCAGCACATTCTGTTGGTGCCACGGATCGCCTAACCTACCCCTAGCTAGGCTGAGGGTGCGGCTATATTTCTTTGTCAGTCACAAGTCCAAAGATTTTATATCCATGGTCAACAGACACGGATTAAGTCAACAATATAAACAACAGTAAATAATGAGTTACAAAGTTGCACAGCTCGTCCAGGTTGGCTGACAGTCGACGTACAATACAATTTGGATTTGCATATTTTAAGTAATTGCAATTAAGATTATAGACATATATATTTTATGGCTACAGGTAATTAGCCTTTGTTCATGCAGACAAAGGTTGTCCCAAATCGGTCGCTATAACAAATCTTCCCCACTATATCATCGTCTTGGAAATGTTTACCTTAAAGTGAACCAAAGACAGTTGCCATATGAAGACATTCTCCCCGCCTATGGTATCAGTAAAATATTAGCCAGAGGGGTGATTGAGTGTATTGTGAATAACGCCACTTTAAAAATCAATTCAGTTATACGATTTGGTAGCAGCCTAATATAGGTGAAAACCCCGAAGTAATGCAGGTCTTAGACCTTCAATCTTTTGATGAAGAACCCATGAGCTGACAAATGATATTCAAGGCTAATTTTGAAAATAAACCAAAGATCACAAACTTCTGCCACGCCTCATTTTAAGTGACACATAACGAATAAGTTAGAAGTAAAACAAACATAGTATATTGTAAAGTCCAGTGCCTTAGTGACACAAAAGAGTGAATGCGCGAATTGGGTTTAACGCCTCTGTAAAAAGTATTTCCGTGATATACCGACATGTCAGCTTGTGTGGGAGGAACGGAGAAAGTGATAGAGGGATTAGGCAGTTGTCATGTATGAGGTGCTGACAAACATGATTATAGGTTTCTGAAATTCGTCAGCAAATTGGGGTACCAGGGGCGACTTGGCCACCAATGCCCCGACATGAAAGCCATTCGGTGTAATTAACTGCTTACAATTTACGAGATGGGGGGTGACAGTGGTTTCAGTGGTTCCCAACAGTGTTTCCTACTGCAGCTATAATTTATCGAGGAAATGAGCAGGAAAATACCGACTGAAATATTCCAGCAACATGACAGCGGTCTGTAAATATTCGAGATCGAGTCTGGATCAGACAATCCAGTTATTGATATTATGAGCATCGATCCACCACGCAATTGGGATACGATGACATGCATCAGCTATGTCAGCGAGCCTGACCACCCGCTGTGAAGAAATGAGTGAGGAAAGAAGTGAGGGGGTCGGGGGAGGGTTGGGTGGTGACAGTGGTTTCCAACAGTGTTTCTCACTGCAGCTGTAACTTATCAAGGAAATGAGCAGAAAAATAAAGACTAAAAGAATAATCAGATCACGGACATTGGGGACACACACATTGCGAGCACCGACCCGACCGCCATCTCAGACGACGTAATTGGGACCTTGGAGAGAAGAAAGACGATGCAATCACTGTAACGCCAGGCAGACATTTTTACACGTTTGATGCACCCTCGGGATGTTCTGTATACCGTGCAATATCTGCGAAGTTCGATCTACTTTTAAGATTAAATATCAGAAACATTTAAACATAAGCCTCAAGAAAATAAACAAACGAGCCAGTATGAAGTTGTCAGTGTTAATCGTGAGTATCGTGTACAGGCAGGCACAGTGGACTGTTTACCCACTTAATGGGTCATGTTGTTGCCACTAACCCTGTTGTGTATGGTGTTGTGCGTGTGTGAATAATCTCAAGTACATCAATATTCGCCTGCCGATAAAGACATCGTGTTACTGAGACTTGACAATATAGTCTCACAGACTTGGTTCTAAATAACCTGTGTGTCGCTCACGTGTGAATACAAATGTGTGTTGTGATGTGTTAAGAAGATTATCGTTCCAGGGTAATGAAACTGCTATTGCAACACGTTGAACATTATTTATACACTGTTTGTGACCCTAGTCCCCCAATACGTGGATATCAAGGTTCACACATTAAGATTTAAGACACTGGAACTTCTGCATGTATGTCTTGTCATTGTTCTTGCATCCGCCTCCTAACCTGCCGACATCTTTTATTATTACTTCCTTCGTTTGAACATTATAGACGGCGACTTGCGAAACGGACAATTTACAGGAGCTAATTTATTTTAAAGGCAAAATAGAGTTTGGAATATTGCATATAGCATTACTACAAAACAATACCAAGAAGTATCGAGTGATTGGAATGAATGGATGCGACATAGGAATGACTAGGTGTAACATACTTATGAACAGAACATGTTGGCGGTGCATTGTAAGGGTACAAACAATCAAGGAAGGCGACATGCGTGTGTGGTAAAAACCATAAACGTTTGAGATGACTTGATCAATAATGAGTTATTCCCAACTCTGGTCAAACTGTCGTTTATGCTCGACAAGGTCCGAATCAATCTCCCAATGACAATTTGCGGGATTCTTTTCAATTAATGTTGCAGCGACTGGCCAAATTCGGCTAACGGTAGCCGTTGACGTTGGCGTACACGTCCCTGGATTATGCGTTATAGGGGAGAGATCAGAACTCGTGGCTGCTCATTGCAATCGTGTGATGTTTTGCTGTTGGAGGTAGTCAGTTACGATACGTACACCGTGGGCACGAGCGTTATCGTCTTGAAAGGCAAAACGTGGACTAGCATGGAGCGAAAACGGAACTACTATCGTCGCTAGCATGCTATCTCGGTAGTACTGTCCAGTGACCCTCCTACATGTAAGCACAATATGCAGTGGCGTTCTGGCAGTCATAGTGATCCTGCCCCATATCAGTGCAGACCCACCGTCAAGTCTAATGTTGCCTCACGTTGACGTTCGTCGACGTCTATCCAGAGTGATTCGCGATTCCCCGAGTTTCCACTTTCTAAACGCCATTTGTTTTTGGGTCCATCATTAACATTTTGTGTCTGCAGAAACCTGTTTCAGCGTCTGCAAATCACTGACGAAGACAAATTGAACATATTGGCTACAACTACTTCTCCCTGAGTTCAACCAGTTTGAAGCATGTCAATAACCAATAGGCGTTCATCACGTTGTAGATGAACTGCATGGTCCACGTGAGATGTTTCGAGGGAGTTCGGGCGTTAGGTTTTGGTTCCGAAACTGTTCCATCTCTGGCATCCATATTTCAAACTTCATTTTTTCTTCTGAGCGAGTGAGTTAGTTGGGTTTTAACGCCGCTTTGAACATTATTCCAGTTATATTACGGCGTGTCAGCTTAATGTGGGAGGGAGGCTCGAGGTGATGCAGGACTCAGACGTTTACTACTTCGGTGAAACCCACGAGCACGGGTAGGGTGCTGACAAACCTAGAAACATAATCGGGGCGAACCGGGATTCGAACCCGCAATCATAGGTGTCTGGTGCAAGCTCATCACAGCAATAGCCCGTTCGCGGAACTCTCTATACTATCGCTGCCACCGGACAAAATTCCCCACTGTGTTAGGTGGCCCCAACCATGCTTGGAGTTGAACTCACAACAGAATGACCGTTATGTTTACAAACAAGTGACGTCTGTCGTGACACCGAATACCCTTACCCCTGCTAAATTACTTTCTTTGTTTGTCAATTTGAATTTCTATTTCACTAAAACTATCATGTTATTGAAATAGTAAGAATGTAATGAAGAAGATGGTTGATTTTCCGTTAGTCTGTAATCTAGAACCAATCTGATTATACAAACAACAAAGTAAATTCATCTGGAAAACATGGTCAGTCGAAAACCTTTTCAAAATTCACTATGATGACATAAACAAAGGTATGAACGTTACTACATTTGGGGTTAGAGGCCAAATTTCAAGATTCTTGTAATGGCCGCGCCCACACTGGTGGCAGAGATGTTACCGAGAGTGTAACGGAGGTGTCACGCGCTGGAAAGGAGCGTGTCAAAGGGACGCAACTCTGCACAGCGAACGCGGTTTTCTTCTGACGACCGATTGTAACATTTCTCATCATCATGTACATTTACGTTATCATCATAGAAAACTGAAGCAAAAAGGTATTGATTAGAAATATCACACCATGAATGAGGCATCATTCAAAATACAAAATGCACTTTGTGCTAATGAGTAAATATAACTTTTAAACGGGGCTGGAATTTGGGGTTTAGTGACATAGTTCTGGCAGATGTTCTATTCAGTCGCTCGCTGATTTGAAATGTGTCAAATATTGGCTGTCTCTTTATAATATGCAGGAATCTCGTTTCACTCCCAAAACTGTCCTCACATGTTGCAGTTGTATATGGACATTGTGGCGTTGTCAGATTGTCGCCCTTGCAAAAACAAGCATAAAGGGTCAAACTTAGCCAAAGCACGATGCGACAACGCGACATTTTGGCCATTTGTCACATTGTTGCAATGTCGCATTGTAAGATGTCCGTGAGGCTTATTGACGTATTGCCATCCCTTTTTGTACGCCGTGCGTGATCCGTCATGCGAAATCTATTCACACTACGATTTCGGTGGTCCGAAGTTCCGTGGTGTACTTATGGCAGCTCCCAGAGAAGATCGAATGGTCGGTTCCTAATTATAACTGACATGAATATACTCAACAGGCCGTATGCCTAATGTTCTTTTTTCGCTATTTTCCATCAACAATGGTCTTACTACAGGATATGCTAAACTGCTATAGAAAAGGTATAGACTTCATATCCGAAGAATCTAAACTTTAAGTGGCTATATTTGACTCGGCACGAAACCTACGTTTGTTTTTTAACCAAACATCATTGCAGTCGAATTCCTTTCGTTATTTTTACACTAAGGGTTGAACGGAGAGTTAACACATAACCCTAAATGTAAAATGTTCAGACACAGTTTACTCCGAGCCGACCAGTCCTTGTTTTAACCCATTAATGTCGAGCGCCAGACAGGGTAACAAGAACGTCTTTTGGTATGACGCGGCCGGGGATCGAACCCCGGACCTTCCACTCTCGGGGGGACGCTCTACCACTAGACCCCGGAGGCGGTCCTTAGGTCATGGGCAAAATGTACATCATTATTTTCGTTCTTCGTTTATGTGAGGGACATACATCTGTTGATTTTCTAATCCTGACAGTCATTTAGTTTCGACATTGCGTACAATCATACAATTGTGATTTGTTATGTCGCTTTTATTTAAATCTTTCTGACTGAAAGCACTACCTCACTGCTTTAAATATCACTTTTGCAATGTTCATAACCTGCATCGTAAAACTCTAGTAAACAGCGTTATTGTCTTGTATTTACAGGTTATATTTTGCTAATTGGGGTTTGCGTCCATTGACAAAAAGTATTGAAAACATTACCTATTAAATAATAACAAAATTATCCCTACTGGTCACTGACCAGGTATCGCCATTTTTCATGTTATTTCTGAAATATCCCCCTTTCAAAGTTAACTGTGCAATAAACTTTGCAAATGGGCAAATGCACGTATTTCTGTCCGTGTGTAATAACAAATAATTCAATTGCTGTTTGGTCTCAACATTTTTTCGTTTGCAGAAGAACACTATAACATACTCCACATAATAAAATTGCAGAAAGTTCGAGAAATATTTCAAACATGACTTGTTCACTACGTATAATGTCCCTTATTGTTTATTGTGTTATTAACTGTTTAATTTTTGTGTGTCCTGTTCTGATAATGCTGCCCATCTCCTGTCTCCCCCCGCCAAGCGCGCAGCCCCATGTGCGTCCTCCAACGTGCTACACCATACTCCACCAACTACCGGATGACGTCGCCAGGTCACGTGACACTGTGATCTCCACATCCACATTTTAAGCTTCTTCCTCATTATACCACGTTCACTCGTGTCTCTGTTAAACGACGGTGAACAACTGTGATCGCGGGTATTCGCGCTCTGCGTGATTATTGCGCGATGTGTATCCTTTTGTTTTAGAAATTCAGAATCTCCACTGCAAATATTTCAGTGACGAACCTCTTAAACCAGACCGGTTACCAACTTATTTTACATTCGCGTTAAAATATTACAGAATTCATACACCAAAACGTAATACATAGTAGGTTTTATGTTCATACTACTGCACTGTGATTTTATTACGCTTTTTGTATATCAGTGCATTGTACTTTCCTGTGAATCCCTTGCAATTAGATATTTTTGTACAACTTAAATATACCAATTTGTCTCATGTGTTATTCACTTGTAAACTACATTCATATGTTGTAGGTATACATCTGAAGTATGACAAAGACAGAGTCAATATCGACTACGTCAACATCAACACAGAAGGAGACCTGGTCAACAGGAAGTCGGGCACCAGACCTGCAGGGAAGGGGAGACTGAAGAAATACTGGGGCACATGTAGCACTGGCCCACTCCCCCGGGCTGGCTGTCCCCAGTACTGGGAAATGGTGAACAGGGTCAGTCTGGACAAACCACTCACAGAGAACGACCTCATCCTGGAGGTGGGTATGTGCAGGGAGGGGCAGAGGGACGTGTCTCATTGTATCAATCCACAACCCAGCTCCTACAGCCTGGATGTCTCCCGCTGTCCTACACACGGCGGGATATGCAGGAAGACATATAAGGAGGAGAAGCATGTGTTGCATCTGCCTGACACTGTCCCCAACACAGCAGGGGCATCACACACACTACATTACGGTGTTGTCTATGATGACGCCAGGAAGAAGATTCTCTTCATTGATGTGAAGGAGAATAAAGTGATGTCGACGTTTGACAATGTTGACTCCAGTCAGCCACTGTGGCCGATGTTCGGGGTGTATAACCCACGTCTCCTCACTGTCAGCATGACACTTGTTGTGGGCAGCGACATCAACATGACAGAGGAGAAGAAAGCAATGATTGTCAAGGCGCTGTCGTGATGGTGACAATGATTGCCAAGGGCTGTCGTAATGGGGACAATGATTGTCAAGGCGCTGTCGTGACGGTGACAATGATTGACAAGGCGCTGTCGTGATGGTGACAATGATTGTCAAGGGCTGTCGTGATGGTGACAATGATTGTCAAGGCGCTGTCGTGATGGTGACAATGATTGACAAGGCGCTGTCGTGATGGTGACAATGATTGTTAAGGCGTTGTCGTGATGGTGACAATGATTGTCAAGGCGTTGTCGTGATGGTGACAATGATTGTCAAGGCACTGTCGTGATGGTGACAATGATATGAACACACAGATTTGTTGCAGATCCTTACTGATCAGGAACAACTACATAACTCGAACATGTCTTCTCTGTGAAAGAAGGCTTTCATTTTCATTTGTACAAATATCACACGGTAAACAGTGCAGTGTGTACACAACACAAAACCAGAAGTTTAACTTATGATCTCCTACACCTATCAACTATAACCACTTGAACCTGTAATCTTGATGTGATATGTTTTAATGTATATAACACTTGGATATATAGGTTTTTGTTGGTTTGTTTATTTGTTTGTTCGTAGTTTAACTCCGCACTTAACAATATTCCGGCTATATGATGATGGTCGTTAGCTGATCGAGTCTGAACCAGTCAATGCAGTGACTGACGTCAAGAGTATCCATCAACGCAACTGGGATACGATGATTATGCATCAACCAAGTCAGCGAGCCTGACCTCCCAATCCATTTGCTCTTTCAAGCATAGTCGCCTCTCACAACTTGCATGTGTTGCTGAAGACCTATTCATACTTTGATATTCATGGGTGACGTAAATCTATCATGGTACATGGTACGACACACAATCAGGCAAGTCGCCGAACCTGACCAATCGATCCATGCAGTCGCCTCGTTTTGCATGCTGACAGGGGATAGCAGTTGCATTTTTTTTTAGATATTTATCAAACAAAATAAAGTAAGTTACATTGCAATGAGCTATTGTTTTGAAAAGGATACTTAAAACTTGCTGATTTTCCGGACGAAGGAAGATCGAGGGCTTCTGCGAATGATTATTACCATACAAATAGCGTTACCGTTATTATAGCTAAAGTACATATAATTTATTTTCTGACACAAATAAACATCCATATTGGTTTTGAAATATTTACTGCAACCAACAAACAACGAATGCCACTGACCCATTTTTTATAATTTGGCTATATTGCTTTAAACGACTTCTTCTCTGGAACTAAGAGATCTATATCAACCATGTTTGTTTGGAAGCATTCTCCGGTTGTGAGAATTCAAGTTTTTTTCAAATGGAAGGGCTGATCACCCCCGAAGAGTTTATAACTTGGACACAGTTAAGATCCCCATCGTATAACCATATGTACAATTGCGAGTATAATGAGAGGAATGCACATATGCTACCAGAACTGGCCCTTCTGTTCATCTATCCGGCACTCCCAAATGAGTTAGAACCTTGACCATAGCATGCAAACCGATATTATCCCCACCCTATAATAAACAGATACATTGTATACATTTGTTTGTTATGAAGAGAAAAATACCTTTAATATGATTTATCCAGGATCATAACATGGAAACGGTTCAGATTTTTATGTTACATTTGTATCTTGAGAAACACCTATTCATGCTCTCAGATTTGGCATATATTTGCCCTATATATATAACGTGCTGTAAACTACTGGTGGCGCATAATTAATTAATTTACCTGATTTCTTGTTATGTTTAAAATGCTATAACACGTTGTTACAAGCTGCTACGTAAATTGGGTATCCAGAATAAAACATATTTAAATACTCTACGTTATAAATTCACTCACCAACTCACTCACTCACTCACAACCCGGCCAAGCACGGCTTTGGAAGGTTGGTGAGTGAGGAAATGAGGTTTAGTTGCACATCAAATCTGTTCATTGGTAAATTAAGAAAGATTATGGTTCTGTCTAGAACCTTGCGTCTGATGGAAAATAATCAAACTCACTCCATATTGGCTGTCCTTTCACTCTGAGATTGGATTGGGCAACTTAATGCTAGCTTAATTTAAGAACGCTTCCAGAGACCCTGATTGCGATCAAAGATTTGAGAGAACACGATTGAACGATTGCTCTGAGCAGTGACCAAGTAATATGGTGTCTGCTCCAAGGCTGTACTGAATGGTAAGTCTATGGGTGTACAATAACTCTATCCTTATAATGGGCAAGTCTCGCTAAGCGGACTGTACGCCAGTCTCTTGTGGGGACATTTTGTCCTTATTATTTACTGGTATGTAATCTAGAAATTATGATATAAGCTCATGAGTTATGTGTTATAACTGATACGGACGGCAAGTAAGACACTCATACAGAGTGAAGACCAGTACATGCGTACTTATCATCTCCGAAATACATTCCTGACAGTGACGTCATCAGCAATGAATGCCCGAGGACATATGGGTAGTCGACAGTGTCCAGGCGACTCAGGGCTCAAGGATATATGATTTACAGATCATACATACAGAGGACAGTTATTGACAGTGGAACATCATCGTCAGAGCTTGAGATGGGCCTGGACTGTACGTCGTTGGCAGCCGATTAAAGTCGGCTCTGTCTGATCAGAGCTGATGGACGATAGCGTGTTTAGCACCGAAGGGGAGAACGAACGGCGGCATGTTACATTCAGGAGGTCGTGCCGTATGGTGGAGGGAATGTTTTGGTGTGAGTGTGTGTGTGTGTGTTGGGAGGTGGGATATGTTGGCAGAAGAGAACACTACTGCTCACAATTTGACAGCTCATCATTACATGGGTGATATTCTTCTCCACCGATTAGTCTACCGTTTCTACAGCCACGTGGTCTCCTTTATCAGCATGACAACGTCAGACCCAATACCGCCAGAACTTGCTTGCAGCAAACAACATCAACGTGTTATCGTGGCCTGCACGTTCCGCAGACATGTCCACCATAGCACACCTATGGGACGACATGGATCGCTGTGTTCGACAGCGACCACATCCTCCCCACCCCAAGAAGAATGGCGACGTATTCCACGTGACGTCATCAGAAGACTGACTTTTTCTGTGCGCCACTGAGTTTTTGCGTGTCTTAAAGCAGGTGGTGGTCACACACGCTACTATTGTGACGTTATTGAACTGGACCGATTTTAGATGTATGTGCCATCAGGTGAAAGTTGGTTTTGCTACCAGAGCTCGATTCGATCAACTATCATTCCAATACTGGATGTTGTTTGACTCTCATTTTCAATGTTGATACCGTTGAGATGTATATCTTTTCAATACAATTTACTTCGTGCATTAATGTTTTGTGGTTTTTAAACTAGAGTGATTTAAAGATATAGTAAAGTTTCTTTTGGACGTCAGTTGATATATTATTTCACTAACGTGTCCTTTAATATCACTCCTAGGCAAGCCTCGGTTGACATGTTATGTGTCTTATGCACACCTTGTTAAAACACACTGAATTCATAAACATATATTATTGGCGGGGCTTATTAAATACATTCTGTAATGAATTGGGATCATGTTAAGCTCTTGTGAAGTGTGTGGGTGTATGTGCATGTAATCAATATGTTGGAGGGTGTGAAAAGCAGGACATCCGCATGCCAGATGAACTGACCATGGAGAACATCTAACGTCCCGTAGAACTAATTATAAAGAAACACAACCAGTTTCGTATTCTTCGTACGATATCACACATATATGCCTCTCATCACTTGGTTGTACTCATTCCAGCGTGAGAACGGCGTAACATCGTACATTGAAACGTCGCTAATGCAATAAACCAGAATTTGTTATCCATGTTATTAATATATGTCTTCATAATTACATCTAAGTTCATTTACATATGTACCTGAGAATAATACTTCATCACCAATTGTATATACAATTAAACTAACAAAGATAACATTTGTTTATATTAAGTAAGTATTGTACCATATTATAACTGAACTAACCTTGAATAAACAGGGCAAAGTTTAAACACTGTTGTTCCGGGAACTTAGAACAGTACGGTTCTGAAGACAATTCTTTTGTAAACAATCTATCATTTCTAGCTTTTGAGGGATAAAAAATTCAGAATGTCATATTTGTGGACATTGATCTTCAAGGACCCTCTTTACAAAATGTTTAACATAATTAACGTTTAGGACACTTGTACGTTACCCCACATTCTGGAATAAGATTAAACTTTTAATTTTTTTCGCCTGATTCATAATGTTCATAAAACAATGGTTCGTATGTTTGATATGATAACTTAAAAATATAGTTCTCTATAAACACCAATGTGCTACACGTGAAACTCGAATATTTGGTTGTGTACAAGACATTATATAGACATTATATTGTATAGACATTCAAACAGCTGCGAGGACAATAGGGTACAACTTCGCCAAGCCCTTTGTTCTCGCAAACGTATGTTAATATCTCGTCATCAAACTATTAATTTGATACTGCCGATCGCAGGTTAATTGATGTCGACGTTAGACAATGTAGACTCTGGTCAGCCACTGTGGCCGATGTTTGGGGTGTACAACCCATCTCTCCACACTGTCAGCATGACACTTGTAGTGGGCAGCGACATCAACATGACAGAGGAGAAGAAAGCAATGATTGTCAAGGCGTTGTCATGATGGCGGCAATGGTGGGGATTATGAACACACATATGAAGGAAGGCTTTCATGCTTTTCTAGTATCGCGTAATATCTTTGTGAAATTAAGTATAGCTCTGTAAAGAATTTTAGCTTTACATTCAAAACCATTATTCTAAGTTAAGATCTATAACTATTATCTTTATATGACATGCGTAAATATAACATGTAGAAATGTGGGTATGATATCTAAATGCTTCTGGTGAGGATAATCTTACATGTATTGGAACATGCTTGTTGTTGTTTAACACAAAACTCAGTAATGTCTCAGCCATATAACGGCGGTCTGTAAATAATCGAGTCTGGACCAAACAATCCAGTTATTAACATCATCGATTTACACAACTGTGAAACCGTGACATGCATCAACCAGGTCACTGAGCCTGATCATCAAATCCCGTTTGTCATCTCTGAAGACAAGCATAGGTTGTCTTGGGTCAGAGAATTGGATTTTGTTGCAGAAAATTCTTGACAATAATCACTATGCTTCAGACTGTTGAGAAACTGGCACCAAAACTACACTGTTCCAAGGTATCCGGACCTGGGGCGTAATGAGTGAATGATTAAACCGCTTTGCTACCCCACCGCCTCGAGCAGAAATAATGGTCAACTTTCCGGAATTGTTGTACACCTGCTTCTTGTACACAAGTGATATGCATGTGTCTCTACAATAATATGTTCGAGTAGCATAACATGTGATTGTATTTTGCTATATTTTAGTTGTTGGCATTTTTGTAATTGCAAGTTAAAAAATGTGCAGTTTCCTTTATGATTGTTCTTTTCCTGGCATTTCAATGAATGTCTCCTGTGAAACTGAAACATTATCTTTGTGTAATAAAGGTATTTTAATAACTCTTAGATTGATCTATAACATAACACTTGAGTTAACAGGCAAACACAATCGAATGTGAATGACGTGGGTCAAATTTGCGAGGACTTCTACATGACTTGGGCCCGCTGATCCTCCATCAACGCTTGGAAGAGTAACTGGGTTATATCATGGCAATTGAGGAAAACTTGAAGTGATGCAGGTCTTAGAAGTTTACCAGCTTATTGAAACCTACGAGTTCGCATATGGTGCTGAAAAACCGAGAAATATTATCAGGGCGAATATGGGAATTATTCCCTCGATCATAGGATCCTTGCACGCATAACGGACAATAAAACGAAACGACTGACCACGCTTAGCGTCTGTAATTGACTCTTCAAAGGAGTGTCTTATACATTGTCTTATCAATGGCATTTAGATCATAGACTGTCTCATGGAGTGTCATATAGGGCGTCTATGAATGGGTCCACGAGTAAAGTGACTTTCCCAGTAATTGGTCCTGCAATGACCCAGTTGCTACTGTTTTGGATACCATGATAATTTTTCAAATATGCTAAACCTCATCGTGTCTTTTACATGAAGACTGCCAAGGACAACTTTACTCTAAAATGTCAGTATGTTTGATTGATGACCAGGGGATGTCCCTCATTGAAATCTCAGATATACTCCATGTAAAAGCCATACTGAAAGGTACACTTAAAGCATAGAACTTAAACTGTTATTGGAACAAAGTCTAGCAAAGTATCCTGACAATATGATCAGGTACTTCTTCATTTGGGAATTCACATGGGCTGAAGGGTTGTAGTGTTGATTCCTTGTGAATATTGCCAGTGCCAGCATCTTGTTCCCCACACAAGCCCCGTCCTGTAACATCCCCACATATAAGCAATCATTTAAAATATCTGTTTCAGGCAATGCGACCAGTTATGGGAGTTTTGCTTCTGTCTCATCAATCCTGTCAATGTCTATCAATATGTATCAATTTCAGTATATTTCTTTTTAAATGGGTAAACCTTTAAGGTCGAAATGATAAATATAATTCACCACTCTTAATACTGGTAATATCAACCTCGCCAGAGGCTCGTCAAATACTCATTAACAAAGACTTGGTTGATATTTCCCATGTTATGAAAACACTCGTGATGAATACTCTATATATTACCCATAGTCTTTTTGCGACAAAATGTAAGTAAGGATCTCAATAAGCTCAATGTTGCAATTGGAACGACGTCAATATTCAATCTTTAGAGACATATTGACCAATGAATAACGTCATGTTCAATTTTTTGAGACAATGCATTCATTTGACGGCGCATTGCTTGAGGCCTCTTCCCAAACAATGAAACCAGTGGAACAATTCGCCTGAAGTAGCCAATGAGCATGAATAAATGAGAATTGAACGTCAGTTTGGATGGGTTCATTGAAGTGTGAACGATTTAAAAGCGCTGGTTAAACTGTGTGAACCTCCAAGTTTCACTTCTTATAGTTTCATATTTTGTAGTTTATTGGTCTCGCCGAATAATATCGTAACAATGTTTGCTTATATTTGAATAATTCTATGAATATATACTGCATAATCTGAGAATATGTCAACATCAACATAAGTTTATTCTCTGGACACATTGACAAACGATTTTTGGGATAAATCAAATATTAAAAATAGGTAACAGGAAAGTGAACAAAATATAAACATGACTCGATGCACCGAGGCCAGGTCAACCATCAGGTGTGGATTTATATGTGACGTCACATTAGTTTGTATTAGGTGCATGAACGGGGTCATCAGGTTGAAATTTATACTTACTGCTGTTGAAAATGAAGTTTATGGAACAGTTATGGAAAACGCCCATGAAGACCCCTCCAATGGCACTAGCAAACTTTAAATATCACTGATTTATGAATGTGTTGCTTGTGTTTGGATAATCGCAAACCAATTCGGACGATGTTGAATGAACTGGTGGTGACTGAACAGAGTGATCTGAAACTTGTGTGTTTTGTGTCAGAGTGTGTTATATTTTGAGTTGGTGATTTGTTGTGTGTGCTGTAATACTTTACTTGGCTGGTGTTTCTTGTCACCTGAGATGGACCTACTGTATGACCTGATGCCAGCTTCATTTCTGTGCCCGTCCTTCTTCATGTGTGCCTAGAATGCACGGAGAAGGTCGGCCAACTCAGAAACCGGAATAGTAATTCCGTCTACGGGTATTTTCTCGTCTCCACTGACCAATCGGTAAAACAGGTAGGCAAGTTTTTTTTGTTTTTTTTTAAATTAGGTTTCTTTCCTTACGTTTCTATGTCTTATTTTTTTAAAAGCTGGATTAATTTTATTTGTCTTACCATTGGACATTTTCAGAGCCTTTAAATTTAGTGTTTTCATTTTAGATTTGCTTTGTCTTGGTTTCTCGAATTCTTGGAGGTGGAAGTCAAAACTACACCTGTGTATATCAGATTTTACTACGGTTACTATGTAACATAATGATAGACATTTCCTAGAGAAGTACGCATATATACGAACATAATGCTCACTGCTGATATAAAGTTTATCATTTATGTCATTACATAACAATGGGAACTTCAGCCACAAAGTGGCACTTGGTCCTGTGTACTGGGCACAGGAAACAATAAGGCAAAATTACTTTTAGGAAGAAAACGACATAACAAGGTGAGGGTATCTTTGGTGAGAGCACAAGTCATGTTACATAGTCACGAATACCATTTCCTGATCACATGTTTCTAACATGCCTGAGGGAAATTACACAAGCACAGCAAATTACAGCGCCTTAGACGATTGGAACACCTACACCTTCCCTTTTCTTATGACGTAATGACGCAGGGTGGGAGATCACAGAACTGTGTAGTAATGAAGATGTATTGGTAAGCCTCAAACCCAAAACATTTCTACACGAATATATACATACCACAAGACCAACACAACCACACTGGAGCAATAATTACCTGAAGTCACTATAAATTTACTCACAGATTTACACAGGTTTTACTTAAAATGAGAGGCAGGACACACATGTCCTCAACACACACCTGATCATTGGTAGTCCCTGCTTGTCGTAGGACTGACAAATATGCCGCACGGGTAGAGAGAGAGAGAGAGAGAGAGAGTGTGTGTGTGTGTGTGTGTGTGTGTGTGTGTGTGTGTGTGTGTGTGTGTGTGTGTGTGTGTGTGTGTGTGTGTGTGTGTCCTCGATACATCTACATGTTTGTTATATCAAACCCCATCGTTATAGCCATTTGGTAGCACTTATTGTGTCCTATGCGACAAATGTAGTATTGCTTTCGTCTTACTCGGCCGACTGTTATTACCCTATTGAAACGTTTAAATTGCCATTTTTTAGATAGTCAGAATACATCCTTTATACCTCGTTTAAAAGCACTGCATTCGGAACATAAATGTGAGAACTAATGTGTATTGCGTGCAATATGCGATGTCCACCGATGTCTTGCAGAACACTCTCAAGTGGTATAATGTCTGGTTTCACATACAGGTTGTCAAAAGAACTTAGATATATAAGTGCTTACTTAAGACCAGATAATTCATAACAGGCAATAATATTAGAACGCTAGTTCTATTTGTTCAAGCATTCGTGCAAACGATTCTAACCTCTGTAGCAGTGTCTTATAAAGATGAACATGGAAACTCAAATTGCGTCAAACATAGCGGACAAATTGACAAGTCGAGGCAATACCTATGGACAGAAACTTTTCAAATAAGGACATTCTTTTCCTTTCAACGCAATGCTTGGATATTGCTGAATATGTAATTACGACTAGTATTTCAAACATTCATTCTAACAATTATGTATTCTCTTGAAATGAAAGTGGTAAACCGTTTGGATTACAGTCATGGGTACAAAGCAGTGTTATACTTTATTAAATGAGGTGAAATAGTGTGTAACATCTAGTCCAAAATTATTGCCATGGCGATGTGCATGCCCACACGTGAGAGTGTCCCTGATTGTATTTTATTTCTGTGTGTGGTGTTTGCTATCCCAGTTACATGACGACGGCTTGTAAATAATTGGACCTGATCGAGCAACAGTCCACGCCATTCGGGGAACGATGACATGCTATTAACGAAGTCACGAAACCTGACAACTAAATACTATACTTGCATTGATAATACGCTATTCTAACAGTTGGGTAATTCAACACGAGTGAATCAAAAACCTTTGATCCAGCCTTGCGTAGGACACAATGTTATAGTCGTATTAAGATCGTGAGTATTCATACAGACATAATACACTTGAGCCTGAATTACCATGACCATACACTCAGGCCATGAGAACGTAAGGTAGTACATAGAAAAATATGCCATAACAAATTATATTGTGCGGTTGTTGTTGGTGGTGTTTACATGTCGTCCAGAGATACACTGTGGCAGAATTACACTTTCTGTAAAGGACACCTGTTGGTTCTGCTTTACCCCAGTAATTCAGTTCTCCGAGAAGGTTGGGACATGCTTCGTGTGGTTCAGTAAGGTAGGGATATTCTTCACTCATTCAAATAAGAGTAAAACAAGTTCAAAACCGAAATGTTTCAACTATCGTCAATATGAACAACTTATGAAAGGGGGGGGGGGGGGGGGGGGGGGGCATTTTGAATATGACATCTGTCCACTTGATTCAATAAGCGACCAGCACACAACAAACTCCTCACCTACATGGATTCTAGGGGCCAGTTTTTTGCCGTTGAGAACAATGAAAGTGCTGTTGGTAGTTTCTTTACTGTTTGTTTTTAGACATACGTGCAGTAAAGTTGGTCTTTTGGTGATGTTATGCTTCTCACGGAAAATCTACACAAAGGGATTCTCTGATTCACTAAGGGTGTGAATTATAATCTATTTGGCTGAACATTTAGCATTACTATATATCAATATCTTCAATATAGTAATGTGCACTTTAGTGAACAGGGAAATGAGAAGCTTGATGCATGCAAAATGTACATCGCTATTAAACACCACTGACGCTCTTCAATTAAATAAGTAGTCAGACTTTGGTTATACAATGTGTACAACTATCAATAGTAGGCGTCGGTAAGATTAACCTGATCTGATGACATTGATATCAGTAGGTCGAGCTGACAAGTGGCATGATACTATTTCATAGAATTCACAATGTTTGCACTAAATATCAAGGAGATTTCAATCCAAAGTATTTATTCAGATAGACATAATAGCAAATATAATCGTATTCAATCTCTTCAAATTGCTGCAGCCTATCAATGGTCTTTGATGCATTTATATTGATAAATGGATTTTATGGTCATTAATGTATTTCGCTAAACGAAAATATTATATCTCTTTTCACTCTTCAAAGAGACTTGACATGTCGCGCTGACTTCCAAGATATGGAATGTGACGTCAGTTGAAAAAATGAATTGGTGAGTCCAAACAGTGCAAATATTCAACATATTTTTCTTTTGAAAAACTGTTTTAAAGCCTAAAACATAAAATTTAGTAATACCTGTTGTTATAGTTATAACTACTTGTGACCTCTTTTCGGTATGTTCTAAGTTGGCAGGCCTTTCTGCCATGTGTAGTTAGCTGTTCCAAGAAAGCACCGTTTTCAAAGCGCTCTTGTCGTCTTTGTAGAATAGAGATAAAACTTCTGTGTTATAAACTTTCATGTAGTCCCACTGTAGAGTAGAGATACCTCTTATTTGTATACTTGAAAGTCCTAAATTGTTCAGTATCCGGACTAACAGGGTTTCACTGTTCAAGTCTGACTTGGGCCATGTCAAGTACAGTATGTGACTCGTTATGATAAATTTAATCAATATCTTCACATTCACAATGCACTACGCAGTAAACAACGCTAGTAAGCGAATTACCAAAGTAATCAGTTGTAAGCTGCGGGCATATACTCACTGAAATTATGTAACCAAAATTTGAAAAAAGCATAGATCCAAGATATCTTCACCTCCTTTCTATAAAAACATGTAGCATTTACCTGTGTACTTATGTATGACGATGTAACATGAATAGCTGCTTGACTATATATACTGAGGGGCAAAATAAAGCACATCAAGTTTGTTTTCAATGGAATTGGAAATTGAAAGAACTGTTGCTAAATTTGATTATCTCTTTTGAACTATCGCTCATTCCTGCAACAGTGTCTAAGAGGTAATCTGTGGCTGGGTAAACAAAAAAAACTGGTTCAATGAAGACTGGGGAAATGAATTTGCAACAACATGACTGCTACGGTGTTTGACATGTTGTACATTTGTTCCAAAATATCAAATATTTTTTTATTTTAAAAGAAACGATGTCTAAGATACCCATCAGCAGTTGAGAATTATGCGATTTTTATATGTTGAAATATTTAGGCTTTTTGTAAACTTGCCATGTCAAACATTGAAAACGACATATATACATCATGCTACATCTAGTTTTACTGTTACTACAGAGCCATCCGTGGTACATAAAAGAAAGAGACATAGTTGTTAAAATTCCCAACATATAGAGGTTATCACGCGAGTGTGTTTGGGGATGGTAAATATCCTGCATAAGGACTAAAGGTTGTATTTAGCAAGCCTTGTCGAGCTTAATACATAGTGTTTATTCCTAATACAGGATATTTACCATCCCCAAACACACAAGCGTGATAAACCTCTTCATCATATAATGTCATTCTCTAATTCTGTGCTTGAAAATCTCTTTCCCTCTCTTACAAACATTACCTAAACATTGTGAGTTTTCCTGGAATGCACGCATTAATATTTAGTACGTCACAGGGTAAGTGACGTGTCAGTCGAACAGTGACACTGGCCAATATATTTCCAACTGAAATCTGTTTCTTATACAGTGTTGAAGCAACATACTAATATACGCAAAACAACAAATGTTTTTACTTGCATTTCGCGGCAATCCATCGGTTTGCCCGCTGGAGTTACTGCCCTTTGTCAAAGGGAAGCTACTTTAACCATAGTCTACGAGACGTCACGTTCACGTTCAGACGCTGTTGACAGTCGGTCTGTCCTGTCATAACTTTAGAAAGTGCAATCAGACGTACACACAGCGTCAAAACTAAAGAAGGTAACAATTCAAACGTATTTGGGCCAAATCCAACTATTTTAATTTGTGGAAAAAGGTTTCAAGCCGCAGAGGTCTACACACACAGATATGGCTACTGATCCCGCTTGGCTAGGCCTAGTGCCCTCGCGAAATAGTTTCGGAATTTATATCTTCAAAGTTGATAAACTTATAAAATGTCTTAGCTACGCCACAGCCAGACACTGATTTAAGTATATTAGACTGTTCTTTTGATAATCATAGCAAGTATCTCTTTAGTTTATCCAGATTCCCGATGATTAATTCTGACTCGATTGCCGAATGACACTAGCGACGACATGTTTGTTTATAAACACTGAAAGTAGTCCCTATCGATCTACGCAGCCGGACTACGATGACATGAATTATCCCAGTCAGTGAGCCTGACCACCCCGTCCCAATAGTCGCCTCTTACAACACGCCTTGGTTGCTCAAGACCTATATACGGGTCCTTGATATTTCAAATATTGCAAATGTTTAATTTTTATTCATGTTAACAATCAGGGAAAGCTTTGTAATATTTCTTTTACTATACATTTGATCTTTTTAAGTAACTCGTGTCTGTGTTGTGCTGTAAACAGGCCTTGTTATGATGGCATGGTGCCAAATATACTATAGGCTGACTGTGAGTATTTGTGTGCATGTTTTATATCATACTGAGATGTGCCGCCATAGATGAACAATAGATTGATACGTGCCACTACCTTGATTCGAAACACCTCTTCGTCCCTCATTTAAGTTTTCTGTCTTTCAGAATGGACACCTTCCCGAAGTGTTGTGTCTGTCAGCAGCAGTTTACCCTGAAAGGTCCAGCCCCCTACTTACTGCCCTGTCTACACGCTGTGTGTGAGACGTGTGTGACATCTGCAGCTGGTGGTGTGATATCATGCTCTACATGTCACAGGAAGGTCAACCTCACAGACACTCGTCTCCAAACGGATGCAGTGAGACAAAAGGAAATGTTCCACCTGACAGTCAAACATCGTCCAACAGAGATTCTCTGTACAAATGAAGATGACGGGAACCAGGCTGTGTGTGGGTGTCAGGAGTGTGAAGACTTCCTCTGTGAATACTGCCAGAACATGCACAGCAGCGTCAAACTTACCAGGAAACATGTACTTCAAAACTTCAGTGACATGGAACCGACTGTCTCGAACATTCCAGCCTTCTGCAGTATCCACAAACACCATCTTCTTTATCTGTTTGATAAAAGCTGCAAAAAGTTAATCTGTGTGAAATGTAGGTTTGATGACCACGCAGACCATGAGGTTGTGGAACTGGATGTGGTTGCTGATACTGTAACAAAACAGTTGAATCATAATACGGATGAGCTGTCAGCGTTACAGGCTCGCCAGCAATCACACATGCACAGCATCAGACAGGGAACCGAATCCACCGACAGAACACACAACACTTTGAAAGAAACTATTGGCCACACATTCCAATCTCTGAAATCACAACTCGACCAAAGAGAGAAGGAACTTCTGATCGATCTTGAAAGTCAGACGAAGGAGACCAAGGCAACTCTACATGCTCAACTCACCACCTGTGAAGAAGAATGGAAGACATGCACTGGGGTTTTAGACTACATTGCCAAAGTCCTCCTCTATGCCTCCAAGTCAGACCTCGTGGAACTGGAGAGTTATGTAGGGGACATAACTCGGATCTATCTAGAAACTGCTGCCCCTCAAACACATGTCGTACCTACAGCTGTCTTCATCAGCAACAGCTTGTCAACACTGAAATCAAACATATCAGTGTTTGGCGCCATTTTGCCAAGGGAAGTGGATGAGGAATCTGTAAAAGGTATACACATTGAACATCATTGTAGTTTTATTTATTCTTTGTATGCGTACAATGTTTGCAAGTTCTTGTGACCTTCTATTTCGTTTACAGACCCTCTTTTTTCTTCATGTGTTTCTCTATTTAAGACTCATGCTTTGTTTCTGAAGATTTAATGTTTGTAGACTGCACATAACACGTTCCCGGTGTTAATCGTCAGGAGTTATTCGTCTGTTGTTTCAGAAAAGGATACTCAGACTGACGATGACTTTATGGCAGACTTGGCAATGAAACACAAAATGGTGAGTACAATCAGTGGTGGAATAGCATGAAAGCTTGTGTGCACACTGACCAACAAACTGACCAACTACGGGTTGATCCAAAGCAAATTTGCCTCAATCGTCATAAATATGTTTTGTCATATTGAGAGAAAGTGCATCAGACTATTTAACGCTTGTATTTTCACAGGACCTGACAGAGCTGAAGACGAAAATTGCTTCAGATGAGAAACATATTGAAAGCCTCAAAACACTTATAGACAAGCTCAATGTCGAAATCAGAAGCTTGAAATCGGTTTGTTTTTATCACCTAACATGTACACACCTTTAGACGTGTCAGCGTCTTTCATTATATTCAAATATGTTGTATGAGAGTGTCATGAATTCTTGATAAAGATTGGAACCGTTAATCATTGCATGTCTTGGAAATCCTAGACCCATGAGATGCCCTGACAGGCACTTGTGTTGTTATACAATACATACACTACTGCCTAGAAGTTCATTCCCCTTACACGCATGGGCAACGCGTTACGCAACCAGTGTGCATCGGGTTGGTCACGCGTGTGATACCCGTGTGCAACGCGTTGCACACGGGTGTGCACCCCGTCCGCCACTCGTGTGCAACGCGTGACACACTCATTAGAGGGGGAACAAACTTTTGACCAAAGGAGGACCCGTCTTAAGCTGAACCTGGAGGTGGTAACAAGGAGAGAAAATTTTGTTATCCTGACGAAAAATGATAATACACATGTATTTGCTAATGTCTCCTTTCTTGATGTGATTTTGTGGGAATAACATGAATACTGTTGTGTTTAAATAGATCTGTCTTGTTTTATACGACCATTGCTTCTAAATCTGATGGTGTTAAGAGAATACATTGTCCTGGAACATGTTATTGAAATTGAAATGCTTTTATTGTGATTTGACATTAACCGTCTGTAGTACGACTTTCAGTGATAATATGTATGAGGTTTGGCGGCGCATTGTTTTTATTGGACCCTAATTACTTTATGATGACTTGGACTCTTTATCTCAGGTCCATAGCAGTGAGGCTGGGAAAGAGCAGCATGTAATTAATGAGGGTGGGTTATATCATTGAGGATACACTTGAGGGAGAGAATACTAATTACCGTACTACAGGAAGAGACCTGTAGACGTAAGCGCGGGGTTGTGTTTTAGCTGGCCGTTCGATAAAGGCCGCCAGGAGAAGTGAGCTTTGACTGCGTCATCTAAAATAAATAGTAAGAAACAGCAGTGTTATTTTCACGGGTCTGTTGAATAAACTCCCAGCGCTACGGTCAATGTATCTTCTACTTGATCCTTGATACATCATTTTGGCATTCACAATATATAGTAATTCAACGTACAAAGGAGCACTGATCTAAAGCAATTCCGCGGGAGTAGTTGTTACCTGTGCATTACTGTATTTTCCCAGTGAGTACCCGGATGATATAGCAGAAATCTAGACTTGTTCGCGACCTGTGCTCGCCATTCGTAAGCGCATTTTTATTGAACGTAGAAGGACGTATGGTCACATTGATCAACAAAAATGTAAAAATACAGTTTTGGAAATGTAGGTATATTTGTGGGGAGCATCGGTAATGGTGATGCAGTTTTGGTAAGTCACTTGCTTGGTAATTGTGCGATCTTTGTGTACACTATTTTGACTTGCAACACAAAGTAAATATTTCATGTGAACATTGCTTATTTTACCGTGTGTATATGTTTACATTCAAAATGTAAACATATTTCACTAAGGAAATTTATTAAACGCCTAAATATTCAGTTTATTTTACAAATTAACTGAAAAATATGTCCATCTTTATTAATATGATAATGAATTCCAAATATTTGTTTATGTTTAATATCATCACCAAGTACAGTTCTGTATTGTTGGGCTTCTTTTCTTAGCATAATTAATATATTGTGATGTGTTTAAGCTCTTGTGATCTTCTTTATCATTTTTAGCCTGTCGGTTAAATAAATGAATGGATTATTCAGTCAATTTGTAAAATGACTGAAATATTTAGATATTTAATAAATTGCCTGAGTGAATCATATTTGACACATTGACTGTAACATATACACGCTTACAAAAGAAAATACTTGTGAAAACAACGTCTATCGCGCATCGAAAAACTTCCCAAACAAACGGAAAAGAACGAGAATGATTCTGTTCAAAGCTGCAGCGAATGAATGAAAACAAAATGCAAATATAATTATTACAACCTATCAAAGTTATAATGTATCCGGGAATATCAACATAAAGGAACAATATCCATTGCGTCTGCAGCTGTACAAAAATACTTATTCGATGTCCAATGTCTATGTGAGAATCAATTACTTTAATAATAATTATTTGGAAACAATATTTGGAATATATATGAAATATATTTAAATATTTAAATATATCGTTTTAAACGTTATTTAAATGTATCGAATATTATAACCCGTGTTTGTTTCTTAGCTGATCACTTAGTTTGTTTCAATTGTTTCACATAGCTGCCAAGTTAGCTGAGAAAGCCCACGTGACAACTATGTTTATAATGTCCTCGGTTCTTAAAAACATACATTGAGTTAGATAACAATGAACAACCAGGCAGTGTATTATCGGTTACCCTTTGAACAAAGTACGTTGTTTTTACATCTGTACTTCACGCCATGATATGAGTGTATTGCCTAGGTTTAGTAAACCTACCTTCACATGTAAACACTTACTTTTGACATATCCACTGTGCAAGATAACAGTAATTAATCAATCAACGTATTTCCTGTTGATCCTTTGATGTCTGGGAATGATCAGTTGATTTACAAAAAAAGTAAAGCAACTGACCATACATCTCTTGCTGGGCTGCCACATGCATATCACATAACTCACATTCCACCTCACTTCAAACCTGGATTTAAAATTTGAATAATTACCCCAGGTCCAAGAAAGACCAAATTTGAACCTTTATAATCTGAGTGGTGCTACAACTAAGTATACATGTAACACGTCCCATTTTAATTCTGGAAACCCAAAAGTCCAGAAACTCTACGCTCTTTGCCCAGTCTCGGTTAAAGGTATTTACAAAATTAAACATGCCGTTTTCATGGGACCATACCAAGGAAGAAAAAATGAAAAAAAAAATGTTTAAAAACTCAATATTTAGACTATGTCGCCCAAGGGCCTGCCCATGGGCGAAGTGTGGCCCATGGGCCTGCCCATGGGCGAAGTCTGGCCCATGGGTAGGCCCATGGGCGAGAATATGTTCCTTTACTTAAAACTCATGTTTTTGATTCGCAAATACATTTAATGTATTCATTCAAGTATCATGACACAATATTTAACTCATTTTAACTTAATTCAACGATTTTATAGCGATATTGAAATATTTCGCCGATGGGCGAGAAAAGGGTTTGGCCCATGGGCGAGAATATTTTTCTTTACTTAAAACTTATGTTTTTGTTTCGCAAATACATTCAGGTGTTCTTACTATTTTCATGGCACATAATGTAACACAATTTTACTCAATTCAGCTATTTTACAGATTTATTGAAATATTTCGCCCATGGGCGAGAAAAAGGTTTGGCCCATGGGCAGGCCCATGGGCAGGCCCATGGGCGAGAATATGTTCCTTTACTTAAAAGTCATGTTTTTGTTTCGCGAATACATTAAATGTATTTATTTAAGTATCATGACACAAAATTTAACTTATTTTAACTTAATTCAACGATTTTATAGCGATATTGAGATATTATATATAGAAAAGGGTTTGGCCCATGGGCGAGAATATTTTCCTTTACTTAAAACTTATGTTTTTGTTTCGCAAATACATTCAGGTGTTCTTACTATTTTCATGGCACATAATGTAACACAATTTTACTCAATTCAGCTATTTTACAGATTTATTGAAATATTTCGCCCATGGGCGAGAAAAGGTTTTGCCTTCGAAATCCTTGATTATTATATCATGCCAGAGTTCTGAAATTCAGTGACAATGCTGTTGAACAGTAGAATCTGATTGACGTCTTGTGCAGAACCTGTTTGACACTATGGGTTCCAGGACCACTAACACTCTGAGCTGAAAAAGTTTGGTCCTAACCGCACCCAACATCTTTAATGAACCCGGCCTTATCTCTCAAAACGTTTTGGCAGTTTATCATACGAATTCATGTGCGTGTACAACATTAAATTTTAGTTAGTTTATATTTCATTTCCCATTTTATGACCCGTTGATACATCCCACTGTGCAATTACGTGACAGGTACGCGTGCGCGTATTTTAATGGAAAGAAACTATTCGTCTTTTATTGCATAACGTTTGGCTGAATATCTTACATTCTAACGAAATCTTGAAATAATTATTTAATTACAAGCAGTGTCGAACTGACTAGTGGGAATTATGTTTCAATGCGATTGAGGAAAACGTGAGTGAATATTGTGACACTAAAGCAACTTTTAACTGCATTGTCACTTTTGGTATGAAAATGGTAACAGTTCAGAAAAAACAACAGCCTTCTTATGATAATTCCCATTAGTACGTTGTATCTAATTACAGTGTCGGCCTTATTTACAGGTGATTCTACAATACCTGCTCTCGGTCAATTACGATCTACCACACCACGCGTGAATAAACAGTTATGCAGGTGTTGCTGTGGGCAAATACCTAGCCTGAAAATGTATATTTTTTTTAGGATACATGTTTTACAAATGTTCGTTGATATGTGGATATATTAAGCACAAAGACAAAAAAATGTTTTTGAAAGATGAATTAGTGCCTTGATATATTCATCGAGATGTGTATCATCGTTTAATGGGGTCATTCAATAAACGTATGTTTGGAGGAGATATCAAAGGAGCCGCCCAATATACACAGTGTCGTCCGGTGAACTACCACCCCACCCTGTCCATTAGAGTTATGTAATCGGTACACAAATATATTTGATGCGGTGTCAGTGCGAAAGGAGTTTGAATTACGTCCGCCAGTTGTCACAGAAATCCTCAAAGTATAGAAACAATAAACAAGGTCAATCCGTACTAATTACCTAGTGACGCACGTAACAACGACTGTCAATAGGGAAAATGGTGAAAACAAATTGAAATAGATTTTAATAAAACATTACTGTACTACATAACTCGCAAAAGCGGTGCCTAAAATTTTTGACCGTGTTATGTGTGTTGCAATATACTTGTGTGTATGCCCTCTCCTCTAAAAAATGTATCACTAAAGTATTTGCATTGTAATAAATATAGTAATGATAAAACTTGGTAATTTGGTAGGTCTCCGACAGATATGATTTTCAGTTTTTTTACACCTTTGATTGATACGGATTACGTACCTGTAGTCTAGTCACTGTCTCTAATGTATCTGCTTGTTAGAAATGTCAAATGTCTTGTTAAAGCACTGTTCCTAAAATACGGCAGTTTCTTTTATCGGGTATAAATAGTTGATTCGTCTGGTCACGCAGTCATTTTTTACTTGATCGAATGATTTCCACAAAAAATTACGGCAGAGAGTTTTGTATTTTATTATATTTTTAGAAGATTTTAGAAGATGCTTACATCACTGTATCTCAGAACGTAAAACTGATAACATTCAACCATGTAATTAGTACACAGTTAATTGTTACATATAATTTCCTGCATATTCCTTTTTGAACAAAAAGCCTACATGTATACTGATATCGGTGTCCACTGTTAAAAGGGTATTAGTGCAGTCAGCCATGGTAAATGGAGAGACAATAATAAGGTGATTAATTATAGTCTGTTGCAGAATATGCGGTATAAGTGTAGTCATTGATACATATACACATTACACATATACAGATGAAATACACGATATGATGCAGTGCAAGAACAAATTAAGATACGGTTTCTATTAAAAATAATTATCCGATTTTGGATTTAATTAGCATGTTTAAATTTTCAGGCCAACACGGCTGAGATACAGCATCGGCATACTCAACTGGAGTTGTTTTCTGCCGGTCGTAAGTTCATTGTTTGACTGAGCACACTCGTGTCGGGGTTGCGATATTTTCTTCTCTTTGTTGGCAGCCTGCCACCGGTCTGAATTTTGAGAAAGGTCTCAGCATGGGACTGTTAATTACTTCTTAATGATGTCTACAAGCTTACAATTTTTTTCAGTTCAGAGTGTTAGTGGTCCTGGAACCCATAGTGTCGAACAGGTTCTGCACAAAACGTCCATCAGATTCTACTGTTCAGCAACATTGTCACTGAATTTCAGAACTCTGGCATGATATAATAATCAAGGATTTCGAAGGTGAACGAGGGGAAAGGCAGACGCACGTGGATTTACCCTCAGGTTATTATTGTCTGGAGTTCACATTTTGGGGCATTTCATATACTAATTGAACAGAGTTCACCTGCACATGTCCACTTTAGTGATACAGACTGTAACCAAAAATGCAATGAGCCGTAGCTCTTAATCCCTTATAACAACGGTAACAACAACCAGGGTGAGGACACAGTAAGGTTAAACCGTGTCCAACAGACAATCTGAGGTGGCTATCTCCCATCAAGTCAGCTCTGTTTTTAAGCGCATAGTTATGTTTTTACATATTGAAATAACAGGAATTTAAAAAATTATATTTAACAAACCTACACATTACCAAATACAAAACTGTATAACCCTCTCTAGACTTCGTTCCAATTAACCTGGATCATTCAACTCGCTCGCGAATGTCGTATGCGACTTTAAAGTGAATACGTCTACAGTGTACAAGTAACTTTTAACTGTATCATATATACTCATGATAAGCAATTATTTTTCGTTCCTAATTCGAATGAGCACATTCTGAGGCTAAATCTGCAAAAGGACAGATAAAATATTTCTTTGTACAATGCAAACGATACAAATGTAGCGGCTGATAATAGATACAATGATTTAATAACCTGCAATATATCAAGTGTTCTCGTTCAATCTATTGTACATATTGAAGTGATTGTAAAGTTTTAAGGAGTACTAAAATGTTGTGGTATTATGAATGTATTTAGAATATGAATAGCGAAAAACAGTCACCATATCGGATGTACATGTATAACTTGTCTTCCAACACCACGCTTGTGCCGAGGCCCATGGTCATAAAACTAATCGGTCCCATAAAAGGAGCAAATAGTTTCGCAGATACTTCTTGCTATGGTTCACTCACAATTGTCAGACGACCTAATCATCAGTCAGACCAGTCAAGTGTGACCAGCGTACCTGCCTGGTTTTGGCTCCTAATTACTGAACTGCCCAATACTTTCATACTGTGGGCAAAGTAAGCGGCCTCGTTGAGTGATACAGACTAACCAGATTATGATTGTGTTTGTAAGTTGCGTTTAATCTGTGTCGGGTTGCAGTTGTTTTATTAGTCAAGACTAGGGGTAGTTTTTTCAATGAAACCTTTTAGCCGTTGAGTTTGTTTTTCATTCATTTCATTAAATACATTGTGAGGTAGAATAATAACACGTTATATGGATAAAACATCTCCCTAATCTGAGTATAATCTCACATGTACTCTAAGTACCGTACTATATTACTTTGCGGAGACACTGAGTATAATTTTTTAGTTGGCATTGTATGCTGTCTGAATGACTTTACACAAATCCCTGCATTCAATAGACCCGTGAAGATCTTCAACAAACCATTCTTGGCGTAAAAGGGCGACAGTGCTTGTCGTAAGAAGCGACTACCGGGATCGGGTGGTCAGGCTCCCTGACTTGGTTGATGCATGTCATCGTATCCCAATTGCGTGGATCGATGCACATGATGTCAATCACTGGATTGTCTGGTCCAGACTCGATTATTTACAGACCGCCGCCATACAGCTGAAATATTGCTAAGTGTGGCGTTATACAACTAACAAAACACAAAAAGAGAAAGTGTATGAGTACTAAAACTTGCAATAGATATGCGTACCCTACGTACACACATGAGTCCCATTCGACAGTCTACAACACACGAATAACTGTCAAACAAGTTTGGGTACCCTTTCTGTTCAGGCAAGTTATTTAGTTCGATAATTTTGTATTAAAATCCTTTTCAATTTGTTTTCATCCTTTTCCACTATTCCATGCATGTTTATGTTGCTACATCTTATTGCTCATGTTTCCAAGTATTGTAAAACACTTTAATGTTTCTCCTTCTTAATCTAACGTCATAACATTTCCGGTCATTGCCATCATCTAATACACAAGAGATGATACCAAGACATATTTTATTCGGTTTTATGGTCTATGTGGTCTTACAATTGATTTTATTAGTCTTTAAATCTTATGTCCAGTAAATATTTTCACAAACAGGGCTGTTAACTGATATAAGGAATGTAACATCCAGTTGAGGACTGAATACGACGTACGTTAGTCTGGTAACGACATTTCTACAATTAATATTTTGAATAAGCCGTTAATACGCCAGTTGTGACAGGAATGATGGTATGGTAGATGTAGCAGACATATTGACAGCCGTTGTTACGGGAGTCACTAGGTTATTAGTACGGCATTGGCCTTGTTGATTGGTACTATACTTTCTGTGGCCACTGGCGGACGTAATTCAAACTCCTTCCACACTGACATCGCACCAAATATATTTGTGTACCGATTACATAACTCTTACTGACAGGGTAGGGTGGTAGTTCACGCGAAACGGACGACACTGTGTATATTGAGCGGCTCCTTTGATATCGCCTCACAACATACTTTTAATGAATGACCAATTAAACGATGATACACATCAGGATCGCGGAGAAAATACAAGCTTCGTTCGCGTTGAATATATATATCAAGGCACAAATTCATCTTTCATAAACTTTTTGTGTCTTGGTGCTTAATATATCCACATATCAACGGAAATATGTAATACATGTATCCACAAAAATATACATGTACAGGCTAGGTATTTGCCCACAGCAACACCTGCATAACTGTTTATTCACGCGTGGTGTGGTAGATCGTAATTGACCGAGAGCAGGTATTGTAGAATCACCTGTAAATAAGGCCGACACTGTAATTAGATACAACGTACTAATGAGAATTATCATAAGAAGGCTGTTGTTTTTTCTGAACTGTTACCATTTTCATACCAAAAGTGACAATGCAGTTAAAAGTTGCTTTAGTGTCACAATATTCACTCACGTTTTCCTCAATCGCATTGAAACATAATTCCCACTAGTCAGTTCGACACGCCTTGTAATTAAATAATTATTTCAAGATTTCGTTAGAATGTAAGATATTCAGCCAAACGTTATGCAATAAAAGACGAATAGTTTCTTTCCATTAAAATACGCGCACGCGTACCTGTCACGTAATTGCACAGTGGGATGTATCAACGGGTCATAAAATGGAAATGAAATATAAACTAACTAAAATTTAATGTTGTACACGCACATGAATTCGTATGATAAACTGCCAAAACGTTTTGAGAGATAAGGCCGGGTTCATTAAAGATGTTGGGTGCGGTTAGGACCAAACTTTTTCAGCTCAGAGTGTTAGTGGTCCTGGAACCCATAGTGTCAAACAGGTTCTGCACAATACGTCAATCAGATTCTACTGTTCAACAGCATTGTCACTGAATTTCAGAACTCTGGCATGATATAATAATCAAGGATTTCGAAGGCAAAACCTTTTCTCGCCCATGGGCGAAATATTTCAATAAATCTGTAAAATAGCTGAATTGAGTAAAATTGTGTTACATTATGTGCCATGAAAATAGTAAGAACACCTGAATGTATTTGCGAAACAAAAACATAAGTTTTAAGTAAAGGAAAATATGCTCGCCCATGGGCCAAACCCTTTTCTCGCCCATCGGCGAAATATTTCAATATCGTTATAAAATCGTTGAATTAAGTTAAAATAAGTTAAATTTTGTGTCATGATACTTACATAAATACATTTAATGTATTCGCGAAACAAAAACATGACTTTTAAGTAAAGAAACACATTCTCGCCCATGGGCCTACCCATGGGCCTACCCATGGGCCAAACCTTTTTCTCGCCCATGGGCGAAATATTTCAATATCGCTATAAATCGTTGAATTAAGTTAAAATGAGGTAAATTTTGTGTCATGATACTTCAATAAATACATTTAATGTATTTGCGAAAGAAAATCATGAGTTTTAAGTAAAGGAACATAATCTCGCCCATGGGCCAAACCTTTTTCTCGCCCATGGGCGAAATATTTCAATATCGCTATAAAATCGTTGAATTAAGTTAAAAAGAGTTAAATTTTGTGTCATGATACTTAAATGAATACATTAAATATATTTGCGAAACAAAAACATGAGTTTTAAGTAAAGGAACATATTCTCGCCCATGGGCCTGCCCATGGGCCTACCCATGGGCGAAATATTTCAATATCGCTATAAAATCGTTGAATTAAGTTAAAATGAGGTAAATTTTGTGTCATGATACTTGAATAAATACATTTAATGTATTTGCATAGTCTAAATATTGAGTTTTTAAACATTTTTTTTTTCATTTTTTCTTCCTTGGTATGTTCCCATGAAAACGGCATGTTTAATTTTGTAAATACCTTTAACCGAGACTGGGCAAAGAGCGTAGAGTTTCTGGACTTTTGGGTTTCCAGAATTAAAATGGGACGTGTTATGTTATAAATTCATTAACTGAGCAACAAGTGAATTACGACAAATACACAAGTGTAGGGTTATACCAGAAAATGTGGATGACAACAAGGGAGTAGTAATTGTATCATCCACGCAATCCGAAATCCGCAAATGCTTTCACTCAGGGATACTTTTTTATTATTAAACTGTAACCATCAGGGGTATTTCCAAATAACGACATCCGATGAGCTTTCGCCGTTATTTGTCTGTTTGTTTAGGCTGAAGAAATTAGTTACCATGCGCCCTTTGTTGAAATCTTCATAGATCACGGGTAACCAATCAGTTTTCAAAAATGCGTAAGCTTATTTAGCTGTCCTTGCAGACTGGTAGCCCAGTCTCTTGTCACGCTCGGTTGCGTTAACGAGCAAATTGACTCACGGCAGCTAGAAAGCCCAAGCGGAAATCCAAAGGTCGTATTACCTGAAGAATCAACCTTCATGTGCGAAATATCTACTGCTCTCAAACTTAAAGTCAGAACTTTCTAACCAAGGATTACCAGTTGAAACAGGTCGATGGCTGAACATTCCCAGGGAAGACAGCCAGTGTCCACTCTGTGAATCTATCGCTATGGGAGATGAATTGCATTATTTATTCCAATGTGAAGCTTTTCACCAACGGCGATATGAACTCTTAAATAAGCAATATCTTAAGTTTCCAAACATTTAAGAAAATTATGACCATTAACAGTGTAAGAAATCTAAAAGGCCTATCTAAATTCCTTAACAATGTGTACAATACAATTGGTAAATTGTATTAGTATCCACGTATCCTATTTTTATTATTTTTGTTAAATTGTACATAATAAAAATTGTAGATAATTGTATGTCATGTTATTCTAAGAATAAATGAGTGTGAGTTTGAGTCCGACACCCGAGAAGAAGCCAGAGATTAGTGCCCCTTTGTGAATAGTTTACAATCATGTGTTTTAGGGTTAGCTGTGTTGGCTTAAACGTATTTTTATTTCAAAAGAAATCTGGATCGGTAAACAAGCAAAACTTGCTTATGTAATACCTCTCCAGGTAACAACTTAACAACAGCTGGATATACATAAGAGAGTGATGAACATAAACATACAAAATGCACAAATGAAATACACAAAGCCAATACACTGAAGCAAGTGGTGTCTGTGAAATAAGGTAATGCAGTTTTCCTTTACTACATGCATAAAGTTAAGCTACTCAAACCTTTTGCTTTTGACAATGATGTCGTGAACTGATTTAAGAAGAGTCATGTTTGTAGAACTGCTTAACTACTGCCACGTAATATCATTTTTAGACCATACCCATGTGTGTAGAAATACACAGTGTTTCTGATATTATCATATTTTTTGACAGTTATAGAAAAAGTGAATTGCATCTTCAAGGTGATATCCACAAGTGCAGTCTGGTATGTCTGATACATGTCGTCTAAACTTATCAGCGTTTAAGTCACTGCAGCCGAGCCTAAGGCGACAGTGGACAATTTGGCATGATCTATGAAAATATTTGAAGTCAAAATTATTAGTAATTGCATCAGAACGATTAATTAATGATTTGATTTCTTTTAATGAGCGAGCATTAGTTACTTCATCGGATAGAGGGTTCCGCAGGTTGATCATATCCAGAAGAAATTATTATTAAGCATAGGTCTGTGTTCTACATTTGATTGTTTGTATGTTGAATCTATTTCTAAGGTTCTATTTGCTGTTATCAGAGAATTGAATATACACTTTTCAAATATTTTGGCTGAGCAACTTGTGAGTGCTACAGGTCTATAATTTGAGCATTCATGTTCATCGCTGACACTGACACCGCAACAGCCCGGCAGTGGACATGACACAGTTATTTGCGCACCGATTATATAACTCCTACAGACAGGGTGGGGTGGTTGTTTAAAGCGAAACGGACGACCCCGTCTGTTATCTAATAAATGCTGTGCGGCGCCTTTGATCTTGCCTCAAAACATACACCTTATAGTAGTAAACGACGATCAGGATGGCCTGGAAATAAACACAATTCTGTCTGCCCAGTGTATCCACAATTAACTAGAATGCTTCATATCCACAAATATATATATAGAAAATAGATATTTGGCCACAGCAAATATTCATTTGCTTAATTGCATCAGTATGGTTTATCAGAACATGTACAATGCTTTCTTACGCTTGGTGAGGCAGACTGAAATTGAACATTAGGATAACGTCAGCAGGGATAAAAGAGGTCATACCAAAGAACTTTAATTACTAGTGGAAAAGTCAGACATTCCGATCAACCACTACCAGGCCCGGCCGGATCACAAGGTTGACCAGATCAACACCCCAAAGGAACATCTCTACGCCAAAGAATGAGTCCCTTTCGTCATGGTGCACAAGAATGGGGGACAGGACATCGAGTACGACATCACAAACTACACAGACTTGTACCACTTCTTCCAGAGTAGTGGTGTACCGACCTCAAACCACTTCGTCGCCAATACCGCCGCCCTCCTTGCCAAGAGTCTCTACCAGAACTACCACTACTAGAAGGATACCGCCGCTAGACTTCTAGCCACACATGCTCGCCAGCCGACGCCGTGCCTTCCCACGCTTGCCCCCCCACCCCCAGGCCCGAACTTTTCCATATTATTAAATATTCTTTTATCACCTACTCCCACCCAGCCAAACCCCAACCCCTTTAACTTTATTAGAATAGGCTGTAAACTTATGGGTGGGGGTGGGGGGTGGGGGTGGGGGGTGCACTTCTTTATTTAATCATTACGCTTTTTTACCCTAATAGTATAAGTGCTTCCCCGTGTGCGAGATAGGCTTAAGTCGGAAAGCGCACGTTAAATCTCCGAGGTACCTATCTACCAGAACTTTATTTGCTCTTCTGGTCATACATAAATATATGTAAGTTACGTACATGGGGAGGCTAGATTATTTACAGCTAACAGCAATATAGTGCAAATATTATGTTCAATAAAAGAAAACGTTGATAGATCTATAACACACTTTTTGTACTATTAAACAAACTGTGGATTTTTAAGACATTTTCGCTTATTGTAATAACATCTAGCTAACAAATCATGTCTATCTCTGAAATCCACAAGCATAGTTGCTGTCAAACCTAAAAAACATATTCAGGGAGGTCAGTTTTGACTTGCCAAGCACCTTAAGGTGAGTTTATTTTTAACTGTCAAAAGCGATTGTCCCTTCAATACTAGTATATGGCTGGAAGCTGTTTCTCGGACTGTTATGAGTTATGATGTATTTTATGATATTACTGGGGAATGTTCAAATTAGTTACTGTCATTTAATCCAACGTTCTAACTGTCAACTGTCTCAACAGGACCATAGGTTTGGTTATATATTCTCCCTTTCTCTATGTCTTAAGTTGTTAATCGGTAACTGCGGTCCAAATGTATCAACTTATTCATCTATTGTTGCAAACGTGACTGATTTAAACATATCTAATTGATCATGAACTACTCAGTCAGTCAAGCACCTGTATCAGAAATGTAAAACTAGCCATGTTTCATGTAGTCCCAATATCACTGAAAAATGCCGATGAAACGTGACATATAAATTTACTCACAGACAATATTTTTTTCGTGAGAGTGAAGCTCAATTTTATTAAAGTTTTATTAACAATTTCATAAACTATAATAATATTAATATTAAAATTCATCATCACTTGCCAAGTTTATGAACATGTCCCCATTTGGGAGATGTCACATATAAACAAGGATTCGAATTAAGTTTGATCGTCTTTGACACTGAGGTTTATCCCCACTTTGCCAGCAAACTGCAGAAGATTAACAGTGAGTGAGCATCGTTTCTATGTTTATACAAGAAAAGATGTTATGCCAAAAACGCTCACAGTAGTTAGTGAGTAAACTCACGACCTGTCATGACCTGGTTGAGTGACTTCCTCCAATCAACGTGAAAGAATTACCCACAGAGAAAGAAAGGATTAAAGTCACCCATAAATCTTATCCTAAGGTACTACTCCAACTTCTAAATGCCTCCCAAAGAAGGATTAAAATCCCAAATATATCCTATCTACGTGGTATAGGTACTCACAACCTCTAATAATAAACTGTTACGTTTGGTATCCCCAGCAATACTCACTATGGTCATTGGGCAAATGTAAAAATCACAAACCCTAACGAGATTCTGTCTACATGGTCACACCCGGTGATTGTGAAGATCTCAAATTCTATCAACAGTCAGACAGAATGGCTGTTCATATTCATTTACAACATCCTCTTATAATTAGTATAAAAGTGTCCCACACAAAACCTTCTTTTATTTATTCTTTCAAAATACAAAACAGAAAGTGGGGTGTGGGGAAATGGGACATATTCCTACGTGAAATAATGAGACATTAGTAGTGGTGACGGCTATATCATAATTGTACTGTCTAAAGTATAAATTTGGCGAACGAAAAACGTTATATTTGCAATCAAATGGAATGACTCGTGTGGGCAAATGAATATGTTCGCAAATCCACAAACAATCATTTTATTAATGGCGAACATTTACCAACCCGCGACAATCGTGTCAACACGGGGGTTCCCCTAGCAATAAACTTGCATCTAAATTCACTACTGTTCTACTGTCGGCTAGCCACAACGGCTAGGCGGGACCCTAGTGGAATGGTTCATGCCATAAAAGTCTAACAACCGAACACTAATTAAGACGGGCCGACCTTGTATTTACGGTCTGGTGAACACAGCTCAATGGCCGCTCATTAACTCAAATTTCACATCTCACTGTTTTGTTTTATCTCACTATTCATTTGATAATTTTGTCAACTTCAACTGGAACCCGGTCCCGTGTTACACGCGTGGCACACGCGTGTGCAACGGGTTGCACACGCGATGCACACCCGTTGCACACCCGTGTGCAACGGGTGCTCACCCCGTGTGCAACCCGTTGAGCACCCGTGTCACATGCGTGTTACACGCGTTCTCAACGCGTGTTAGGGGAATGAACTTTTAGGCAGTAGTGTATGCTATATTTTCAGTGCATTGAGGAGAAGGAAACCACAGAGAAGAGAGCCTCTAAAACCATGGATGTCTTACTTGGTAAATTTGTATCACACTTCGTCTTTTAACCTACCTTAATCACATTATCTCAGATACATTTAATAACTAAACATGCATCTCCATGTCCGAGAGTGGTAAACAGAGCAAAACCCACACACGAGGTCCCCCTGTCTCATCATACATATATATGGTGATGTATATATTGATGTTACAGGTGTGGCCAGAGAATGTGGTGTTCATCTACTGAAGCCAGAAGTTGTAGACAGATCTATGGTGCTGAAGTGTGAGTACATTATTTCATCATGTATCTCCTTCGATATAGGTTTTGATGTAGATCGTGTTCTGAAGTAATATAAAACGTCAACACGTATGGAACATTTAGTCACCCACTACGATTGAGGGGCATAGAGTAATAAACTGGCTCATGCTTGGGCTAATGAAGGTCAGGCGCTGGCAGTCTTTGTGTGTCATTGGCTTGTTTACCTGGCCCATGTTAATTACTTACAGGACACGTTGGTAACTGTGTACAGCATCAGTTATTACAGATTAATGTTGCTAAATTCACAACGCATTGGTGTAACGTTGATTTATTAATGATTATTTGTATACTCGTATATGCACGGGGTCGGTGTACGGTTCTCTGTAGGAAGTGACAACATGGAGTCGAAGGCTTGCAGTATATACACATTCCTTTAGACAGGTAGATATATGTATATACAAGAAGCACTAGGTGCCAGGTCAGCACATTCTGTTGGTGCCACGGATCGCCTAACCTACCCCTAGCTAGGTTGAGGGTGCGGCTATATTTCTTTTTCACAAGTCCAAATATTATATATCCATGGTCAACAGATACGGAGTCAGTCAAAAATATAAACAACAGTAAATAATGAGTGACAAAGTTACGCACCTCGTTCAGGATGGCTGACAGTCGACTACAATACAATTGAGATTTGCATATTTTAAGTAATTGCAATTAAGATAATAAACATATATATTTTATGGCTACAGGGTAATTCGCCTTTGTTCATGCAGACAAAGGTCGCTATAACAAATCTTACCCACCATATAATCGTCTTGGAAATGTTTACCTTAAAGTGAACCAATGACAGTTGCCATAAGTAGACATTCCCCCCGCCTATGGTATCACGAAAAATTTACCCAGAGGGGTGAGTGAGTGTATTGTGATTAACGCCACTTTAAAAATCAATTCTGTTATACGATTTGGTAGCAGCTTAACATAGGTGAAAACCCCGAAGTAATGCAGGTCTTAGACCTTCAACCTTCTGATGAAGAACCCAAGAGCTGACAAATGATATTCTGGGCTAATTTTGAAATCAAACCAAAGATCACACAATTCTGGCACGCCTCGTTATAACGATAAGTTAGAAGTAAAACAAACATAGTATATAAAAAGTCTAGTGCCTTGGTGACACTAAACAGTGAATGCGCGAATTGGGTTGAACCCCACTTTAAAAAGTATTTCCGTGATATACCGACATGTCTGCTTGTGTGGGGGGAACGGACAAAGTGATACAGGCATTAGACATTTGTCATGTATGAGGTGCTGACAAACATGATCAGGGAGAATCTTGGATTAGAATCCACGAGCATAGGTTTCTGATATTCGTCAGCAAATTGGGGTGCCAGAGGCGACTTGGCGACCAATGCCACGACATGAAAGCCATTCGGTGGAATTAACTGCTGACAATTCAAGAGATGGTGGGTGACAGTGGTTTCAGTGGTTTCCAACAGTGTTTCCAACTGCAGCTAAAATTTATCGAGGAAATGAGCAGGAAAATACCGACTGAAATATTCAAGCAACATGACAGTGGTCTGTAAATATTCGAGATCGAGTCTGGATCAGACAATCCAGTTATTGACTTTATGAGCATCGATCCACCACGCAATTGGGATACGATGACATGCATCAACTATGTCAGCGAGCCTGAGCACCTGCTATGAAGAAATGAGCGAGGAAAGAAGTGAGGGGGGTGGGGGAGGGTTGGGTGGTGACAGTTGTTTCCTACAGTGTTTCTCACTGGAGCTGTAACTTATCGAGGAAATGAGCAGGAAAATAAAGACTGAAAGCATAATCACGAGCACGGACATTGGGGACACACAAACTGCGAGCACCCTGGCCACCCGATCGCCATCTCAGACGACGTCATGGCGACCTTGAAGGGAAGAAAGACGATGCAATCCCTGTAACGCCAGGCAGACATTTTTACACGTTTGATGCACCTTCGGGATGTTCTGTATATCGTGCAATATCTGCGAAGTTCGTTCTACTTCTAAGATGTAATATCTGAAACATTTTAACAGAAGCCTCACGATAACAAAAACTGAGCCAGTATGAAGTTGTCAGTGTTAATCGTGAGTACCATGTACAGGCAGGTACAGTGGACTGTTTAACCACTTAATTGGTCATATTGTTACCATTGACACTGTTGTGTATGGTGATGTGCGTGTGTGAATAATTTCAAGTACATCAATATTCTCGTGCCGATAAAGTCACCGTGTTACTGAGACGTGACAATATAGTCTCACAGACTTGGTTCTAAATAACCTGTGTGTCGCTCACGTGTGAATACAAATGTGTCTTGTGATGTGTTAAGCAGATTGTGGTCCAAGTGTAGTGAAACTGCTATTGCAAAACGTTGAACATTCTTTATACACTGTTTGTCTCCAAATATGTGGATATCAAGGTTCACAAGTTAAGATTTAAGTCACTGCATTTGTTCTTGCATCCGCCTCCTAACCTGCCAATATCTTAACACTTTTATTATTACTTCCTTTGTTTGTACAGGTTAGACTTGTGAAACGGACAATTTATTGGCGATAATATATTTTAAAGGCGAAATAGAGTTTGAAACATTGTATGTAGCATTATTACAAAACAATACCAAAAGTATCGAGTGATTGGAATGAATGGATGCGACATAGGAAGGACTAGGTGTAACAGACCAATCAACAGAACATGTTGGCGGTACATTGTAAGGGTACAAACAATCAAGAAAGGCGACATTGGTGTGTTGTCAAAAACATTAACGTTTGAGATGATTTGATCAATAATGAGTTATGCCCAACGTCTGGTCAAACTTTTGTTTATGCTCGACAAGGTCCGAATCAATCTCCCAATGACAATTTGCGGGATTCTTGTTAATTAATCTTGCAGCGGCTGGCCCAATTCGGCTAACGGCAGCCGTTGACGTCGGCGTACACGTCCCTGGATTATGCGTTATAGGTTCTACTACACCAAATCAGAACCAGTTTGGACAGTGCGGTTTTCGTAGGGAGCCTTCAGTGCAGATCGAGAGATATCTACAGGCTGTGATTGGAGGATATTCTGTAAGATTTTTATGTCTTCAAATGTACATCCATCCAGTTATTAAAACTGACCATGTCTTTTTCAACATGATGACTTATGCTGAATGTGACCACAGCTATTTTCAAGTAGGTGACATTTGGTGCGAAACTGGGGGTGGTGTGTTTAGCTTCCGGTACTCGGAAAAGGAGCTGGCTAAGCTAGTCTAAGACCAAACTGTGCACACACGTACAGGTAATAGCTGTTGAATGCTTAGTTATTTAAGAAAAGATTATAACGTTACTATAGAATTCTATGGGAAAACATTTGGTTGTGTGTAGCCTATAGGGGAGGGATCAGAACTCATGGCTGCTCATTGCAATCGTGTGATGTTATGCTGTTGGAGGTCGTCAGTTACGATACGTACACCGTGGGCACGAGTGTTATCGTCTTGAAAGGCACAACGTGGACTAGCATGCAGCGAAAACGGAATTACTATCGTCGCTAGCCTGATATCTCGGTAGTACTGTCCAATGACCGTCTTACATGTATGGACAATATGCAGTGGCGTTCTGGCAGTCATTGTGATCCTGCCAGATATCAGTACAGACCTACCGTCAAATCTAATGTTGCCTTACGTTAACGTTCGTTGAAGTCTATCCAGAGTGATTCGCGATTCCCAGAGTTTCCGCCCTCTAAACGTCATTGGTTTTTGGGTCCATCATTAACATTTTGTGTCTGCAGAATCCTGTTCCAGTGTCTGCAAAACACAGACGAAGAAAAAAATTGAACATATTGGCTACAACTACTTCTCCCTGAGTTAAAAAATTTTGAAGCATGTCAATCATCCATAGTGGTTCATCACGTTATAGATGACGCATTCCCAATCTTATGACAAATACTGCGTTAAAGCAAGAGTAGGGGCTTGCGTGTTACTGTGGGTAATACAAATCAACAATAGAAAGATCGGGGCGATTTTGACAAAATCAAGAATGACCTGAGTGAGTGAGTGAGTGAGTGAGTGAGTGAGTGAGTGAATGAGTGCGTGAGTGCGTGAGTGAGTGAGTGAGTGAGTGAGTGAGTTGGGTTAAACGTCGCTTTAAACATTATTCCAGTTATATCGCGGCGTGTCCGCTTAATGTTGCAGGAACGCCCGAGGTGATGCAAGTCTCAGACGTTTACCACTTCGGTGAAACCAACGCGTACGGGTATGGTGCTGACAAAACTAGAAACATAATCGGGGCGAACCGGGATTCGAACCCGCAATTAGGTTTCCGGAGATGTTTAGGTTTAGGGACGCAATTCTGCTCAGCAAAACGCGGTTTTCATCTGACTACCGATCGTAACATTTCTCATCATCATGTACATTTTTGGAGAGCATAGACCGTGGCAATAGATATAGTTACAATCATAGAAAAGTGAAGGAAATAGGTATTGATTAGTTACCTCACACCATGAATGAGGCATTCTTCAAAATACAAAATGCACTTTGTGCTAATGAGTAAATATGTCCGGACTGATGCTAGCTCACTGAGATACCATGCCACAGATTAACATGAATACCCCAATCAGACACAGTATACTGACTCCGAGGCGACCAGTCCTTGTTTTAGACCCTGAATGTCAAGCGCCAGACAGGGAAACAATAAGTATAATCTTTTAACGTGTTTTGGCATGACGCGGCCGGACATTGAACCCCGAACCTTCCACTCTCAGGGGAGACGCTCTACCACAAGACAACGGAGGCGGTCCTCAGGTTATGGGCAAAATTGTTTCGTGATTCAATTATGTCAGGGACATGTTAATTTTCTAATCCTGACAGTCATTTAGTTTCGACATTGCGTACGATCATACAATTGTGATTTGTTATGTCATGGAAAGAGTTGTGTCGCTTTTATGTAAACCTTTCTGTCATTTCTAACTGAAAATACTATCTCACTGCTTTAAATATCACTTTTTCAATGTTCATAACCTGCATCGTGAAACCCTAGTAAACAGCGTTATTGATTTGTATTTACAGGTTATATTTTTGCTAATTTGGATTTGCGTCCATTGACAAAAAGTATTGAAAACATTTCCTATTTCATAATAATCAATAAAATTATCCCTACTTGTCGCCGACCAGGTGTCGCCATTTTTCATGTTATTTCTGAAATATCCCCCGTTCAAAGTTAACTGTGCAATAAGCTTTGCAAATGGGCAAGTGTGCGTATTTCTGTCAGTGGAAAAATAATCATTAGCTTTCTGTTATAACGCGACAACAGGGAATCAAAACAGTGGAAAAAGAAATTTCCCGTCGACAAACTGAACCAGTTATCGCCATTATCTAAACAGCACGTGCCACGTGATAAAGCACATCGGTTCAGTTTTACAAATTACATTTTTTATTTTCTCTCGTATCTCAAGCTATTTTTATATTTGGTAAAATTAATAACAAATGCTTTTATCAGTTTGTCGCCTGCAAACCAATGTGATTTCACACTATGTACTATGGATTTCGCGATATATACAGGGTTATTCACATTTGGAAAATAGCTCAAATAGGTTTTAGAATTGTTTTGGTGGAAGAAATGACAGACAGAAAGTAAGCTATGACAGAACTGAAAGTGCATCATCGTATTGTTGGATTTTCGTTTACGCGTTAGTTAGTCACGTGACACCACCCGCGTGTCTCTTCTAAAGTTGTATTTCAGCAAGGTGATTATATGGTATGTTTTTAATATTTATTCACAGGAGTTATATTTGTTTATCATTTCTAGATATATATTTCTCTCTTGAAACCGAGCAAAGGTAAAACAAGTTGCGATCACGTGCGCGCTGTAGCGGGGACTAAGCGATAATTGGCCCTCGTCGACAGCTGGTCACTGGTCAATTTTCAGGGTAACATGCGTATTGACAGTTAGTTAACGGGAAAGTTCTCTTTCCACTCGTAATTCCTACACTGTGGTATAAGAGAAATAAATCTAAATGTTGTCCACGCAATGACATGAGCGCAGTTGATCTTAATTTTAGAAAACCAATTTTCAGAAATGACTAGAATGAAATTGACAACAATTGTTCACCTGCTTGCATCTGCTTTTGAGACTGAGAGCAATCAAACAGCACGCGCCTCAGCTGGAGCGGTGTCGACATGCTTGCACGTTCTGGGCGGGCGCATGGTCTATTTCGCACGTGCCGCACGACATTTATTCTGACAGCAAAGCGCCAGGACATTTCAAAATATATTTGTATATTTACAATTAATTTAATTGCTGTTTGGTCTCAACATATTTCGTTTACAGAAGAACACTATAACATACTCCAAATAACAAAATAGCAGAAAGTTCAAGAAATATTTTCTAACATGACTTGTTCACTACATGTAATGTCGCTTATTGTTTATTGTGTTATTGACTGTGTCCTGTTCTGATAATGCTGCCCATCTACTGTCTCCCATCGCCAAGCCCCAAACCATGTGCGTCCTGCAACGTGCTACACCATACTCCACCAACTACCGGATGACACGTTACACTGTGATCTCAACAGCCTCATTTTAAGCTTCTTCCTCATTATACCGCGTTCACTCGTGTTTCTGTTAAACGATTGTGAACAACTGTGATCGCGAGTTTTCGCGCTCTGCGTGATTATTGCGGGATGTGTATCCTTTTGTTTTAGTAATTCAGAATCTCCACTGCAAATATTTCAGTGACGAACCTGTTACACAAGACCTGTTACTAACTGATTTTACATTCGCGTTAAAAGATTACCGAATTCATACACCAAAACGTAATACATAGTAGGTTTTATGTTCATACTACTGCACTGTGATTATATTACACTATTTGTATGTCAGTACATTGTACTTAGCTGTGCATTCCTTGCAATTGGATATTTTTGCACAACTTTAATACCCCAGTTTGTCTCATGTGTTATTCACTTGTAAACTACATTCATATGTTGTAGGTATACATCTGAAGTATGACAAAGACAGAGTCAATCTCGACACAGTCCACATCAACACACAAGGAGACCTGGTCAACAGGGAGTCGGACACCAGACCTGCAGGGGAGGGGAGACTGAAGAAGTATGATGGCACAAGTAGCACTGCCCCCCTCCCCCGGGCTGGCTGTCCCCAGTACTGGGAGGTGGTGAACAGGGTCAGTCTGGACAAACCACTCACAGGGCAGGTCCTCATCCTGGAGGTGGGTGTATGCGGGGAGGAGCAGAGGGACGTGTCTCATTGTATCAATCATATAGGTGCACAACCCAGCACCTGCTGCATGCAGGTCGTCCACTGTACTACACACGGCGGGATATGCAGGAGGACATGTAAGGAGTGGAAGCGTGTGCTTTGTCTGCCTGACACTCTCCCCAACTCAGCAGGGGCATCACACACACTACATTACGGTGTTGTCTATGATGACACCAGAAAGAAGATTGTCTTCATTGATGTGAAGGAGAACAAAGTGATGTCGACGTTAGACAATGTACACTCCAGTCAGCCACTGTGGCCGATGTTCGGGGTGTATAACCCAGATAACGTCACTGTCAGCATGACACTTGTAGTGGGCAGCGACATCAACATGACAGAGAAGAAGAAAGCAATGATTGTCAAGGCGCTGTCATGATGGTGACAATGATTCTAAAGGCGCTGTCGTGATGGTGACACTGATATGATTTGTAGCCTATACTCACTGATCAGGAACAACTACATGACTCGAACATGTCTTCTCTGTGAAAGTAGGCTTTCATTTTCGTATGTACAAATATCACTCTGTAAACAGTGTAGTGTGTACACAACACAAAACCAGAAGTTTAACTCATGATCTCCTACACCTTTCAACTATAACCCCTTGAACCTGTAATCTTGATGTGATATGTGTAAATGTATATAACATTTAGATAAAAGGTAAAACATTTTTGTTTGTTCGTTTAATTGTTTGTTCGTTTTTTAACGCCGCACTCAACAATATTCCAGCTATATGATGGTGGTCGTTAGCTAATCGAGTCTGGACCAGATATTTCAGTGATTAGCGTCAAGAACATCCATCTTCGCAATTGGGATATGATGACATGCATCAACCATGTAATCGAGCCTGACCACCCTATCCCAATAGTCGCCTCTTACAAGCATAGTCGCCTCTCACAACTTGCATGTTTTGCTGAAGACCTATTCCTACTTTGATCGTTATGACTGACGTAAAATTATCATGACACATGGTACGACACACATTCAGGCAAGTCGCCGAGCCTGACCAATCGATCCATGCAGTCGCCTCGTTTTCCATGATGACAGTGGATGGGGATGTCAGTGGGATTTTGCGAGATGTTTATCCAACTGAATAATGTAAGTGATATATTACGAGAAGCTATTGTTTTGAAAATAGTTACATATAAGTTGATTTGGTTGTTTGGTGACAATAAATATTATGTGGTAATCAACAGTAACAATTCGTGTTCATTTGAGCTGTTTAACGACCATGATTTTGCGCGATGGGAAATACACATGCATTCTCAATTTGTTTAAAGCGTATATACTTTCTTGTTTAACGTGAAATATGTTGTATACAAGGAGTATATTTAGGACAAAAAATATACTTAAAGACGCCTCCAGCATTTCTATAACACATGTCGCTTTAACAATGACAGAGATGGGGACATGTTTTCCTTCAAGTCGATTCTTATGAGAAAATTCGAGAACATATTTTACACCCCCTTCAGTGACTACTGCAGAGGGATTGCGTATAACTTTGTTGCAGGATTTGGAGTACATGCCGTTTTACACCACGAGCCGGCGTCGAGTGGTATATAACATAACGGGAAAAGCATAAAACCACATGTAACCCGAGTCATACTTTTTGCTTCGAAGCAGGGCAAAAGCTTTTTATACTCCCTCTCAGAAATGTATTTCCCCTCCTAGGCGGGATTCAGAGAATGTTATCAAGAACATGTGTACCAATCCAATCTCATCATTCTGACATGGTGAGGTTAGGTGAAATGGGGTTTTGCGTCGCGGTCAAGATAATTGCACTTGCATAGCGACGTGCAGGCATGGTTATATATGTGGCTGCTTGTTCTTATCCCCTCTAATGCCGACTGATATACATGTTACAGCAACTACCATCTTTTAACGTCTTTTGGTATTACGCGGCCGGGTATTGAACCCCCGGACCTTCCGCTGTACGGGCGGAAGCTCTACCACGAGACTAGGTATGGACCCGTGAAAATCCGGGATAGAATAGATCTTCAGCAACCCATGCTTGCCGTCAAAGGCAATGATGTTTGTCGTAGGAGGCGACGAACGCGCTCGAGTGGTCAGGCTCTTTTAATTGGTTGATATAAGAGTGACGCTGGTCTTCCATTTTTAACTGCTGGGCGAAGGAGGGCTGGGGAAAAGACCGAGGGCTTGATTATGATCAGAAAAAAAGCGTTACCGTTATTATAGCTAAAGACGATAGAATTTGTATCCAAATAGAAATACAAAACGATGTCGCTTATGAAACATTTGCTGCAATCAACACACAATGAATGCCACTGACCCATTTTTACAAATATGGAAAAGTCACAGAACAAATCAGATGATGACGTCACCTAACAACGGGGGTTATAATGGCCCGACGTCAAGCATTATGACGGCATTATCAAGTGGCCTGCTCATTTCTGATAACATGCGGGTAGTTTAAAGATAATTATATCCATTTTAGTTATATTACTTGTCAACGAATCCAAATTGCGTAGATCGATGCTCATTGTGTCAATCACTGAATTGTCTCGTCCAGACTGGATTATTTATATTGCTGGACTATTGGTGAGTGTGTCGTTAAACAACAAACAAACGAAACAAGCATGGAGGTATGGTGGCTTAGTTTATAGTAATATGACGGGGACCACCAGAAATGGATTTTATGACATGGTTTTGTTATATTATTTCATAATGTTCCTCAGTAACATGTGTTTTGAATAGGCTGCAGTTTCCGAATAGGCGTCCAAGGCAACAAGCTGGATTAGTGTGGAGATCAGGTTAAAATATGTGAAACATCGTATAAACCTTAAGCAAGCGCTGCCACAAACACCACCAACAACACCAACACAAACATCAACATCAACATCAACACTAACACCAACATCAACACCAACACTAACATTAACACCAAAACAAACAACAGCAACACCAACAACAACACCAACAACACAACACCATCAACAACACCAAGATCAACAGCAAAAACAACTCCGGCTTCAACACCAACACCACCAATATAACACCACCACCAGCAACAACACTTCCAAAACCTCCACCATCAACTCCGGCTCCGCCACCATTACTTACAAAACCAACACCAACACCAGCACCAACTCCGGCACCACCACAAACAACAACATCAACACCAACAACAACAACATCAACACCAACAACAACAACATCAACACCAACAACACTAACACCAACAACACCAACAATTTCAACACCTGCACCACCAACAACGCTTACACCAGCACCAACTCCGACACCACCACCAACAACACCAAGATCACCAACGCCACCAACAACAACAACACCAACACCACAATCAACACCAATAGCACCATCAGCACCAGCACCAACACTATAGCTAAAACCACCACCAACCACAACATCATCAATAACACCAACACCAACAACAACACAGCCATCAACAACACCAACAGGAGCTAACTCTACTATTTGATTAATTGGAAAACGATCTAGACAAACAGGAGCAGATGCCTGAATATAATCCTGCATGGTTTGCCTGAATTGTCGGACGAGCCTACTTCTGGTTGTATCAATACGTCTGTGACACACACACCCTCTGTGAAATTTCAGGAACTAAAAGATAATGGCCAATTTGGATATTTTTAAAATGAAAAACTTCATCTCTGATCGCCAACAGCCACCATTCGAGGCACGACACACAAGAGATAGCGATAATCACATGGATACTGGTTAAGAACACCCGAAGACGTCACAGACTTCAAGTCAGTTTAAGAATGCTATATAATGTTGTAACAAGCCGCTACTTTCATTAGGTATCTGGGATAAAGCATATCTTAATACTGTAATACTGCCGACTCGACGTTACATTTTCACTCACTCACTCACTCACTCACTCACTCACTCACTCACTCACTCACTCACTCACCGGCCAAACATGCACATCTTTACTACTTATTGGTAAATTAAGAATGATTCCGGTTCTATCTAGAAACTTGCGTCTGAGGGGCGATTCGCTGTGAGTTGCGTCCCTTTGTCGCGCCAGAAACCTATGATTGTGGGTTCGAATCCCGGTTCGCACCGATTATGTATCTAGGTTTGTCAGCACCATACCCGTGCTCGTGGGTTTCATCGAAGTGGTAAACATCTGAGACCTGCATCATTTCGGGCTTTCTTCCTACCTTAAGCTGACATGCCGTGATGTAACTGGAATACTGTTAAAAGCGGCGTTAAACCGAACTCACTCACTCTGATGGAAATAAACGAACGCTTCCAGATTCCATTGATTTTGCTATCACAGACTTGACAGAACATGATTGGACATAGCCTTGCACCAAGCAGTGACCATAAAATAGTCTATTTTATGGTGCCTGCTCCAAGACTGTACTGAGTGGTAAGTCCATGGGTGTACAGTAACTCTATTCTTATGATGAAGTCGAACTAAACGGATTGTATGCAAGTCTCTTGTAGGCACATCTTGTTCTTATTATTTACTAGTAGTAATCTAGAAATTATGATTTAAGCTAATCAGTTTTGTCTTACAGACTGTGCATATCTATATTCACGGTTGTAAATGAAGTTTTTTGTCTATTCAGAAACAAAAGGTTTTCAACCAAAACAATAGTCTTAAAGTTAAAATTGCAAAGCATACTTTGATATGGAGGTTAAAACACATTTACGTACCTTTTGTTGTCATCTGCTTTGAGTTCAACATGACGTCATGTCGTGGAGATGTTAGGTTGGAATGTTGTGGACAAAGGGAGACAGTTCAGTAACGTAGCCAGCATCCCTGGTATAATGTGAGTGAGTTTGTGTAACGCTGCTTGGAACTGTGTTTCAGTTGTATCAGGGGTGTCTGCTGAATGTTTGGAGGAAAGCCCGAAGTTTCACTCGATGCGGGTCTTATAATGTTCTACTTTGGTGAAACCCACGAGAAGGGTATGTTCTGACAAACCAAGGTTCATAGCTGGAGCGAAGGTTGGGATTCGAATCCACTGTCATACTCACTCACCCACTGATTCACTCGCTAACTCACTCACCCACTCGCGAACTCCTCAAACCACTCATCTGAGATCAATATGTCGACTATCGTTCTGTAATTATATCCCATATCCACAGTTACGCGCTGAAAGAAGTTTATTATCGAATAATAATTAGACCTAAATAGAAATACCAGTTTTGTAATATTTCATGTTCGAATAAAAATATTTATTGTTGTCATGTAATTTTGTGACAGTCGACATGGCCATGCAGTGAGGATTAACAGACGCTTTCCCGTCTCGCAACAACGACGCAATAACAGCAGCGGTACAGGCGAGACATCTTGTGTAACGCGGAGATATGTTGTCAAACTATGCCCGTGATTATTCGTAAGGTATTTGTTTTAAAACGCGGATCAGAAGGAGAATTACTGTTAATAGTTTGTGTTTTTCCCAGATTCAGTGAGCAATTTAGTGATGTGTCCACTTGAAATGATTTTCAGAAGGATCATGTTTATTCATACCGCGCACCCCATTTTACCAGAGACAGAGAGTTGCTTAGTTTTATAATAGTGTACACAAATACTGCATTGGGCATTGATGGGTTTAGAACCGACTTTAAGTTCATATTCATGTGATGTTGTACGAAGCAGACTTCACTGGTTTAAGGGATATTTGCATGCTAAAATACTAAGTCGGTCTATGTGGCCGTACTGTTAACAGTCATCACATTTGCTTTAAATAAAATTTACCATGATCAAAGTTGTTGTTGGTGATTATTGAACAGCATTTGGGTATGTTTAATATAAGAATTAAGGAAAGAGAGACTAACAGTTCGAAAAAGTTTGTTTATTGATTTAGAGGTATTTGTCCTTATATTAAAATATTTGACCGTACGGTACGTTTCATGAGATAAATCAGGACGTGTTCTAAGGCGTCACAATTAGCTGTGCAGAGTTGCGTCCCTTGGGCACGCCCGAAACCTATGATCGTGGTTTTGAATCCCGACTCGCCCGACTCGACCCAATTATGTTTCTATGTTTATCAGTACCATACCTGCGCTCGCAGGTTTCACCAAAGTGGTAAACGTCTAAGACAAGCAGAACTTCTGGCTTTCCTCTCATATTAAGATTACACGCGAGATAACTGGAATACTGTTAAAAGCGACGTTAAACACAACTCACTTACTCTGATCAAATCTGGAAAAAAACAATGATGGATTCCTGTGGCGCCCAACATCAACTTCCACCAACTTGTTTATATGTACATGTGCATATTCGTCAACCTAAGATATGAGCACTGATGGATATCCTGTGACGCCAAACATCAACTTCCACCCACTTGTTTATATGTACATGTGCATATTCGTTAGCCTAAGATATGAGCACTGATGGATATCCTGTGACGCCCAACATCACTTTACCCCCACCAGTTTATATGTAAATTTGCATATTCGTCAGCCTAAGATATGAGCACTGATGGATATCCTGTGACGCCAAACATCAACTTCCACCCACTTGTTTATATGTACATGTGCATATTCGTCAACCTAAGATATGAGCACTGATGGATTTCCTGTGACGCCAAACATCAACTTCCACCCACTTGTTTATATGTACATGTGCATATTCGTTAGCCTAAGATATGAGCACTGATGGATATCCTGTGACGCCCAACATCACTTTACCCCCACCAGTTTATATGTAAATTTGCATATTCGTCAGCCTAAGATATGAGCACTGATGGATATCCTGTGACGCCAAACATCAACTTCCACCCACTTGTTTGTATGTACATGTGCATATAGGTCAACCTAAGATATGAGCACTGATGGATATCCTGTGACGCCAAACATCAACTTCCACCCACTTGTTTATATGTACATGTGCATATTCGTCAGCCTAAGATATGAGCACTGATGGATATCCTGTGACGCCCAACATCACTTTACCCCCACCAGTTTATATGTAAATTTGCATATTCGTCAGCCTAAGATATGAGCACTGATGCATATGGATATCCTGTGACGCCCAACATCACTTTACCCCAACTAGTTTATATGTAAATTTGTATAATCGTCAGCCTAAGACATACATAAACATCCTTCTTTCCTGCAAGACCTAGGTACCTAAATCGCTTTGATGATCTGATCAGTTTATTGGGACTGAATAACAAATAACATAACATAAATCACAGAATTTATGAGCGCATTTTTTTTATCCGAATAACTTCAGCTGCAGGTAGTTAGTGTTGTTTGGTTTGGTGCTGGTAAATTCTCATTTACATAGTTCTGGCATTCTCGTTAGAGACTGTATATTTCGTCGGTAAATGCTTCAATACAACATTAAGTCTAAGGTAAGGTATGCAAGGCGTGAAACACACATGTCACATTGATACAACATTAAGTCTGAGGTAAGGTATGCAAGGCCTGGAACACACATATCACATTGATACAACATTAAGTCTGGGGTGAGGTATACAAGGCCTGAAACACACATGTCACATTGATACAACATTAAGTCTGAGGTAAGGTATGCAAGGCCTGGAACACACATATCACATTGATACAACATTAAGTCTGAGGCGAGGTATCCAAGCCCTGAAACACACATGTCACATTGATACAACATTAGTGAGTGAGTGAGTGAGTTAAGATTTAACGTCACATCGGCAGTATTTCAGCCATATCGTGACGAGAAGTACATTACTAATACATAAATGTATACAACATAAAAAGCTGTCAACGATGGACAGTAAAATTACTAGAATATCACAGATTTATATTTAAAACTAGCATACAACTATAAAAGATATCACTATATATAACGGTACAATATAAAAAAGGGCTATAGATCGCCAGCAGCTGAAGGTAGATCACCATGCTAGGGTCCATGGGGACTTACAGTACTTTTGCTACCTGCATGGACCCCAGCCGGATTTACATCATCCCTTCCGCTGGATACAACATTAAGTCTGAGGTAAGGTATGCAAGGCCTGGAACACACATATCACATTGATACAACATTAAGTCTGAGGTAAGGTATGCAAGGCCTGAAACACATGTCACATTGATACAACATTAAGTCTGAGGTAAGGTATGCAAGGCCTGAAACACATGTCACATTGATACAACATTAAGTCTGAGGTAAGGTATGCAAGTCCTGAAACACACATGTCACATTGATACAACATTAAGTCTGAGGCGAGGTATCCAAGCCCTGAAACACACATGTCACATTGATACAACATTAAGTCTGAGGTAAGGTATGCAAGGCCTGGAACACACATATCACATTGATACAACATTAAGTCTGAGGTAAGGTATGCAAGGCCTGAAACACATGTCACATTGATACAACATTCAGTCTGAGGTAAGGTATGCAAGGCCTGAAACACATGTCACATTGATACAACATTAAGTCTGGGGTGAGGTATACAAGGCCTGAAACACATGTCACATTGATACAACATTAAGTCTGAGGTAAGGTATGCAAGGCCTGGAACACACATATCACATTGATACAACATTAAGTCTGAGGTAAGGTATGCAAGGCCTGAAACACATGTCACATAGATACAACATTAAGTCTGAGGTAAGGTATGCAAGGCCTGAAACACATGTCACATTGATACAACATTAAGTCTGGGGTGAGGTATACAAGGCCTGAAACACATGTCACATTGATACAACATTAAGTCTGAGGTAAGGTATGCAAGGCCTGAAACACATGTCACATTGATACAACATTAAGTCTGAGGTAAGGTATGCAAGGCCTGAAACACACATGTCACATTGATACAACATTAAGTCTGAGGCGAGGTATCCAAGGCCTGAAACACATGTCACATTGATACAACATTAAGTCTGAGGTAAGGTATGCAAGGCCTGAAACACATGTCACATTGATACAACATTAAGTCTGGGGTGAGGTATACAAGGCCTGAAACACATGTCACATTGATACAACATTAAGTCTGAGGTAAGGTATGCAAGGCCTGAAACACACATGTCACATTGATACAACATTAAGTCTGAGGCGAGGTATCCAAGCCCTGAAATACACATGTCACATTGATACAACATTTAGTCTGAGGTAAGGTATGCAAGGCCTGAAACACACATGTCACATTGATACAACATTAAGTCTGAGGCGAGGTATCCAAGCCCTGAAACACACATGTCACATTGATACAACATTTAGTCTGATGCGAGGTATGCAAGGCCTGAAACACACATGTCACATTGATACAACATTAAGTCTGAGGCGAGGTATCCAAGCCCTGAAACACACATGTCACATTGATACAACATTTAGTCTGAGGTAAGGTATGCAAGGCCTGGAACACACATATCACATTGATACAACATTAAGTCTGAGGTGAGGTATGCAAGGCCTGGAACACACATGTCACATTGATACAACATTAAGTCTGAGGTGAGGTATGCAAGGCCTGGAACACACATATCACATTGATACAACATTAAGTCTGAGGTGAGGTATGCAAGGCCTGGAACACACATATCACATTGATACAACATTAAGTCTGAGGTAAGGTATGCAAGGCCTGAAACACATGTCACATTGATACAACATTAAGTCTGAAGTGAGGTATGCAAGGCCTGAAACACATGTCACAGTGATACAACATAGACCGTCAAGTTTGCTCATACTATCAGTCACTGGTTTTATGGTCCAGACTCAGTTTTTATAAAACGCATCTTATATAGGTCTATAAAACCTCGACACCCTATAGCAAACAAGACGGGGGTGACGAGCCATAAGGGGATCAACTCTTGTTGGCTTAATATTATTCAGATATGTCAGAACAGGTTCATTCACTGGAGTGAGCGTCTCTCCTATGAAAGCGCTCATGTCAGCGATTGACTAGAATGTATAAACTGTTTGTCCGTGAGAGACTTGGCTTTGTGGCATACTTCTTTATACATACATTTAGATAGGTATGGTATGAACGTGACCAATACATATCTTTCATAAATGTAAGGGAATGGGCTTTTACACGTGAGTGAGTGAGTATGGTTTTACGCAGCTTTTAGCAATATTCCAGCAATATCACGTCGGGGGACACCAGAATTGGGCTTCACACATTGTCGGGCATCAAACCCGGTTCTTCGGCGTGACGAGCGAAAGCATTAACCACGAGGATACCCGACCGCCTCACACTGCAAACACGAAAACGAGGGTATTTTCCGTATATGGTCATTCGACGGAAAAACGACTAAAAATTCATTAAAATTGATTAATTGGTGAGCTTCTAGAAAGTGTCCGGAAAAGCGTCGAGTTTTTCAAAGAAACGATGCTTATTGCTCCGCCTTGTACAACTCTTAACGGCCAATCAGATGGCTCGGGTCCCCTGACGCACGTGATACCCAAGGCCTCCTTTAGTGAGCAGTAGGTTTCGTATTTCTGGCATGCCTTGATCTGGTATCTGTCCGCCATGTTAATGGAATTCAGACACGCGGCAAGAATTCAAACTTAACCATGTTACCAAGTTTATTGGGATAACATATCCCTCTGCTATGTATAGTTACCTCTATCGGACAATTGGTTGTGTTTTGTTTGGTTATAACTGTTAATAATTTTGTGAATGTGAAGTTTACAAGACACACGGCTATTCCATTGAACGATAGGTCGGTCACATGACCGCGAAAATGAAGTTCGTAATTGTATGAACGACACATTGTGACGTTCATACGTTTTTCACGAGGCTGTATTCTTGAAATGAGGTAAACACTGACGGACTACTTCCATATTCCCTGGTGTTTCCCCAAGCAAGCCCGGACGTTCATACAGTTTGCCCCTCACTCTAAGAAGGTTCAAACTCCAATGAACTGACACGAAGTGGAAGTAAGCTACGACGTTCATACACTGTTTGGCCCTCACTCTCTATGAAAGTTTATACTTCAATGAACTCACACAAAGTTGAATTCACGCTTTAAATAACCTTTTATTTATTTTACCTTAGGGCAACAATGCGACAACGCCTCAAATTTCAAGGTATCTTTGTCGCATTGTCGCTCCATCATAAATGTGTGAAAAAGGCGATAAGTTCAGTTAATTGTACAGTTACGAAGCCGTGACAATCTTAGTAGTAGTTGTACCTGATGTCCGTCTGCGGGTCCATAGCGTTTTATTGTGAGCTCGAGGTCTTCGCCATTGGTGCCTGATGCTCATGCAACTCCCAGTTCGAAACTGTCCCACTCACGCTCGTTTAATGCATATATAGCTTCTAAAAGTCTCATATTCTTGAAAAGGCAATAAAGCCAGACCACGTAGTACCTCATCCAAAGTCCACATGCCTCTAGTGCAGCGGTCGTCCGGAAGATCTTACACTTGACCGTATAAGACAATGACGAGTCCACGCTTGACCTGTGACCTCGTGGCCCCCATGAGGTACGTGTGGGAAGGGGGAAAGGAAATGTGCCCACTGCTGAGCTCGCGGCACACTGTATACAGCATGTGATAAACAGTATATTAAACTTGTTATACTGTATACTGCATGTGATATTTATAAGCGGGAAAGGTACAACTTTCAGGATTCAATATTCAAGTTGCATTTATTTCTTATACAACAGACCGCCGTCATATCACTGGAATATTGCTGGGAAGGGCGTTAAACACAATTTCTTTTCAAAATGGAGCATTGCAGCAGTCATTTCAAATAGAACCATATATATATGGTATATACTCTGTTCCTAATATTCAGCAGCAAATATATATTAACCAGTTGTTACGTGAGATATGAGATTTTTACAAGCAGTCGAATAAGGATGATAAAGGACCCCTCACTGATTAGGTTCGTGTGTACTGGGGCACAGTTGGTCATGTTAGATAACCAAAATCCAGCTGCTATAACGGACGGGAGCTCCGGCGGTTGAGGCCAAACTGGCCTTGTTAAAGTGTTGTATGACCTGTGACGTAGGCTGTCTCACAGACCCAAGAGAATTTTATAAAAAGGAGTCCAACTCAAGTCTAGAATGATTGGGAAAGTCTGGATTGCCTCAGCTCTAGCCCGAAATTAAGAATTCATCTGTGCTCCTTTTTAATTTTATTTTTTTTATTTTGTAGCCATTGATAGACCAACCGGAAAATATATTGATTGGAAATTAATATCACATGTCACCACTGATCCAGTTAAATTCATCACACAATAAAATATTAGTTTCAAAGAATAATCAATTCTCTACTATTCAAACACGTCAGCACACATTGGCGATGAGAAAGAGAATGATGTGACAGAGGTAGTCAGGTGATCAAGCTGGGTAGAGTCACAGTCCCGGAACTACAGTGCGTTACCCATATGTTTGGGTGATGCGGGATGTGTGTGGGCGAATATAAAAGTGAGAAGAAGGAAGAAATGAATAATGTGAGATAGGATAAGTATATAAATATGCAATTTATAATCAAATTTTAAATATGTTGACCTTCAAGAGATAAGTTTATAAAGAACAGATGGGATCACCTGAGAGGTGTCATTACTTAGCTGACAGCAATTTAACCATAACCGAATTGTAAGTAACAATTTCACAAATCCAAGGTTAATAACAAACCTCTTTCACAAATTGATTGTGATTATAGTTTAACCTGATGCTTCTGGGGGAGGAAAGCTCAAAGAGATAAAAAAAAAAAAAATCGGGCGTGCAGATCAATATGTGGTGTGACATGTCAGGGGACTTAGGGACCAAGTATTTGATGTTCTGGTGTTGTGTGTTGTGGGAGCCTGGGCGCTGAGAGTTTGTTGGGAGACGACATATTTTCATCCAGCTGCAGCTGCAAAACCAGATATTTCTTTTCAATTAAAACTATAAAACCACATATATAGTCTAACTTTGGTGGCAGCTTATTTCTTCATATTTTTCAGCAGTCCAAAGCATTATTACTTTTTCCAAGAGTTTCATGGTGCGATTTATTTTCCTAGGCTCCGCCAACCATCACTCCACACTCCACCCCAGAACATTAAATGATCGGAACCTTAGCGGGCAAGCCAATGTCAATATGCTTTCTCTTCGTAGATAATCACTGACGACCTGGGCATGATGTGGCCTGGCATTGCCATCTATTGATTACAAATTGCTGCCGGTAACTCTAGTCGTTCAGAAAGGAACAAAGACAGGACGACATTACTGCCTGTGAAGATCCGGGTTAGAATTGGTCTACAGTACCCATGATTGCCGTAAAAGGCAACTATGTTTGTCGTAAGAGGCGACTAACGTGATCGGGTGGTCAGGCTACCTGACTTAGTTGATGCATGTCATCGTATCCTAATTGTGTAGATCGATGCTCGTGATGTCAATCACTAGAGGAATGTCTGGTCAAAATGCGATTATTTAGAGACCGCCGTCACATAGCTGGATAATTGCTGAGGACGGCGTTAAACAACAAACAAACAAACCACAAACAGGACGATATTTCGTCAACAGATCGCTAACCAGTCAAATGCTCATTCAAAATCAGTTTGCCTGTCATGTGTGATACCGTCCGACACCATGACACTACCACCCCCCATACCGATCATTGTCAAGAATGATTGCCCTAGCGTACCACACACGCTACGTCGCCAACAACATTTTCTGCCAACTGTGAATAGGAGGAAAACCTTGATTCGTCTGAAAACATAGTGTCACGCCATTGGCACACAGCCCTTCCCTGGTATTGCCTAGCCCACCCCAATATTTGCTGCAAATGGTAAGCTGTAAGCGTCACACCCTTCACGGGATGCCTTGCTTTCTGGCGGTACTTGTTCAAAAGACGGAAAATGACACCTAACATGCCAAACATTCGGGCAACTTGGGAATATTAACGTCTACCCTCTATCGTATTCACAAGTTGCCATTTTGTCTGTTCATTGAGATACTGTCAATGTGGCATTCTAAAGCGTGTGCTTAGCGCATATGCATTTTGGCGCGGCTTCTCGTTGCAAATGCGCCTCAGCCATAGCAAAAAATTCAAAACATTATAGTTCTCGCCAATTGAAAATATCACGATTTGTCGCAATGGTTCATTAACGAAGAGTGAGTGAGTGAGTATGGTTTAATGCCGCTTTTATGAGGAAGGTTCTGCAGTCCGGTAACTGCAAGCCGTTTATTTAGCAGTGACCTATATCTACTCGTACTTTTCTTTCAGTTCGTGCTGGTGGTGTATGTAAGCTTGTACCAGGTATCATCCATGCTATGTGTGTATCAAGAATCGCACAGGCCTGAAAAGGCCTTGGATGTGGCAGACAGTCCTACCTTTAGAAAAGACCTTAAATTTAAATCTGCCTTGACACGTGGGTCATTATGTTAGCCTCAGGCTAAACTCTAGTCTCCAAAATGAACCTATCTTACAGAAAAACCGTTGTTAATTTGTCTTAATAAAAAAATATGATAAAAAGGAGCCAAGAGACTTTCTCCATTTTACCCGTAACTGCAGTAATCTTGACAAATATAGTAGACTTGCAAAATTAGCGGACCAAACATGTACGGGAAACACGTACGATTCGAAATGACGCATTAACAAAAGGGCCATTGAGCTGCACGCACTGCACGTGTAGCAGCACTCTGAACGGTATTAAAGTGCAGGGTTTTGGATTGCCTGGCAACAACATGCCAAGATTAACAGAAGTGCAAAGAAACAACGTCACAGGGGAATCCCAATCAGCTGTAGCGGGGGTTTCAATGTAGCGCTCAGCACCATCGTAAGGCTACGGGATTGGTTTCAACAGCATGGGTCAACACGTGATCGGCCAAGGTCGGGACGACCAAGAGTAACCATCCCCGTCCAAGATCGCTTCATCCGACTGCGCCACCTACGTGAAAGGACGACCACAGCCACCTCAACCGCATCCCAAATACCCGCACTGCACAGAATCTCCGACCACACTGTACGAATCCGTTTAAGAGCAGCAGGTCTACGAGCAAGACGTCCGACTCAACATATTGAGTCAACATTATCGTCAACAACGATGGTATGACCTGAACGACGATGGAGAGATGTCTGGTTCAGCGACGAATCAAGATTTCTCCTCCGTCGTGGGGAAGAAAGAGCACCGGTCTAAAGACGTCGCTAGAACGTTAAGCTGGAAACTGCTTACAGGTTTGATTGGGCTAGCGTTATGATGTGGGTGGCTAACTCTCATCATGGCAGGACAGGTTTGGTCCATATGCATATCCAGGTTCAACGATACATCAACGAAATTATCCTGCCACACGTCCTCCCAGTTGCAGCCAACTGCAACGGTGTATTCCAGCAGGACAATGCTCGACCGCATACAGTATGGATCACAAGAGCCTGTCTACACAACAACAACGTTGATGTTCTCCCCTGACCCTCCAGATCCCCGGATTTGAACCGCAGCGCACCTGTGCACCTGTGCAATGAGTTGGATAGACGGCTACGCCGACGTCAACCACAACCCCAGACGTTGCAGCAGTTGGCTTTTTTTCGTTGCCGGCCGAGTGGGCTACCATACCCCAGGACGTGTTTCGCATACTCGTCTCTTCCATGGGCAGGAGATGTCAGGCCGCTATCGATTCCGACCGGGGACTGATAACTGAGATGACTACAACCACAAAGTGTTCTCACCACAACATGTTGACTCAATACCTTGTACCTTGTACGGTACCTCGTATAAATGTATTTTCCTACCTCACATAAATCTTTTGCGTTTCTTTTTTATGAGTATATTACCGATGTTGGGATACAGCTAAAATCACACCAAGCTAAAACCAAACCTTATGGACATGAAGGAACCACTTGTGCAAAACGTCAACATACTATTTTATCATGCCCATGCCATGAAATCTGATTGATTCACATGATCTTGATACATTACTATGTATCACACTGTGTCAAGAAAGATAATTGGGCGAGCGCAAGACAGCATGATCCGTGTTAGAATTGCATGGTCTTCAGCAGTAAATGGCTACCGTAAGAGGTGACTAACGGGATCGGTTGGTCAGACTCTTTGACATGTCATCGTATGCTAATTGCTTTGATGGTCATGGTGTTATTCACTGGATTGTCTGGTCTGGAGTCGATCATTTACAGACCGCCGTCATATAGCTGGAGTATTGCTGAGTGCGGCGTTAAACAACAAACGCACACCCTCAACCCGTGTGCAACCTGTGTCACATGCATTTCCATCAGCAAAATGAGTATCGTGTAGTAAATCTCTGACAGAACTTTTTTAGTAGTTTTATCCTTCATATATTAAAATATTGGGCACATTTTCCAATATCAATATGTTTCAAAAAAGATTATGTTTTCAGTTGAATAACATTCCAACAAAAAAGTAAGAATGCTACATCGTCGCATGACATTGAGATACAAATTTAAATGCATGGTTTGTTGTACGTATTTCAGGGGTCGTTGTCAAAATGACACTTCACCCCAGTGAGTCAAAGGTATGTATAAAAGCAAGAGCGATGCATAACAAATGATGCATGTCCTTGGTGGGTACGCAATCGGTGGGTACGCCATTTTGGTAATCGTCTTGTTATATTGGCCATTACTGCCGATACAATATATAAGTGATTATGGATTTTTGAGCATGCGACCACATGGACTGGAAGAATCTACATGAAGGAGAATCACTGAGCTGCGACCGATCTTCCAGATAAGAAAAGCTCAAAAGGTAGGTCAACTGTAAGTGAATTTGTGCTTACAATTTTAATGTCTACTGCTCTCACGTTATTAGTATGCAATCGGAAAATTATAAAACCTCTTAAAAGGTACCATAATCTGTCTTAATATCATTATGATATTAACTATAAAACAACAGTCAATGACATGAAATAAAAAGGATATAGTGTCATTCCTCCGATATCACAAAAGTGGTCAAAAGTAACAAATATTATATCTGGGATGACACTTTCTTATTGAAGTACAGACTCTCGTACTTTTGGGGGGGTTGAGTCCCATCCGGGATTCGAGCCCACACTGCCGGAGTGAGACACCTAATTGCTAGTACACAAAGTCAGTGATCTAATCAACTACGTGTTGCACATGTGAGTTACCTGTCTAGATCGTTGTATTCTGGTTCGTCTCTAGCTCTCTATCCATATACCCAGAAGTTCTGTGTACCTTGATGTCCATCTTTCTTTCCTTTCACACAGTTGAGGTGTACACGGTTTTAATCGATGAAACGCAAACAATAATGAAGTAAATTCGTAATTTGTCATTCTCATTCAAAAGGATGGCTTTTGGCGTTAAGTCCTTTTTTTCTGCAAGTACTTAATCACCTAACGTCCTTTAGGTTTGTACTTTTTCACCAAGCCTTGCTTATTTTGCTAACGTGAAAAAAATACTCAGTTAACTGACGTTTTGTTCTGTATATACCTTTATGACATCATGTAATATCCGCAACAGAAAATGTCACTATTACTCAATTTTGCTTTTATGTGAAGCTTAGAACTTATCAATGAACTCTCGTATGTATTAATATTTCACAAACACGCTCAGTCATTACGCACGCACACACACACACACACACACACACACACACACACACACACACACACACACACACACACAGATATATATATATATATATATATATATATATATATATATATATATATATATATATATATATATATATGGTCCGGAAGTGACCTGCATGAACAGTGAAGGACGTTACCTGTCCGGGTAGGTGGGTTGTGCCTCATCTCTCTCTTTGTTCTCATACACATTCTGTTCGATATTCAAGGTCAAAACTTTCATATATATGTCACGAGGCCATCGGGATGTCGAACACTGCATTTATACCTTTATTTATGCAACGTATACCCTGAGTATTAGAGTTAGCACGCTATCGCCTATGCTTGCTTTTCCTTCACAACGAGGCCAGGCTTTGTGCTTACCAACCATGACAAACCTGTTTCGTTGTTATATTGTGTATCCTAGGTCATGTTGAACTAGTCTGCACAGACACATACTTATACCCGGCAAAACAAAATACATAAATTGGCTATAGATAGAAGGGAAACACTGATTGGAAGCACAACTTCTGTCACAAAGATATTTGTCATCATTTTGTTATTGTGGTCCTTTATCGGAGTGACACAATTTGGAGCTGTTGATCTTGAGTAGATCCACTGACAATTTGTTGCAGCTGATTCTACTTGTACAGTGTGAAGGATCTCTCATTCCTGGCGTTGGGTAACAGGGTACGTATAAAGCGCGGCCTGCATTGGATCACTGGTTACTGTGGGTAGGGACTCATAAAGCAGTCCATCTTGGTATGTATTATATACTCTCTTAAAAGTAATTGCAAACATGACATGTTACCATGTTTTAATATGTTTAAGTTGAATTTTTCACTTTTGTAAGCTGCAAAAGTAAAAAATCTTACAATCCTACCAAGTCAGTGTTCAGAAACTTGATCATTTTTGTATTTTGATGGAAAAGGAGCGATTTAAAAAAAAAATTATTCACTTTGTTTACTATTTAATATGCAAAAAAACAGCAAAACACATTGCAATCACAATCTCTGCAATATACACTGTACAATCCGACTATATCGTTAGAATGTATTCATGAATCAGTAAAAATAGTTAGTCTAACATCTTACCGTTATTCCTGACATATATCCACAAATACGTAGCTTTTTCACTGTGTAATATGCTAGAAAATGACATTTATTTACTGCAAAAATACATACTTTATTCTTGTGACAAATCTGCAAATACATTCATGTAACTTTTGTTTACTGCGCAATTTACTGGACAATGACATCTATTTTGTTTATACCAAAATCAAAATCTTATTCCTGGGATATAGTTGCACAATGTAGTGTTTCACCGAGGAATGTGCTAAAGATGATATTTGATAGGACAAGATTGATTTGTCTGAATATATTTGCAAACTATATGCCATTCTAAAAAATAGTATATGCTAGTGATATCTCCGCAAATGCGGTCATGATTTACGGCCAAATGTTTACAGTGTCTGATTTAACATTTTCCCTTTCCTACCCTCACATTTTCTACCTTGGCAAGTAATGTTGTGGGTTATGAAACTCAAATGTCCCTTGTATGAACTTAACCTTACACAGCCTAGTACTCAAGATTGACCCAATACTTTGCTGTCAGGGAAACTTGCTACCGAAATTGACTGCATTCATATTGCAGAATGTTGTATTGCAGATATGATAACATATTTTGTTTTCATGTCAGACTTTCTGTACACATATATAGTATTATATGACATATCCTGAATTCATTCAGTAAGATTTCTAGACAACGATAATATATTTACTTAGAATAGTCTTAAAGCTATGTCATACTGTTTTACTTGTAGTTTTTGTTCCAGAGTATATTCTCTTTCATATATCCCATATAAAGAGATATTTAAAGACAAAGACTTGACATCATTTGCGTTCCCGCATGTTATAAATACATTGAAAGACATGACTATACTGGCTTGTAACCGGACCCCATGTGTTCATTTATCAATAACATATCATAAATAACACTAGCAAGATCAGCTACATGTTGTCGTTGTTTATATTGTACGTACTGACACTGCTGTCAACAATTATGACTGCTTGCCATGTGTACAATGATGTTTTCTGCGTGGCAGTTACAAAAACCAATTAGTGTAATATAAAACATAAGACTGATAGTTTCTACCAGATTCTTCTGAATCAGTTTGTTTTTCTATTCTAATAACTAACCGAAAACGTTTCCAAAAGACTAACGACTTTTTATCACTTACACTTTCCCCTCAATCATAGTTTGCTCAGAAACAAGTGCATGTAGCGTGTTCCTTTTGTGGACGCAAAGAACATGAGATCACAATCGGATACTGAAAGGCTCCAGAATTCAAGCAACATGTTGTCCTCAAAATTTGAAATACACTCTCTCGCTTAATTTATGTCGTGTTTATTTTCCAACGATTATTACCATGCATAGTTTGAATATGGTGGTGATACGAAAGTCATCTGTTTCAATCAGGTTTGGTTGAAATTTGATGTCGAAACCACTGATTTACCAATCAGATTCAGCTATTTCACAATTTCGTGGAAGAATACTCATATAGGTGTTTTCTCATTCAACTTTTTTATTATGCAACAAAGTGTAGGTATGTGACATTAATTTTTTTCCAACTAGAACGCATGTAAATAAAATAAAAGCGTACAGTGTTATGATAAAACGCCTGTGAATTACTTATGGCACACTTATAAGCTGAGCGATGTATACAATGTAAGGACAGCATTAACACAGATATAGGTTGCAAAAGTAAGATTTAAAACAGATATAACCTCCAAGCTCATTGATCATCTTTGATCAATATTTGCACTAGACGTTGTTTTCAATGTTTCCTGTTTCAAATGTATTGTCCGTTTAACATCATTGCCATATGGTGCTCATGAATGTTGCATGGATAAATATCAATTTGGCTTTGTACAAGGATAATGTGTTACCTCACAATACATAGAAATACAAATATATAATAACATTGTCTCATCCGTTGATAAGCATGAATATTTTTGCATATTATTGTTTGATGTATCTAAAATATTTGTCAGAGTAGGCACAGGACCAGATTACTTCATAAAAAGTAAACTACGCTGTAACGGGTGAATTCCAACAATAATTAAAAGTTTATAAAGTACATTATAAATGGCATCTGTATGTATATGTGTGTATGTATGTACAATTATATATGTAGGTTTGCACGTGTATGTGTGATACGTATTTAAAGACTGGTTATTCTCTGGCAATAACACTATATATTTACTTGAACTGGCTTCATGTTTCTGCTGGTGGACTGAAGTCACGGAGTCTCACCATAAACTTAGTAGCACTGTGCTAAGTCAACTGGAAAAGAAAGACGACATTAAAACTGCAACGCAAACAGTATCGTCAGAGACATTAAGTATCGAACGATAGCTCTTGACCACTTCTAATTCTAATTTTTGTGTATTTATTTTCTCCTTTTTCATTGCTGTAAATAACACTGATTGTAAATAGTATCAGAATCAATCGTGGTATAGAGCCTGTAGTATATGTTGTTGAATTTGATCAAGTATCAAAGATACCCAATGCCGTTCGAACTATGAAATGTTATCTTGGGTAACGTGTTTACACAGAGTATTTGCGCAGTTGGTTTTGAACAGTTGTGTTTTATAGCTCTATGACTCATTGTACGCAGTATAATGTGTTACCAATGGAAGACTTGATACGGGGTTGTAACCGCATAAGGAAGGAGTTACCTAATATCAGCGCTCAATTCGGATCAGAGGGTACACTGGATATAAAGAGAGTAGTGACAAGGAATGCAGCCTGTTTGCCGCACTGTTCCGCCTGAATGCGTTATATTGAGGAGACCGAAGAATTGTGAAGATATATTCCATGTTAACACAAATAGAAATACACTTTTGTACGCTTGATCTCACCCAAGCGATATCTGCTGTGGGAACCAGGTTTTGATGATAAACCGTATCTACCCTTATGAATCGTCCAATGACATTCATTGCCAGTTACAGGAGTCTTGATAAACACAAGATGCACACTTTCTGAAAGTAATGTGTTATAAGACACGCACCAAACTTATACTCTTTATGTACATGTTGCTTATATTTAAGAACTATTGGGTTAATAGGTACGTGTATTAAAGTGCCATGCTTTCCTGCTGTGCTATCATTCTTATTTGAAATAATTACACAACTTGGTACCACTCATCTTTCAATATATATTTAATCAAGGTTGGGTTGATCACTAACATACAGCTACACTTACTTAACATCTTCAATTTGATGATTTGATCATCTCTAAATAAAAGACCTTGCTAGTTTCATTGAACTATTAAGAGCTGACTCATCCCATATGCATGTATGAAAGGACATGTATACATTTCATCACATTTTGACGTACAATGGTTCATAATTTAGCTCAGAACATTGTTTAAATGTTGACAATCATAAGAAAACGGTAGACGATTTTTGTTCAACTAGCTTGACTCAGTCATTATACTTAAACGCATCAGGTAAGTCTGCCATACAGACCCGAAACAAATATATTCAAAACAGCCCAACATTTGGCAAAATGAAGAAAGTCTCTTGGCTCCTCTATATTATATTTTATAACGATTTTTTAACAACTGTTTTTACTGTAAAATATGTTCATTTCAGAGATTAGATGTTATGATACGTTCACTGCCACAGTGTTGACACTGAAATGATGTTTACATATATATAAATGTAAACAGAGGAAATGTTTAGCATTTACCTTTAAGGAATAGAGCAGGAGTTGCTTAAAACATACTAGTATATATGTGGACATATATGTATGGACATTTGGATGAATATAGATGTACCTTCTTATGGATAAATAGATATACCTTCTTGTAGAAAGTGCATAAAGATAACTGAATAAATGTGTGAGTAATCTGGTTAATACCACGTTTAGCCATTTTCAGCCATATTGCGATATTGGTTTCTTTATTGCGATATTGGTTTCCCACATACAAGACTTGAATTTGGACCTTGCTTTGTGGTGTTATGTAACCACTAGTCTATACCCCATAATCTCTGTAGAAAAAGAGCCAAAACTATGAATAAAGATCACAAGATCAAACTGATGTATACATATGGACATATATTTGTGTTGTATTACAAAGTTATTTAATCAGTATATATGTGTTTTGCGCAAAAAGAATAACACATATACGCTCGTGGACACTCGGAATTTATAAAAGATATTGTTTATATATCCATAGAAACATGGAGAGTCTGTCTGAAGAAATCTGAAGAAATCTAGACTTGCATGGTATATGTTCGATAGTTGAACTTCACCGTGAGACTAAAGCTTAGTCTCTGAATATCTATTATTTTGATACAATGAGCCCCAGTGGGGTGGAAATTTCAGCCTTAACCTGTTCCACGTCTAGGCTTGTTTAATTGCATTTGGGGCTATAGCATTACAGTAAAGATTGTGCAGAAGGGAAAATAATATGGTTCAGTGACTGAGTCTGTATCGTCGTCGTGCAATTTGAGCTATCTGAGACAGCGACTCGACACCTGTTTGCATCCATCAGATACCAGTCACTACTGTCACTACTTCTCTCTCCCAACGAAATACAATACGAAAAATGGAAGTGTATATTTTTAAACCTGCTAATTGACTTTTTAGATACATGTTTAAACGTTTAAGTAATTACATTATCTCCAATTAAAAAATGTTATTATTGGTATCTGTGATGCTGGTACAGTTTTTGTCGCCATTGTGTAGCTTTTGTGGAGTTATCATCAATATCAAGTACATATATAGACTTGTAAAAAGGCTCATCACTGAACTATATGCAGTGGAACCCATTTCATTGGCCTGTACCAAATTATTATCCGCCTACTTATACACACGTATTCTGAACATATACATAATTTCATTGTTCATTATTCAAAATGTACCCGTGAAGAATAGGGTTTGAATAGGCCTTCAGCAACCCATGTAAGAGGCGACAAACAGGAACAGGCTCACTAACTTGATTGAGGCGTGTCATCGCATCCTAATTGCGTAGGTGGATGCTCTCGATTCTTTACGAACCACCGTCATGTAGCTGGAATAATGCTGCATGCGGCGTTTAACAACAAAAATCAAACAAAACTATTATTGAGCACATTCCAACAATGAGAAATTAAACTTCTTATGTTCTATATATTTAGTATTTTTTTTATAAAATAATTAAATTCATAATTTAATCACTTGCGTTTATTTCATTTCTGTCACACAATGCACATGTTCAAACCCCTAAACTTTGAATATAGAATATAATGCAAGAAAAGTGCCTATCTTTCAGGATCTCACAGAAGCAGTAAAAGTGTTATCCAGTAATTTCTATTCTAATGTCTTCCAAGTTCTGTAGTTCATTTATGGCTACTTCATTTTAGTTTAGAAAAGTGCACTCGATATTTCCTTATTCTACAGTGACTGAGCCAAGGTTTTAATTTTATTTCATTATTAACTACCCTGTATGTCCTAAGGATGTTTCCTGTGCCTTTGGTTTCCTTAGCATCTGAAGAGTTTCCTTGAATTTAGAGTCTAATTTAGACTTTACTGTCTCCTTTGACTGCTGGTAATAGGAAATCTGATTTACTTTTATTATTTTGTTTTTTTCTAAGAATAGATTGAGTTGGTATATCCATCCTATTCGTTTATTCACCAATTATTTTTTTACATTTTAACAAGGCAAGGGCGTTAACTGACTATAAAAGAACAATTTCAACCCTTGCCAAACTATCCTGGAATTTCCAGACTCGATCGTAGCGCCACCGCTGGCTTTTACGAGTTATGTCCCTTCAATGCCCCTCCTGTTGACCAATCAGATTCCACCTCTCAAATTACTTCTAATTGTTTCAAACAAAATGACGGCGCATTGCCAAGACGATCTAAACGATAATACATAGATCCGACCGGGGCCATTTAACTAACGTTATCCAAGGTCTTTACAGCCAAGCGTTCTATTGGTTTTTTTGGCACGAAGGCGACTTTTTTTTAATTTTAGATATTCGCATGAAGGCGAATTGCGGTGCACTTTGAAGTTTCTTGAACATGGACGAGGTCTGAAATGGGTTAAGAACAACCTATGGATGCTCTGGCACACGCCCATTTCGTAGCGGCAATGTACGCGCAAGCGGTGGCTAACTTTTGACGGCGTTCGTACAAGCAAACTATTTGAGAATTCGATTATAGAAGAGGTCGAAAATGGATATAGAACACCCTGGGACATGGGCGAATTTCACAGGAGTGATATCCTGCAAGCAGTGACTTACTATTGACGGCGTTGGTACTAGCAAACACTTTGAGGATTTGAATAAGGCCGAATATTTTGCATAGGTTTTGTACGCACGACACTTGGAACGTGACATTGCAGCTTACATCCATATTTTAATTTTAACTTACTGAAGTTATGTGCATCACATTCGTGATTTCTTCCCACGCCCCGATAGTGATTTCATGTATACAATTGGCAATCTAAAGGTAGGAGAGGTTTATTGTATTGGAGATGCGGGACGCACGACATAACATTGAAAAGGAACCTTGAGAACTGTCAGCGACATACCGACGCAACAGGGAGCAAACCATGCATGTCCGCTTATGAGCAGTGTTACCTATTCACTACGACTGCTGTTATTGTGCGTGTATGTGCGTACGGGTCTCACCTTGTGAAGTGCATCAAATCACTTGAGCACTTTAATTAAAAACATGAAAAGATTTGCAAAATATCTGTCGACGCCCAGTTGGCGGTAGAAAAATCCGAGCTGCATGCGCAGTTTCTCGAGAATGAATGAATCAGAGTTGTTCAGGAGGACTGATTCTATAACCCAGATTTCACTATTATATATGGATTGCTGGCTCGATTAATGTTTTGAATAAGTTGCAAGTAAGAGCTGTAGGTATGTCTCGGTCAAGAATGGCGACTGAAGCTTGTGGTAGGCCTTAGGGCCTTTTTCAGGAGAGGTTTAGCACTATTTTGAAGTTTACCATTGGCTTCAAATGTATTTCCTTAGCAATTATATCTATCCGTAACTAGTATTTTGTATCACCAACATTTGTTTTGTCACCATTTATCTTTCGGTTATTTGTTGCTAAACTTAGACCATCAAGTAACACTTTTTAATCGGCAAAAAGTACTGAGTCATCGGCAAACAACAAATGGCAAATGTTTAAACCATTAAGTGTTATATTAAAACTTCCAGATTTGATATAAAGTGGAAGATCATTGAGGAATATATTAAATAATGTCGGAGACAAAATGCATCCTTGTCTTACCCCGATGTTGGAGGTAAAGGATTATGAAACGCTCTTGTCAGTTTTCACTTCATAGGAGATATAGTGATGATATTATTTTTCCTGTCTCCTGTTTCCTCAGATTTTATTTGATAATGTCTTTGTAAGGAGAAGTGATTTGTCAACTGAATCAAACACCTTTTGAAAGTACACAAAGCAACTGAATATTCTTTTCACTTTTTGTAGAATATATTAAAGGGGCACTGATCTCAAGCAATTCCCCGGGACTGGTCGTTGTCTTTGTTATTGTTTTTCCCCGTGAGTACCCGGATGATATAGCAGAACCCTAGACTAGTTTGCGACCTGTGCTGCGCAATACGTAAGCGCATTCGTCACCTTTATTGATAGAATATGGGCGTATTATGCGATTTTTGTTTACACTATTTTGACTTTCAACACAATGTAAATATTTCTCCTGAACGTTGCATATTTACTCGTGTGTATTTTTTACAGTCAAAATGTGCAAAGTTTTCACTTAGGAAAATTATTAATTCAGTTATTTTACAAACTGACTGAAAAATATGTCCATCTGTATTATTATGACAACGACTTCCAAACATTTTATGTTAAATATCATCGCCAAGAGACTGAAAATGTTACGTATATTTCTATATTGTTTGGCTTCTAATCCTACATAATAATCTTTTGTGATGTTTTAGGCCCTTTTGATCGTCTTAATCAATTTTAGTCATTCTGTTACAGAAATGGACAGATATTTCAGTCACAATGACTGAAATATCTACACATTTAACAAATTGACTGTAATATATACACGCTCACAAAGAAAAAGACTTGTGAAAACAATGTCTATCCCGCATCGAAGAATTTTCCAACCAAGACGTAGGGGAACAAGAATAAATCTGTCCAATACTACAGCAAATGAAGAAAAACAAAATACAAATATCATAATTACAACCTACCAAATGTATGTGTATAATTTAAGGCAGCTTCCTTGTTCGAGGAATGTATCTGTGAATATCCACATGGATTAATGTTTATAGGGGCACTGATCTAAAGCAATTCCCCGGGACTAGTTGTTGCCTTTGTTATTGTTTTTTTCCCGTGGATTAATGTTTATAGGGGCACTGATCTAAAGCAATTCCCCGGGACTAGTTGTTGCCTTTGTTATTGTTTTTTTTCCCGTGAGTACCCGGATGTGTAGCAGAAATCTAGACTAGTTCGCCACCTGTGCTGCGCCATTCGTAAGCGCATTAGTCACTTTTATGGATAGTGATAAGGGCGTATGGCCAAATACAGTTTTCGAGATAATAAGGAAATGTAGGTATATTTATGGGTAGCATCGATAATGGTGAAAAAGTTTTGATAAGTCACTTGGTTGGTAATTGTGCGATTTTCGCTTACACTATTTTGGCTTGCAACCAAAAGTAAATATTTCACCCGAGCAATGCTCATTTTATCGTGTGTATATTTTTACAGTCAAAATGAGTAAAACTTTCACCTAGGAAATGTATTAATCGCCTAAATAATCAATTATTTTACAAATTTACTGAAAATTATGTCCATCTGTATTATTACGATTACGAATTCCAAACATTTTTATGTTTAATATCATCACAAAGTGACTGAAAATGTAAGGATTGAAAGCACATTTCTATATTATTTGGATTCCACTAGCATTATTAATTTTTTGTGATGTTTTAAGTCCTTTTTGAACGTCTTAATCATTTTTAGTCAATCTGGTAAATAAATAGACAGATTTTTTCAGTCAATTTGTAAAATGATGGAAATATTAAGACATTTTATAAATTGCCCAAGTGAATCACATTTTACGTATTGACTGTAACATATACAAGCTTACAAAGGAAAAGACTTGTTAAAACAACATATATCGCGCATCGAAGAGCTTCCCAACCAAGACGTAGAGGAACAAGATTGATTCTTTTCAATGCTACAGAAAAAGAATGAAAACACAATGCAAATATCATAATTACAACCTACCAACGTTATATTATAATTTTAGGCAGCTACGGTGTTCGAGGAATGTATCCGTGAATATCCACATAAAGGAACAATATCCCATACATCTGCAGTTGTACAAGGAACCTTTTTCGATGTTACGTGTCTCTGTAACAATCTAGTATTTTAAATTTATACAGCGTTTCGGGATATTATAACCCGTGTTCGTTTCTCAACTGATCACTAGTTCACTAAGGTGTCAATTCTCAAAGGTCAGCAGAAAAGCCCACATGACAACTATTTCCATTATGTCCGCTGAGTTAGATAACAATGGGCAATCAATCAACGTATTATCGGTTAATCCTTTTGAACAAAATGTCTTGTTTTTACATCGGCACTTCGCGCCATGGCATGAGTGTATTCCGTCTGCTTCAGTAAACCTACACATGTAAACACTTACTTTTGACATATCCACTGTGCAAGATAACAGTAATTAATCAATCAACGTAATTTCTGTTCATCCTTTGATGGCTTGGAATGATCCGTTGATTTACAAAAAAAAAGTAAATCAACTGATCATTCATATCTTGCTGGGCTGCCAGGTGCATATTACATAACACACATTTCGCTTCACTCCAAACCTGCATTTAGATTGAATAATTATCCTAGACACAAGAAATGCCAAATGGGAACCTTTATCAGGTAGTCTGAGTGGTGCTACCACTAATTATACCTGTAATAAATTCATTAACTGAGGATAAAGTGAATTACGACAATACACAAGCGTAGGGTTTTACCAGAAAACATGGATGACAACAAGGGAGTAGTAATCGTGTTATCCACGCAATCCGAAATCCGAAATGCTTTCACACCCATCAGGTTGTATTTCCATATAACGACATCCAATGAGCTGCCCCCGTTCTTTTTGTCTCTTTGTTTAGGCTGAAGAAATTAATTAGCATGTGCCCTTTGTCGAAATCTTCATACATCACGGGTAACCAATCAGTGTTAAAAATGCGTAAAATAAATATTGCCTCCAAGTTTATTTAGCTGTCCTTGCAGACGGTAGTCCCGTCTCTTGTTATGCTCAGTTGCGTTATCGAGCAAATCGGCTCACGGCAGCTGGTGAGCCCCAGCGGGAGTGCCCCTTTAAAGAACAAATACATTATCTGATGTTCGGTATCCCCCTCTAAATCCAGACTGACAGCGGTCTTCTAAAACAGATTTTTCTCATTGAGCCTCTTACTCTGTGCTGACCAACAGCATAAATTTAGACCATGTGGTCTAATGTAGGCTGACAGGAATTTTGAAGTGTCGTTCATTGATGTCAATGCATCGATGACAAGATATCAACGTGCAGCTATCGATTCCAACGGGGTACATACGCGTCATTGATGGTAGCTGACCTTTACCTTGGACTTTTCCTATGTACCGATATCTGAGATGACTACAATCACCTCATTTTGGCTAAATACCTTGTACAGTTCCTCGTATAAATGTATTTTCCTACCTCACACAAATCTGGCTTTGTGTTTCGTTTTTTGAAGAGTATATTTTTTATCGGCTGCCTGGAGGAGTCCACAGTGTGACTGAAAGGGGTAAACTTTAAATATCATAAATCACTGGTTGTTTTGATAACACTGAATGCAAAATGTAGGCGAATGTAGACGACGCGCTGGTGCATGAAGTCATGCATAAAGTTGTTTTGATAACCCTGTAGGCGAACTGCACTGTTGATGAAAGCAGACGACGCCCTCTGTATGGTTTCAAAGGGGGGAAATGAAGCTTTTTTCAATTACAGATTTCAAGGTCTGGAACGATTGACCAATGCTGCATTTGGCGTTGGAGGGAGGAGGGTGGTCAGGGGGCTACAGAGAGTGGTTGGGACATTTGATTTTAAGGACAGATAATAACAATTACAAACAAAGTCAATTTTGAGTGAAAGTAGGTATAAGACTCAAGTAATAACAGTCCATCCTGAGCGTTATAAGCAAAATCTCATATTTTTTTACGATTTACTTTCATTTAAGAATAGACTTCCACTTTGTGTGAGTTCATTGGAGTATGAACCTTCATAGAGGGAGGGCCAAACTGTGAAATTCTGTCAATTCTTATGATTTGTTCATCACTATTTTATCCCCAGCTGGATGTAGCGATATATATATATATATGTGACTTCTTGTTTTCTTCGTTTTGTTCTCAAGGATGGGTTGTATTGAGGATATCCTTGAACGGGCATGTACTGAAACTCTCCTACGTATCCTAGTGTACGCTCAAACGCTAAGTTCAAAATTAGATGGTCTAAATGATGAAAAACGACGCTTCGTAATGATTTCCCAAAGGAATATGCAAGTAGTTCGTCAGTGTTTACGTCATTTCAAGAATACAGTCTCGTGAAAAACGTATGAACGTCAACATGCGTCGTTCATACACTTATGAACTTAAATTACGCGGTCATGTGACCGACCTCTCGTCCAAAGGAAAAGCCGTATGTACACTCTTCAAAAAAGGAAACGCATAGTTAAAAAATAAGGATATTTATTAAGCGGATGTGTCTACACAGAATATGCGTGAGCACAATCAAATGAAACTGGACACAGTGATCGACGCAAGCATTGTCGTCATTGTCAGGATTAATTCAGTTCAGTCATTGCACATATGTAGCCACACGGGGGTGTCATGGTCAGTACCTGGTCACACCACCTCTTGCAGCTGGTGTCCCGGTATAAACTCTCCCCCGTACAAATTCTTCCCCCGGAGATTTTATACTGGTACAGATTCTCCCCCGGAGAATCTGTTCTGAAATAAAATCTCCCCCGGGCGGATATATTTCGCGCCCCCCTCAGTATAAAGTCTCCCCCCTGATTATTCGGTTTGTTGCAATGTCTTTAAGTACTATATTCTTTACAAAGTTATCTTTAATGTAAGGAGGGTGACTTTAAAAAATAGATTATGATATATGCTCATAATGAATTGATATTTCAGCATATTTTATTTGGTAACTGTACCTTCCATCCTAAAATAATTATAAGACATAGTCATACCAAACAAAGGATTGGAGACAAGAGTCTCCACGGAGTTTGTTGTTTCTAATACAGTTGTTGTCTGTAGACATATTTTAATATACCAGTTTGAGTCTACATGTGAACACAATCGATGGTTGAAATGTTAGTCTAAGAACAAAACATGAACTAATTCTAAAGAACTCTGATGTATAAAGTTACCTTCATCTTTGATTGACTGATGTATTTTCAATCTTTATTCAGCACTGAAGAGGCCACAGGCCTATAGTACGAAGCATTAAGTTTATGAAAAATCCGCATTGATTTTGACTCCATAAACTGTCATAAAGTATTCATAAAGTGTCAGGGATCATTTCAACTTGCAAAAGGATTGACATAGTCCTTTATAGAGCGAGGATTGGGCTGTTTTCCCACCCGATTGACTGATATTACAACATTCACATGGTTTAGAATGGTACAATGAATGGTAAAGCATGCAAATTACACTAACACGCGATATTTCATAAGAAAATATCATATCTCCGTTGAAACATAAAACCAATATTTATGAGTCTACCAGAATTATTTCCAAAAGGTAAATCTTGATAAATCGAAAATAGTAGTTTTTAAGAATGGTGGAGTACTTTCTAGATCAGAGAAATGGTATGTCAGTGGTTGTCAGTTGGAATGTGTATCATCGTACAAATATTTGGGAGTTGGATTTTCAAAGAATATGTCATGGTCGAAACATACTTACAATGCTTCATTACAGGCTAAACGGGAATTGTTCTCGGTTCTAAAATCCTTTTCATCACTTAAACCTATTCACTGAAACTATTTTTTAAAATATTCGACACTAAAATTGCTCCAATTATGTTATATAGGGCTGAAATGTGGAGTTTTGAAAACTGTAAAGAAATAGAAAGTATCCATGTACTTGCTTGTAAACGTATGCTAGGTGTTAAAATGTCTACTCCCAATCATGTTGTGCGAGGAGAGTGTGGAAGATACCCACTGTACATTTCTGCGTATAAACGCTGTATAAAATATTGGTGTAAACTTATGTCCCTCCCAAATTCACGATATCCTAAAAAAAGTTATGATATGTTATTTCAGCCAGCCACACATGGTAAAACAAATTGGGCTACAAAAGTCAAAACTCTTTTATACAGCCTTGGATTTGGATATATATGGGAGAACCAATATATTATTTGCCCCGAATCATTTTTTTCCGAATGTGAAGATCGGTTAAAATTTGCTTATGAACAGGATTGGCATTGGTTCCATTATACACTTTTCAAAAATTCATTTAGTCTAGAGTTGTATTTGTCTGCTCTTACTATCAACAAATTTCGTGTTGCACTAGCCCAGTTTCGCTGTAGCTCCCACACTCTCCACATTGAGACTGGTAGATACGTTAATATTCCACGAGAGCAGAGATTGTGCAATAGTTGCAACCAAAGATATGTCGAGAATGAATATAATTTTTTATTAATTTGTAAGGCTTATGATGAACTTCGTCTTCAGTATTTACCACAGAAGTATTTTGTACATCCTACTCTTGCTAAATTCAATATGCTTATGGCGGTAAACAATGAAACTGTTATTAGAAATGTTGCAACTTTTATATACCATGCTATGAATGTTAGACTCCAAACACTAAGCATATAACTGTCAATGATGGACCAAATATTGTACCATAGGCCGCTGGCCTACACATGTACATGAATAAAGAATTGAGTCTACATATTGATATAAGACTTTATCACTGTATCCAATTCCAAAATTTTAGATATAAACTTTCGGACAGTTCAGTTAAAAATTCTTCAACCTTTAATACATCACAGGATTTGTAGCTAGACGACGGGAATCTACGGTCTTGACTGTGTGTTTTCTTTGATGAGAATGTTTCTCACCGACCTTAGCCTGTAGGGGTGTGATGTCCTGGGCAGAAAATGACAGTGTTTTGACTACTCGTCTTTCATTAATTAACATGTTGGGCATCCCTAATTAACCTTTACTAATTCATGTTAAACCAACACAGGATGTTTTCTGGAAGTGGACAATCGCGAATGTCATAGGGCTGACACGACACGTGTTAATAACTGTCCTAGAACTTCTAAAGTTACTAAACCTTCTTTATATCTAACGACTAGTATTATATCTACCTATATACCACTTTATTGTCTCATATTGCGGTAGTTAAAGAAAACACAGTGCTCAAAGTGAAGCCCATCGTCTCTATCGGAAGTGTTTGGCAACTATTGAACTGCATGGCAAGTATTTATAAAACGACCGGGGGAGAAAATATTCTGGGGGGAGATTTTATTTCGTAGGGTGGGGGAGAGTTTATTTCGAGAGGGGCGGAACTGTACCGGTATAAATTCGCCGGGGGGAGATTTTATTCTGGGGGCGAATATATTTCGTGACACCGGCACTCCTCGACACCTCCTTGGCACAGATTGCACAAGTCGTCGGATTTTTTCGTGGGGAATTTTATTCTGGGGGCGAATATATTTCGTGACACCGGCACTGCTCGACACCTCCTTGGCACAGATTGCACAAGTCGTCGGATTTTTTCGTGGGGAATTCTTCGCCATTCCTCCTGTAAGGCGTTGGCAAGTTGTGCCAGTGTGTGGGGACGCTGGTGACGTTGACGGACGCGTCAAACAAGTTCGTCCCACAGATGTTCAATCGGGTTGAGATCAGGCGATTTGGACAGCCATGCAAGGAAATTAACTGTTGCACGTGCTGGGTGGGACCGAGCGTTGTCATGTTGGAACAGCTCCCTCTGGCGGTCCAAAATTGGGAGGAGGTGAGGACGCAGAATTTGGTCTATGCATCGGTTTGCTGTAAGATTGCCCTGGACATCCACTAACTGTGATCTACCCTTGTAGGATATGGCTCCCCAAACCATGACACTCCCTCCACCAAATCGGTCCACCTGTCAAACGCAGTTCGGCGCAAAACGCTCATGTCGACATCGGCATACACATTGTCTCATCGCTGAACAAAACGCGTCGCAAGTTCCTGAGATCCCATGCCCGTACTCTGTTGCACTAACCGGACGCGTCGTTGACGGTGTAGACTTCGCAAGGCAGGTCCAACTTATGGTCGTCTCGCTCGAATTCCAACTTCCCTCAGATGAAGAATTCTTCGCATACCAGTCACTTGTCCTGCAGTGTCCGTTGCTGTAGTAAATCGATTCCGAGGGTGATGCAACCGGACGTACCGATCCTGAGCAGGGCCCGGGGTGGTCACATTTGGTCTTCCACTTCTTGGATGATCTTGAGTCGAATTAGTGCGGGTATATCGATCATATAGTCGAGATATGGTGCTTTGGTGAACGTTGAAGTGTCTTGCAACGGCAGAGTGGGACTCCACTGCTTCCAAACGTCCAATGGCGATATTTCGGTCAGCTGCAGTTAATCTTTGCATTTTTCTCCGTTCACGTCAGAAAATTCGTAATGAACTGATGAATTTTGTACGGTCTTTTATACTCAGTATCTCTACTCTTGTTTCCAACGTTTTGCACGTGCATTGTGCGGAAAACTTTTTCTGAAAGCAATTTCCGTGCATCCTTTGCATTTTTGCTGATAAACGTTTACAAAAAAAACATTTTGAGATGGGTTTGCCCGCAATGCACAACAAATATGACATGATTAACGGGAATTGTCTTTATGACGATGAGTGAATGTCTTGATAACTTCACATTAAATTTTTTTTTACGGCTATAACCAAATAAGATACAACTTATTGTCCGATAGAGATAACTGTGCATAGCGGAGAGATATGTTATCTCAAGAAACTTAGTGACATGGTTTGGTTTGACGTCTTGGGGCGTGTTTGAATTCCAATAACAGGTTTCATATCCTAAAACTGACTTATCCGTAAATCTCGCTGCACTGCGAGCGACAGATACTAGAGCAAGTCATGCAAGAAATACGGAACCTATTGCTCCCAAAAGGAAGCCTTGGGCATCACGTGTGTCAGGTGCCCAGTGCCATCTGATTGGCCAATAATAATTGTACACGGCGGGGCAAAAAGCATCGTATTTTCCGTCCATTTTACGCTTGAAACACTATACGCTTTTCCGGGCACTTTCTGGACGCTCAACAATTAATCAATTTTAATGAATTTTCAGTTGTGTTTTCGTCCAATGACCATATACGAAAGAAAACGGCGTTTACGTATTTGCAGTGTTGTGTATCGGGGTTGCACATCTCCAGGTGCCAATACGGGACCACAGCATGCTAATACATTTTGTATTTTACGAAAAGACAATGGTTGGATAATCCAAATAATAATTGATATCATATCAGATATACCAATACTGCCATTGTTAGAGTTGTGCTAACTTAGGTTAAGGCAGCTTGCATGTGTAAAATGTAAATACAATGTTAAAGGAATTAAAAGGAATAAAGAAATGAATTTTGTCAGCATAATTGTAACATAGGAAGGCACAGTTTTATTCAGGAATATCACTTGCACTGTCAGGCTTTCATTTGGAACTGAGTAGATATTATTCCAACTTTTATCATAATATGCTTTCTTTAACTATGTCCAAAAGAACGTACGCATATACCTTACAGAAATAATATATTGCTTAATTAAGCGGACGACAAACAAATTCGCTCTTTTAAATAGTCTTATATTTCAAGTTAATATAAACATCAACGCCAGAGAATAACCAGTCTCGTTCTTCCGACGAAACAGATTTGTTTAGGCGTAAAAGGCAAAATAGCGTTGGAAAACGATTTGAACGGATCACTGAAAATCAGTGATGACCACAAGGGTTCGCGAGAAGAATACCTATGGCCTGTTCTACAGGTAACACTTCCGATTCACACAATTTGCCTGAAACATATGTGTTTGTTTGTTGCCCGATGCAGCAAAGCTGTACTCATCACATGGCATGTAGTGAGTGACGAGCGAATGCTTTAACCACTAGGCTACACGACCGCCCTACATGGCATGTAAACAAACCAGACAATAAAGTGATGGACCAGGTATCCAATCACGCGATAGTGCATTTACTGATGTCACTGAAATTAAAAGCTATGTGTTACTTTGAATTACGTCGGCTGTGTACCAGTGCAGAGATTCTGCTGCTTATAGTAAAGAAAACCTACCATGTAGTATATTTAACGTTACAATTTGGTTACTTCAGATTGTGTTATTGAATTATATTGGTTACCGATAAAGAAAGTTATATGTTGCATTCCTTTCGACATATGCATGTAGCACAGTATTGGCCTCACCGTACGGGCACTTAATTTCATTGCTGAACATTTTATATTTGATATTGGACGATGATAAATCTAAAACGTTAGGAACGACGGAGGTAAAACTGAAGAGCGAAGCTTTTAGGCTGGGAGCTGTCGGGCCTTAACACGCCTTTCTTCGCGTTATATTACTAAGCCATACAATATGTGCCATAAAATTGAAATGTCACTTATGCAAACAATCAACGAACCTGTTTAAAGTATGTTACTTAAAATAGGTGTCAGGGTGACTATATAGTGATGGTTCACATCGCACATTATTACAAAGACATATAGAATAGCATTAGTTATTATGCATTAGATAATAACGTATTCGTTTGTGCTAAACTATTGTGAATATGTACTGCCATAGTTAGACGTATCAGTATATTGATGTTGGTCAGCACCCTTTTCAATAGAACGACAATGTAAATAGAAAAGAATGAAAATGGAAAATGCAGCATCTGCATATCACAACTTCGTAATGACGACTTGAACCAATCAATGCATGACAAGCACACACGTCTTTTATGGCAAACCACTTATTTTTTCAAATATGCCCATGAAGACAATGCCGCCACAGATATTTAATGTTAATGACATGGCCCGAGAGCTGACTGTGCCAGGTCCATGACCACACTACACACCCCCTACGCCCAAACCCCAACCCCAACCCCTTCACACGCACCCTCACACCCACACACGATAACACGCCAACACATACACACGCACGCACGCACGCACGCACGCACGCACGCACGCACGCACGCACACACACACACACACACACACACATACACACACACACACACACACACATAAAAAAACACAACCTACTACCTTCCTGCGGTATGTTTTATATACATAAGTTATCAATCCATTTTGTTGTTTTTAGGGTTGTGTTCAGCAGGGATTCACAATATTGTATATAGAGGTTGCACATCGCCAGTCAAGGGTAGTGATGTGTATGGTGGTTACATGTAACTGACTGAAGAACAAATATGTGTCAGTTGTTTTGGTTCCACCTACCGTTTCGAACAGAAGGCAATACTGACCACAGCATGCTAATACATGCCGCCACATATATTTTATGTTAATGACATGGCCCGAGAGCTGACTGTGCCAGGTCCACCAACATCATCTCCAGGCCACCCTACACACCCCCTAACAGCCAACCCCAACCCCCACACACGCACCCTCACCCCCCACACACGCTAAGATAGCAACACATATACACATATATAGACACACACACACACACACACACACACACACACACACACACACACACACACACACATACACACACACACATCCTGCTGCCTTTCTGTGGTATGTTTTATATACATAAGCTATCAATCCACCAATCTATCCATTTATACAATGTTGTCTTTATTTCAGATATTGCATGTTTTCATGGATTTAGAGTGATTGACTGGTGCGGCAGAGACGGCTCATTGAGGTTTATCTACGATATGATGCTGATGACATGTCATCACTGGCTTCAGAAACCGCTAAGGAGTATACAGGTAATAATACAAACTGCTATCGTAATATTGCCACCAGTTTGCACTACTTAAGAATATTTGAATAATAATTTCAGCAATACCAGGTTAGGAAGAATTAAAATTTACTTTGAACACATACTTTTTTTTAGATGCAATGCGTATCGACGGATTAAAAATGAAAGCTTCACGTTCAATGACAGTTTGTTTTCCTGTGCAAGTTTTCCAACAATGAAATGTTCAAGACCAGAGTTAGGGTACATTATGCGTAACATATTATAGTTGAAGTATACTAATTAACGAGTTAGCAAGTGTCTGTTTTTGAATGCCACAGCAATATTCTAGTTAAGCCCTGGTAAACTTGAATGTATCAAGTCTGGATAACCAAATCACTGATAATGAGAAGTATGAGAAACGTTGCATGGCACTGGGTACGCCAACGCGTCATCATCATAGTTACAGAGCATGATCAACAGATACCATGTTATTAGTTCTGATTCGTTTGCAGGGACAGTTTAGAAATAGGTGGTGTGTACATGTCTTGTTATATAAGGTGGTAGTTGCAATACATGTTTTCAGTATGTCAGAGTATTTTTCAAATATTTCAGTCTAACGTTTCCATTTCCAGATGGATGCACTAAATGTCAGGCAGTAGGACGATCATACAAGAGTCACTACAACGGTCCTAATATTCTTCTTCTTCATACAACCCGGTCTATCGTTTGTGCTGGAAAGAAATCTGGACAACTTTTAGAAAAGAAAAAGAAAACTCTTGCCAGAATAGGGAAGATCGTCTCAGCTTGGAGGAACAGCGGAGGGGGTCATCTTCTGATCCACGTGGAGGGTCAAATACCCGAGGACAGGTGTCTGGAACAGTTTGATGAGTTCATCACAAGGAGTCTGTCTGATCTCATTGATGACGGAGAGTTATATGTAGACACATACAGGCGACATTGGCTCTCTGATTTACATAAGTTTCAAGGCAATACTGACTACGTTTTAGTTAATGTGAAGGAAACGAACGGGATAGCTACTGTGGATTTTAATACGAAAGTGAGGAACGATATTGAAAACTTACCAGTAACGTCTGTCAATTTGGCTAAATGTATGTTCAACAGACCGAGAAATACAGATACCACCAAGACAAAAGGTTTATGTGAAAATATTCAAGATCTCCATGAAAGCAGGAATATTGAGATAAAAGGATTCCATGTTGGCAAACTGAAGAATCAAACAGTACAAAAACTTTCCAGAAGTCTTTCAGATTTTGTTGATTATATATGGCATGATCTCAAACTTAAGGATAATCTGACCTCTATGTCCAAGGTTGAGGGAGGTGGGTCATACTATGTTGGGATAAGTGAGGACACTCTGGACATTGAGAGTTACAGAACTAAACTTCTTAACATTGACGGGTTTTGCATGTCATTTGATGAATCTGAGATCATCAGAGCCATTAAAGCTAAACTTCAAAGTGACACAATAGCCTTACAGAAGGACACATTCCGTAGTGTCCCTGACGATTTGATTGAAGTGCAGTTACATCCATTACCGGGAACTGAGAGACGTGTTCTAGAGATAGCTGTCCGCTATTATGATGGGATTATCTTCAATGACAAGGACGGACCAAGGGCATATGAAGTAAAGGACAACGCTATACATCGGATGGACAAAGCTACCTGGTTAGGGCGTTTTAAAGCAACAAATAAATAATTCAAGGGACGTTCAACATGGCAGATCAGTTGGAGTGTCCCAGCAAGACGAGTGACAGTGACGAGAGTGATGACTCTAGTGTGCCCAGCAGGTACAGCTCAGAAGGAGACATTCCTTTACCGACCTATGATGTCTTCTCCGACTCGGACGACGCGGTAACAGGTTTAATGACTTCAGGTAAGGCTTTATCGCCATTTTTTTTAAAATATGGTCTATATATGATTCCTAATGTTAATCTTTGTAAACTTTGAAAGCAAATAATTTTTCTTCACCTGTTTCAGGTTGCATGCTCCCTTCAAGCAATCTCTCTATCACAGAACAAAGAAATATTGGGAGGATACTATCTGATGAAGCGAGACAGCCATGTACGGATTAGTAGATCTTGTAGTGGCAATATTATAGGTAATGTTTTTCACCATCAATAATATTGGCTGTCACTCTCAAAGAATTATAGATGATTGTGTGTATTGTGCTTGTGTGATGTGTGTCTGTGTACGTCCATGTGTGACTGACTGCCTTATTAATTTCATAACATGCAGTATTTGTGTATGACAAATGACGCATAAAGACTTTAATTAATTTGACCAAACCCAAGCCACTTTATTTTATATTTAATGCTAAGCCATACGGGTATGCCACTGTAATGTTCAATTTAATGAGCATCTGTTTCAATGTAACACATTTACATGTATTTTATGAAACTGTCAGATAAGAAATAGTGCATCAATGTTTGTTTATGTTTATGTATTCAAATTTTCTTTCTTCGCTTACTGCCTTGCAACGATGGCTAGCGTATACGTGGGCTGAACATGTGTGACTCAGACAGACAGATTTACTTCGTATATGAGGCCAATAGTACAATTTTGTTGCAGGAACATTCTTGTTCAGCATTTTATATTGCATCTGAAAAGATGTACACATTTGAGTTTAATTAATATTCAATGTATCATCCTTCCTTCCAATATCGCGTTAACAGAAACTGCAAGTCTGAGAAGAATGTGGCTATTTGTGCTGTTCATTAACTGTACAACGTTTCTTTGTGTTGGATGAATGTAATAATAGTTAGGCAGGAATTTGATTCTTATATATTATCTTTAGCTTACCTTTATATATACTTCTTAGTAGTGTGCTTATCTTACCATGAATAGCTTTACCGAGCAACCGTGTGTGACTCAATTCATAATGATAAATTTTTGCGATGGTTGTTTTAGTCTTTTGCATCTTCCCGGCCGTTATTGAAGGCATTCTCACGACAGAGTATGCCCACATTGTACAGAGGCTGAGAGAGCTACCAGGCAGAGATCGTACAGTCATCATCTCAGCAGGCAGCTTACTGAAGATGGTGAACCCCTCCTGGGAGGGGCGAGTACCTGCGTCTGTCCTGTGTGATGTGTGTGTATTTTCCCCTACACGGCCTGTCTTGGTGCTGACTTTCACAGCTATGGATGGGGACAACCAGAAGCACATTCAATACAACACCATGTTGGCGAGATTGATCATACAGCATGTGAAGGAGGATACAAAGTTTGATTTCAATGTTGTACATGAGACTGTAGACAACATTGTATGTCAGGAGAAACATGGTTTTCTTACGAGGATCGACCAATGTGAGAATTCAGCCAAAAGCATCTGTTTCCCTGCCGAACTGCACATGGATCACGACAAGTGTACTGCCATTATACAGTCTTTCCTGAACTACCTGTCTGGTAACGAGTTAACGAGGCGTTCACCATCTAGTGAGGATAAAGCTGGTGTGAAGATCATTTCCAAACCGGATGTATGTATACATATTATTCTGCAAGCCAAATAATTACAAACAAGTTCAATCCTCAAGACTTAATTTTAGGATTTGATAGACCTTCATATGGAAACTGGTTGAAGTAAGGAAATGTTTCAGGTTTTTCAAAAGCGTCGTCGTTTGCTTTCAACAGCTGAACAAGGCCTGGTGCAATTTATATATTTATGAATATTATGACTTTGCATTGCCCATTGGCATCCATATATTAGGATTATTGTTGATACAGTATGAAACTGTGAAATAGATGCACTGAAAGATGTGAGGCATCAAGGTATTTGTTTCTATGATTTATAAAGGGTATTTTGAACCTTAAATGTTTGATTTTATTAGAAATACATGCTTGCTATTATTTTACCCTATTATTTATTATCACTGGACACCTGAAATAATATCATTAGAAATCACCACTTTCCGTTACATTTATATTGGATTTGTACACATACAAAAGGAGTGCAACGGGCATATGATGCATTCAAACTTTTTGGCGCCTAAAGGTTTAGTCTCACCCTACCCAGTCAAAAAATGTTGTTATCCATCCATTTTCATATGTTTTTTATTACCATTTTTAGGCACTTGATGAATTACGACAACACTTACTGTCAGTTGAGGTGGCTCAGGAACACAAGATCAGCGAAGTCAATCACCATCATGAAATGAAGCTATCACAACTGATGGACCAACATGCTCAGCAAAAGGACAGATTGGAGAAAGAAATAGAAGAATTCTTTCTGCAGCTTCAGCAGGAAAGAAAAGACAAAACAGTTGGTAAGTTATATTAGTTTGACATGTGTAAACCGTAATTAAGGCTCACAGTTTAAGCTTGTGAAACCCTTCAGGTTGTGATTATTTTATGTATATGTATTTTTATTATACCTGATTGAATCCTTTATTCAAAATAATTTCATAAAACCCGTCTTTTATATATCTTGATACAAAACTCAAAAGGAGAAAGGTATATGCTGACAATGCCAGGATTTCACAAACGGCTACTTAATATACAATACGTAAAAGCAAATCACACCCTCATTATGGTGCTGCAAGCTTGACACGGATGACTGTGATCAGCCATTTTGTGAGTTAACAGTGCTCTGGGTAGACTTAACGTTCAAGCCCAGTCGTCTAAGGCGCCGCGATTCTCTGTACAGAGTTACGTCCCTTAGGCACGCCAGAAACCGATGATTGTGGGTTCGAATCCCGGTTCGCCCCAATTATGTTTCTAGGTTGGTCAGCACCATACCCGTGCTCGCGGGTTTCACCAAAGTGGTAAACGTCTGAGACCTGCATCACTTCGGGCTTTCCTCCAACATTAAGCTGATATGACTGGAATACTGTTAAAAGCGACATTAAACCCAACTCGCTCACTCACTACAATATTATGACTAGACGTTTTTGACAGAGCATCGACTATGATAATGAAGGAATGAAGTAAACTGTTGGTGGCCATTATTTTATTTTCACAGAACCACAACGTTTGGACGTTCGTACCAGAACATCAAGCAAGTAAGGCACCCTTTAAATCTTACTATACTAAATTATGAACAATGGAATTAGTATTGATTTTATCTTTACAACTTTTATCTTTATCTATGCATTTAGTTCAGCGTTGTGCTTTGAGTAATGGTGGTGATTTGGAAAACAGTTTCACTTACATAACAACTCTGATCCTGATTCTGGCCTTGCATTGCATTTTGGTTCACATTGATGATCAAAATGGTTACTTAAATGTTATAAGACTTCTAAGGAACAAACCAATTAATATTCTATGCAAACAATATATTTTTGTACTAAAGATTATTAACCTAAATATACACCTCGACAAATATTGCACCATCAAATTTGAAGTGTAATTTTCAGTGTATTGCTTTTCAAACGGTACACTGTGTGTTGAAATATCATCTGCCAATAGAATGGTAGCCACCTGCTCAATCCTGTGGGTGAGTTTATGCGATCCGTATGCACACCTAATGGCTCTCTATTGAGAACTCAATGTTTGATTACAGAACGTTCAAGCGTCTTTACTTCTATTAAATTTGAATGAAAGTTCTACTAATTTGAACTTTTGTCTTTGTGAACTGAAATGCTTAATAGTCCATGAGACAGATCCAATTGTTAATAAGAAGAACCAACTGGGGTGGTACAATCTCCCTATGATTTTTTCAAAGTCATATATCCATAGATAAAGACTTTGAAAGCAACCCGGGACTCACAGCTTAGTGGTAGTTATCATTACATTAAGGTGGACACCTTAATCGAATCCAAGGTTCCAGATTTCGGGGTAGGGGAAACTAGAAAGTTGAAAAACTTCACAAGCAATAGCCACATAGTGACGTATGACCTCTCAAACATGATAGCCTGATCCCCAACACGTAATATAGTAGTAATTGGGTAGTTATGTAGGTTACCAGAGGTCAGAAAATACACCACGGATACCACACCAATTGCACTCTTATAATCAAAATGGGTTATAATTGAAGCCTAGAAGAACATTTATTGTATTTTGTGCTGTATTACAGATGGGTTTTTGATGCAGTTTATAAAAAAATGTTATTTTGCGCTAAAACAAGCAAAAATGTATGAAGTTGGACTGCTAAGCATGAATCCATAACTCTTCACTCCAAGTTGTAACAGCATGTGGGGCGGTCGGGTAGCCTAGTGGTTAAAGCGTTCGCTCGTCACGCTGAAGACCCGGGTTCGATTCCCGACATGGGTACAATGTGTGAAGCCCATTTCTGGTGTCCCCCGCCGTGATATTGCTGGAATATTGCTAAAAGCGGCGTAAAACCATACTCAGTCAGTCAGTGTAACAGCATGTCCTAAATGTATTCAGAAGTTGTTGTTATGTTTTGTTAGGCACATAAGATAAAACTGAAGGTCCAAGTAAGGTCAAGTTGAAAATATCAACCAAATACCAATAACATAAAATGCAACTCTGTTGCATTATTGATATTGATATTTGATAAAGATCACACAATTAGACTGTCAGCTTTATCACATTAGTGTTAAAACATAAGGCTTGATGCTTGGACAGACTCTGATTATTCGTCATCTGAACTATCATCACATACGCCCAATTGAAGCGATTGACAAAGCACTCTGTCGTCATAAGTTGTCACTGAGTGAAGAAAGTTCAACCAAGTGTCCAAGTAACATTGGTGTTTGATAACTTCGACCGACTCAGGTGACACTGAGTGGAGGAGGAACATCACACTGAGTGAATGGAATCGTAGTGCAGCCAAAGTTATTTGGTCCAAATCATTTGAAGTTTGTCCTGAATGAACCATGGGTCATGGACCATGAGCATACTTTCCCAGAACATCAAAGATGTCAAATAATTGGCTAGCAGCACATTGGCATGTCATGTGGCCATTCCACCGTCTTGAGCATTGATGATGCTGTAATCAGTCTACTCATTACATATTGGCATATGGGGGAATTGGTGATATCAGGACGTCTACGGCAGACCACTGCCAGAGAGGACAGGGTCTTTTTTCGCCAGGCAAGACGGCGGTCAACTTCAACTTTCAGCTTCAACTTCGTCATCACTGGCATACCCACAACAGAGCGTCCCTCAGGACTATCAGACGTTGACTGAAAGCAGGAGGATTAATGGCAAGAAGACCGATAAAACGCCCACTCCTTTCATTCCAACACACACTGATGTCACGACTCGTGTCTTAAGGCAAAGAGGAACATCTCATCATCAGCGCAACATCCAGGAAACAGTGGCATGTGGTGGCGGCCCAATGATTGTGTGGGGGTGTTGCACCTTTGGTTGTAAACTTGATGTGGTCACAGTTTAGGGGACATTAAGGGGACAAAGGTACCAAGATACCATATTGGGCGAATATGTTGTGCCTTATTTTGACTACCATGCACTTGCCACATGTCCTGTCATCATGGACAACAATGCCCGACACCACGGAACACTTTTTGCTCAGCAAAGAGGAAAGTTATCATCCGTGATCACCTCAGCACAGATGTCCAACTCCCCTTACTCCCCTCCTTTACATGGATGACCTTGAACTTACTGCCTGTGGAGGATCCACACCAGAAAAACAGATTTTCTTTGTCGTCTCCATTACTAATGATATCGGTATGTCCTTTGGACTCAATGCAACATTCTTCATCAGTCAGTTTACTTGGAGGAGGAGTTATTTAGTGGAAGGTCAGGCCTATAGGGATGCAGATTAGGGACAAACTCCAAAATGCCCATATCAAGGAAAGACTTCAGGCAGAGTACAAATGTAGACTTTAGAGTTCAGAGCTGAAGGCTCGCAATAAAGTTCAAGCCACAAATATTTATGTTGTACCCGTCCTTTCATATTCTTTTAATGTTGTTGGTAGGACGAAGCAAGAAATTCAGAGTATTGACACTCTCACGTGAAGAATTATGTCAGATGATAGATCCCATCACCCATGCTCTTCCCTCAATCGCTAAGATTTACCAATCATTATGGAGGACCTGGCTTGATTAACATTGGGATTCTTCAGGATAGTATTATTTTTTTGCACTTTTGCACACATTTATTTGTCTGATCATCCTCTTGTGAAGCATGTCAAGACTCATGATGAAAACAAGGCATTACACAATTTCCTTACACGAGAGAAGTATATGGGACATAATCTCAAAGTCAGTGTTGATTTTGTTGATGGTTCTGTACTGCTGGACGGTACAGAAATGAGTGTCAACCAAGTGAAGTGCCATATCAAATCATCCCCGATTCAGTATTTCAAGGAGAGGCTATCTGAATGACCACTGCATCGAGTTTATGTGAAGTGTGTTGAGAGGGTCAGCAACCCTACAGAATCTTTCGCTTGGATGAGGTCGGCTGGCCTGAAAAGTGAAACAGAAGGCTTTCTGTTTGCTGCTAAGGACCAGTCATTTCCCACTCGAAACCGTCAATGTGTGATGTTGCATCAAAATGTAGATATGAAATGTAGATTATGTAATGAATTTAATGAGACTGTACACAACATTGTCAGTGGATGCCCAGCTTTGGCAGACACACAGTATCTTAAGCGACATGATGATGTAGCTCGATCAATTTATTATCGTCTTCGCCATGCTTGTGCGTTTGACACACAGGTCAATCCATTGCACGACCCAGAATATGTAGAGGGTGTCATGGAAAATGATATATACAAAATTCTTTGGAATAGGACCGTTTACAACCTCAGACGCATCCAGGCCAACAAACCTGATCTTGTCCTTTTTGATAAATCCAATGAAATCATTTATATCATTGAATTTTCTGTCCCTTTGGACTCTTATGTGATTGGCAAGATTCAGGAAAAACATGTAAAATATGCGGCCCTCGCTTTCGAAATATCCCGCTTGCATCTCAAGGACCAAGTTGCCCGATTCATTGTTCTCGATGCCTTTGGTTTTGAACATACGATTCTATTTACTGACATTGGGAGAGTACTCGGGATGGATAGTGTTCACCACATCCGCCAGACTGACAAAGAGAGCGTGAGAGAACAGAAAAGTTGTCCAAGGATGTTAAGATCCACAACCAGATCGGCATAGTGTCCACCACCCCATATGTTTCAGTCTGATGCGTTCTACACATGTCTGCTTTAAAGGAGTGTAAAAGCCTTGCAGAGGCCTTGCATGTTGCCACCCTGGTCGAACAACTTTTGAGCAACTTTTTATGCTCTTGGTAATTTTCGTCAAAGGAGCATGACCAATTGCACCCTAAAATTGTGAAATACTGGAACTGCTTGAAGATTCCTTGATGTGAAGGAAAAGTTGACAGTTGTAAGCTGAAGCCGTCCCTCTTGTCACACAGAATGTCAACCAGGGAATGTTCCTCAAAGCATTCACAGATCTAATCTGAAAAATGTTCTCCGTTAGATCCATTCTAAAAGGTGCACTTGTGCCACAGAACTGTTTGAACACTTGAACTCTTTTTGTGGCACAAAGTCCAGCAAATTATCCTGACAACATCATGTATTTCTACATTTGGGAATCCACTTGGGCTGAAGCCTTGTGGTGTTGATTTCTTGTACTGTCACCATTGAGTGTAGCATCATATCCACCACACAAGCCCTATCTCGTAACACACTCACATTTAGGCAATTATATAAAATGTCTGTTTTAGGCAATGCGACAAGTTATGGGAGTTTTGCTTCGGTTTCAGCAATATTGTCAATTTCTCAACTATTCAAATTGGGCTGAACATGGGCCTCGTAAGGTTTTGTTTGATTACAAAAATATAGAGTATCAGTTCTTTTTTAACTTCACTTTGTAAAGTACATCACGAATATAATCAACAGAATGAGCCGTTACTGTTTTAATAACAATGATACTGTTTCATATATGCTTGAAGACATGTTTAATATCGTTTTCATCGAATAGTTTCAGAAACGTATTCTCAGCGAATTGACTTTCCAAAAAATAGTTTTACGGTTATTTTGTTTGCTACACTTTACTAAGGAAGAAATGCATCTCTCCTCATATTGCTCAGTGAGATTCCAATGGTTTCAGTGTATTTGTTTCTTTATGGGTAAAATTTTAAGGTCGAAATGATAAATATCATTCTCCACTCGTCTGTTTACATGGGAAAGATCAACTTCGCCAGGGGGTCGGCAAATACTGATTAACTAAGACTTGGTTGGTATGAAGGATCTCAAGTATGCTGAAAGTTGGAACAACTTCAATATTCAATGTTTGTATCTTCAGTCATGGCAGGTTTCAAAACACATGAAATATGGTAGTCAAAACTACACCTGCCTAATATTAGATACTAGTGATTGACATCATGAGTATCGATCTACGCAATTGGATAAGATGGCATGCATCAACTAAGTCAGCGAGCCTGACGACCACCCGATCTCGTTAGTCGTTTTTTACAACAAGTATTGAATACTGGGGGCGAATTCGGAACCCGTAACTGGAGTTTGGTTATTCGCTACGAGTATTTTGATTATGGCATCTTTCCAGCTGTCTACTTTATTCAACATGGCGACAAACCCACAACAAACACCTTTCCTGCAGGGAATCATGGGGTCAGTGTCGCAGTGGTGACCCTTAAAAGTGCTGATGTTAGTTCCTATATAATTTTTTAGACATGCATGATACCACACAGCTGATCTTTTGAAGATATAATGCCTCTCACGGATAACAGATTCTCTGACTGACTAAGGAAGTGAATTATGATCTATTTGGGAGCACATTTTGCATTCCTTTATCTCAATATATCAATGTGGTCACTACAGTAATCTGCATTTGAATGAACATGGAGATTAACAGCTTTTTGCCTGCAAAATGTACATCGAATAAAAACATGTTCCACTGATGCTCTATCATCTATTCAAGCAGTTCACGGTCAGACTTGGGTTATACGGTGTGTGCAGATATCAATAGTTGGCGTCGGCGTCGGCAAGATTGACCTGATCTAATGAATTTGATTTTGGTAGGTCGAGCGGACAAAAGGCATTATTCTTTTTCATAGAATTCAAAATATCTGCATTAAATATCACAAGATTTTCAACTCAAGGTATTTATTCAGATAGACACAAATATGACAGTATTCAATCTTTTCGATTTGCTGCAGCCTATAAACGGAGTTTTGTGCATACAAATGGAAAAAAAATATAGTTATTAGTGTACTACGCAAAACTAGTATTACATATCTTAAATACACAAAATATGCATGTATCACGTTAATACATACGTGTATAGCCTATGGAACATGAATCCCTTTTCTACGCAAATCATGAAGCTGTAAAATAAAAATGCTTATTGATGTGTGTTGCTGAAGGAGAGGAGTTACTAAATGAGGAAATGTGCGCTAATCAAGGATCAGTAGCAACAACATTGTTCTATATTTCAAAGCTCCATTAAATATTTATACAGAGCGAGATACATTGCAAGTTTCAGAAAATGTTCCACCAAGTCCCTCAAAGATTAACCATAGTCCTTAACATTATCGAGAAAGCACACTCATATGCAAAGTTGCCACAGGTTGTATTTTGTACAATTAAATCATGTTCAGTTTTAAGAATCTTAGGATCATGTACTTATTTTCTGAATGCAGTTTAACAACTACACGTCTGACTTTTTTCCAAAGCTGTGTAACTTATCAACCCTACATGGCTTCTGATATGGACCCGACAAGGTTCGCTTGGTTACTCGAAGCCTGCCGATGGACAACATGTTGTTTGGAGACATACCAAGAACTTTAGAAGCTCGTTTCAAGTATTTGTTAATGGCATGAATTAGTTTTCTCTTTCTTCGTCACACTGAAAGAAATCTTAAACCGATTGTTTCATATCTGCTGAGTAGCGCATCTTGTCTGTCAACAACGACGTATGGTGTCCTCCCAGTAGTCATACGGCGCATTAGTCATACGTGTTAAAACAACATATGGTATGGTTAGCTGCACCAACAACTACCTTTGTATTACAATTAAAGTGGAATGATCCAAGAAGCACAAAATTACAACTTTTAATACTTTAAATAATCTTTTAATACTCCTCAGCATAGCATATATATTCATCATAGCACATATCATCATCAATGACCTATAATTTGCAGTTTCACATTTAGTGGTCAGTTGGATACAGATAACCAGCAGCATCCAGAAACTGATCACAGTTTTTCTGACCTACTTGGAGTTGGTCCAACAATTTGATGTGTCGGTTTTCCTTTTCGCGATACACTCACTTTCTGCCTTGGGGAGCAGCACCAAAGTCAATTTGACGCATCTTGGCAGATTCAGACTTCTCAATCTGATTGATCAGTTGAACAAAACGATAAATGTTTGGATGATGATGTGGCAGAGACTTGTTCGGTCGGTAGTGGAAGCCTTCCAGATTATTGTTCATGCGAGATTCAATGTTTCGGTGGTGATTCCATAGAGGGATGGGGAATCTAGCATCATCATCAATCCAACTTGTTACAATATAATCATTAAATCTCTCAGCGTTGTCTAGTCCTGGCGTATCGTCCATGGCGTCGACCCAGGCATCTTGGACGTCAGCTTCCGGTAACAGAGCCAGGGATAATGCTCTTCTGACCCAGCATCTTCTTGGTATGGGACAGCTAACCCGAAGTCTTGTACCTTCTTCCAGATGGATTGGGTGAAGTGAAAGTAACATCCACTCACTCTGGCTGCAGGAAACTCAGTCTCGATAGCTCGGATGGCGGCTTGCTCAAAGTCGGTCTGAACGGTGACAGGAGCGAGGATTCTGTTGAGTTTCTGCTGTACTTCTGCCTTCAGTCGGTGGAAAAGCCGGCAGAAGGTTGTTGTCTGGCGATCGGGAAGAAGAGCAAACACCAAGGGGTAGGTCTTCGAACCTCTTCTGGCATGGATAATGTAGAGTTGGTTCCACAGGGCTGGGCAGGATGAAAATGTACCATCCATGTAGAAGTAATCTGCTGACTGCAAAACAGTCAGCTGATCCTAAGAGGAAAAGACTAACATATTTTCTTCGCAATCACCGTCAGCAAACAACAGGTATGGTTGGCCGTCACCTGTCTCAGTCCACTTTCCCTCAAGTTCCACATCACGTATTGCCAGTAGGAGCGCTGGTATGGTGTGTCGTCTATGCCGGTAAAGGGCACTGCTGAGATTTGCGTAGGATGGTAGATGAGGTACTATTTCAGGATCTTGTTGGGCAACTGCTTCCTGGTACAGGGTTGGCATCGGGGTTATCTCTTCTCTGGCCCTCGTGTTACTGACAAATCTAACTGTCAGGTTCTTGTGGGCCGTGGTTATGAGGAGTGGTGTTCCTGACATAGTTTCCAACTGTTGTAACTCTACCAAGGCAAGTTTTCACGACACACTTCCAGTGGATAGTGTTCCTTTGTAGAGTTCTTGTTGTGAAGGTGACCTTGAAACAGTACCTGCTGTGTATCTCGCCTAGAAGTAACATATTCCACTTCAATCAATCCTGCCATAACAAGAGTGATATGCTAGAGTCTAAAACATAGACACTTTTATGTACTAGTTTGTGTTTTTTCACTAAATTGAGTAAACTCAGTTTAACTCAGTAAAGAACAGTAAATAGTTTGAGATGAATCCTTTACTTGTCCCTAAAACATTAATTTATTTAAATAACATTAACTTGAATGTTTTGATTATGAAAGACTGTCATGTATCATGTTCAAATAACTTCAATGTACATTACTTTAATAACATTCGTTTATGTTTTCATTAGAGAATATAATAACTGTGGTGACAGCTGTATGTTCCTGTACCATTCCTGTCCCTTTTGACCAAAGGGTATATGCCTATTGTTCGATTTAACTAATCCCTCATTTGCTGTATAACTATTGAGAGTATGACTAATGGGCGTATGACTAATGGGACATTACCCGACGTATAATATGTAGAACATACACTACATGTTTCGCTGTTCCCCCAACCGGTGTGCCCCTTCCCCCCTCTCCGTTCAAGATGTCAACTTGTACAGATAACATCCTGATAGTTTCTGAAACAACTTTTTCAAGCAATGGGAAAGAGCTGATATGGTTGGGGACGGGATATTGATTGCCGTGTACAGTTTTTACATTTAATAGACTATTCCCGAGTTTGCAATTTATGGTTCTCATTTAGCGCCAAACGGAATGTTACTAACAAGGCAGTATTTTGATTAAGATACCGGACCTTCGTACCATGTGTAATTACGCGTTCCAAGAGAGCTCTTGTCGTCATGGAAGAATGAAGATAATGAATAAATGTCTTCACATTCACCATGCACAAGCAGTGATTACTTTATACACGGGCAACAATGTCAGTGAGCGAAGTACAAACAAATCTTGGTTGTATGCAGCGGAAATGTAATCACTCAAATGATATAAGCTAAATCTGCGAAAAAGAACAATTTATCCAAGATACCATCACCCCCTTTCCATGAAAACCTATAACATCTGTGTACTGCTGTTTGACGATGTAAAATGAATATAAAATGACTTATTGAGGGGCAAAATAAAGCATATCGAGTTTGTGTTCTTTGTAATTGGAATTCGAAAGGACTGTTGCTAAATTTGATTATGTCCATCGCTCATTCATTAAAAGAGACATATATACATCATTCTACATGTATTTTATATTGTAACTTCAGAGCCATGCATGATACGTAAAAGAAATAGACATTGTTTTTAAAATTACCAACATAAGCATCTATTAGTTCAGACATACTTCGTTCCCGCATTAAGTGATCATCGGGTCAGCAGTGAAGGAACTTTTATCCAAGATACCATCACCTCCTTTCCATGAAAACCTATAACATCTGTGTACTGGTAGGTGTCCAGGTAGGTGTGTTGTGTTTCGTTTCTCACTTTGTCCCCCTACACAAAGATAAATGTTCGATAGTCAAGGTCACAACTTCCATGAATATGTCAAGACACTATCAGGCTGCCGAAGGCCGACCGACTGCCACACACTCCTACTTTCGGATTACGAATCCACGTTTTATTCATACAAGTCATGGCCCACTTTAACTATTCTTATATTAACTAGTTCAATTTTTCCTGAGTGCATGTAGTGTGTATAGTGTATGCATTATGTCCATTATCCCAGTCAGCGACCCTGGCCACCCGATCCCGTTAGCCACCTCTTACGACAAGCACAGTCGCCTTTTACGGCAAGCATGGGCTGCTTCAGACCTATTTAGGGGTCCTGGTATATCAAATGTTACAAATGTTTAAATTTCATTCATGTTGAACAATCAGGGATAGATTTGTAGTATTTTTTTTAGTGTACACTTCATCTTTTTACGGGGGGCACGGTGGCCCCGTCGTCTAAGGCGCCGCGATTCGCGTCTCATGGTCGCGCCAGAAACCTATGATTGTGGGTTCGAATCCCGGTTCGCCTTGATTATGTTTCTAGGTTCGTCAGCACCATACCCGTGCTCGTGGGTTTCACCGAAGTGGTAAACGTCTGAGACCTGCATCACTTCGGGCTTTCCTCCCACGTTAAGCTGACACGCCGTGATATAACTGGAATAATGTTAAAAGCAGCGTTAAACCCAACTCCCTCACTCACTCGCTCTTTTTACGTACGTCTATGAAACTCGTGCCTGTTTTGTGCCGTAAATGGAACAGGCTGTGTTAGGATGGCATGGTGCCAAATATGATACAGGCTGACAATGAGTATGTGTGTGCATGTTTTATATCAATCTGAGATACCCATAGATAAGATTGTTTCTTTGTTGTTTTACGCCACACTCAGCAATATTCCAGCTATATGACGGCAGTCTGTAAATAATCGAGTCTGGACCAGACAAGTGATTAATATCATGAGCATTGATCCACGCAATTGGGATCGATCACATGCATCAACCAAGTCAGCTAGCCTGACCACCCGATCCCGTTAGTCGACTCCTACGACAAGCATAGTCGCCTTTAACGGAATGGACCTTGCTTGACACATGTCTCTACGTTGATTGGTAACAGCTCTTAGTCTCTCAATTATCTTTAAGTTTTGTGTCTTCCAGAATGGACGCCTTCCCGAAGTGTTCTATCTGTCAGCAGCAGTTTACCCTGAAAAGTCCAGTCCCCTACTTACTGCCCTGTCTACACGCTGTGTGTGAGACGTGTGTGACATCTGCAGCTGGTGGAGTGATATCATGCTTTACATGTCAGAGGGAGGTCAACCTCACAGACACAAGTCTCCAGAAGGATGCAGTCAGACAGAAGGAGATATTCCACCTGACAGTCAAACATCGCCCCACAGAGCTTCTCTGTACAAATGAAGATGACGGGAACCAGGCTGTGTGTTGGTGTCAGGATTGTGAAGAGTTCCTCTGTGAATACTGCCAGAACATGCACAGCAGCGTCAAACTTACCAAGAACCATGTACTTCAAAACTTTGGTGACATGGGACCGACTGTCTCGAATATTCCATCATATTGCAGTATCCATAAACACCACCCCCTTTATCTGTTTGATAAAAGCTGCAAGAAGTTAATCTGTGCGAGATGTAGGATTGAAGACCACGCAGACCATGAAGTTGTGGAGCTGGATGTGGTTGCTGATACTGTAACAAAACAGCTGGACCATCATAAGAATGAGCTCTCAAAGTTACAGGCTCGCCAGCAATCACATATGCAGAGCCTTAGGCAAGGAAGCGAATTCACAGACAAAACACACAACACTTTGAAAGAAAGTATTGGCCACACATTTCAATCTCTGAGATCACAACTTGACCAAAGAGAGAAGGAACTTCTGATCGATCTTGAAAGTCAGACGAAGGAGACCAAGTCAACTCTATATGCTCGTCTAAACACCTGTGAAGAAGAATGGAAGACATGCACTGGGGCTTTAGACTACATCGCCAAAGTCTTCCTCTATGCCTCGAAGTCAGACCTCGTGGAGAGTTATGTAGGGGACATAACTCGGAACTATCTAGAAACTGCTGCGCCTCAAACACATGTCGTACCTTCAGCTGTCTTCAACACCAACAGCTTGTCAACACTGAAATCAACCATATCAGTGTTTGGTGCCATTTTGCCAAGGGAAGTGGATGAGGAATCTGTAAAAGGTATTCACATCGAACATCATTGTAGTTTTATTCATTCTTTGTATGCGTACAGTTTTTTGCAAGTTCTTGTGACGATCTATTTCGTTTGCAGCCCCTCTGTTTTCTTCATGTGTTTCTCTATCTAAGATTCATGCTTTGTTTCTGAAGATTTAATGTTCGTAGACTGCACATAACATGTTCCCGGTGTTAATCGTCAGGAGTTATCCATCTGTTGTTTCAGACAAGGATACTCAAACTGACGATGACTTTATGGCAGACTTGGAAAGGAAACACAAAATGGTGAGTACAATCAGAAAAATCATGAAATCTTGCATGCTCACTGACCAACAAACTGACCAACTACAGGTTGATCCAAAGCAAATTTGCCTCAATCGTCATAACTATGTTTTGTCATATTGAGAGAAAGTGCATCGGACCATTTAACGCTTGTATTTTCGCAGGACCTGACAGAGCTGAAGACGAAAATTGCTTCAGATGAGAAACATATTGAAAGCCTCAAAACACTTACAGACAAGCTCAATGTCGAAATCAGAAGCTTGAAATCGGTTTGTTTTTATTACCTAACATGTACACACCTTTAGACGTGTCAGCGTCTATCATTTAATTCAAATATGTTGTGTGAGAGTGTCTTGAATTTTTGATATTGATTGCAACCGTTAATGATTGCATGTCTTGGAAATCCTTGACCCATGAGATCCCATGACAGACACATGCTTTGTTATATAATACATATGCTATATTTTCAGCGCATTGAGGAGAAGGAAACCACAGAGAAGACCGCCTCAAACACCAGGGATGTCTTACTTGGTAAATTTGTATCAAACTTCTTCTTTAAACCTCCCTTAATCACATTATCTCAGATACGTTTGACAACTAAACATGCATCTCTATGTCCGTGAGTGGTAAACAGAGTAAAACCCACACACGAAGTCCCCCTGTCTCATCACACATATATATGGTGATGTATATATTGATGTTACAGGTGTGGCCAGAGAATGCGGTGTTCATCTGCTGAAGTCAGAAGTTGTAGACAGATCAATGGTGCTGAAGTGTGAGTACATTTATCATGTATCTCCTTTGATATAAGTTTTGATGTCCATCGTGTTCAAGTATTATAAAACGTCAACACGTATGGAACATTTAGTCACCAACTACGATTGAGGGGCATAGAGTAATAAACTGGCTCATGCTTGGGCTAATGAAGGTCAGGCGCTGGCAGTCTTCGTGTGTCATTGGCTTGTTTATCTGGCCCATTTTAATTACTTGCAGGACACGTTGGTAACTATGTACAACATCAGTCATTACAGCTTAATGTTGCTACATGATTAATTCACAACGCTTTGGTGTGACGTTCTTTCATTAATTATTATTTCTATACTCGTATATGCACGGGGTCGGTGTACGGTTCTCTGTAGGAAGTGACAACGTGGAGTCGAAGGCTTGCAGTATATACACACTGCTTTAGACAGGTAGATATATGTATATACAAGAAGCACTAGGTGCCAGGGCAGCACAATCTGTTGGTGCCACGGATCGCCTAACCTACCCCTAGCTAGGCTGGGGGTGCGGCTATATTTCTTTGTCACAAGTCCAAATATTTCATATCCATGGTCAACAGACACGGATTAAGTCAACAATATAAACAACAGTAAATAATGAGTGACAAAGTTGCACACCTCGTTCAGGATGGCTGACAGTCGACGTACAATACAATTGAGATTTGCATATTTGAAGTAATTGCAATTAAGATAATAGACATATATATTTTATGGCTACAGGGTAATTCGCCTTTGTTCATGCAGACAAAGGTCGCTTTAACAAATCTTACCAACCATATCATCGTCTTGGAAATGTTTACCTTAAAGTGAACCAATGACAGTTGCCATAAGTAGACATTCCCCCCGCCTATGGTATCACGAAAAATATTAGCCAGATGGGTGAGTGCGTGTATTGTGATTAACGCCACTTTAAAATTCAATTCTGTTATACGATTTGGTAGCAGTTTAACATAGGTGAAAACCCCGAAGTAATGCAGGTCTTAGACCTTCAACCTTCTGATGAAGAACCCATGAGCTGACAAATGATATTCTGGGCTAATTTTGAAATCAAACCAAAGATCACACAATTCTGCCACGCCTCGTTATAACGAATAAGTTAGAAGTAAAACAAACATAGTATATTCTAAAGTCCATTGCCTTGGTGACACAAAAGAGTGAATGCGCGAATTGGGTTGAACCCCTCTTTAAAAAGTATTTCCGTGATATACCGACATGTCAGCTTGTGTGAGAGGAACGGACAAAGTGATACAGGCATTAGGCAGTTGTCATGTATGAGGTGCTGACAAACATGATCAGGGAGAATCTTGGATTAGAATCCTCGAGCATAGGTTTCTGAAATTCGCCAGCAAATTGGGAAGCCAGAGGCGACTTGGCCACCAATGCCCCGACATGAAAGCCATTCGGTGGAATTAACTGCTTACAATTTACGAGATGCGGGGTGACAGTGGTTTTAGTGGTTTCCAACAGTGTTTCCTACTGCAGCTATAATTTATCGAGGAAATGAGCAGGAAAATACCGACTGAAATATTCCAGCAACATGACAGCGGTCTGTAAATATTCGAGATCAAGTCTGGATCAGACAATCCAGTTATTGATATTATGAGCATCGATCCACCACGCAATTGGGATACGATGACATGCATCAACTATGTCAGCGAGCCTGAGCACCCGCTGTGAAGAAATGAGTGAGGAAAGAAGTGAGGGGGGTGGGGGGGGGGGGGGATGGGTGGTGACAGTTGTTTCCAACAGTGTTTCTCACTGCAACTGTAACCTATCGAGGAAATGAGCAGGAAAAAAAAGACTGAAAGCATAATCACGAGCACGGACATTGGGGACACACAAACTGCGAGCACCCTGGCCACCCGACCGCCATCTCAGACGACGCAATGGGGACCTTGAAGGGAAGAAAGACGATGCAATCACTGCCAGGCAGACATTTTTACACGTTTGATGCACCCTTAGGATGTTCTGTATATCGTGCAATATCTGCGAAGTTCGGTCTACTTCTAAGATGTAATATCTGAAACATTTTAACATAAGCCTCACAATAATAAAAACCGAGCCAGTATGAAGTTGTCAGTGTTAATCGTGAGTATCATGTACAGGCAGGTACAGAGGACTGTTTAACCGCTAAATTGGTCATGTTGTTACCATTGACACTGTTGTGTATGGTGATGTGCGTGTGTGAATAATTTCAAGTACATCAATATTCTCGTGCCGATAAAGTCACCGTGTTACTGAGACGTGACAATATAGTCTCACAGACTTGGTTCTAAATAACCTGTGTGTCGCTCACGTGTGAATACAAATGTGTGTTGTGATGTATTAAGCAGATTATCGTTCCAGGGTAATGAAACTGCTATTGCAACACGTTGAACATTATTTATACACTGTTTGTGACCTTAGTCCCCAAATACGTGGATATCAAGATCAAGGTTCACACATTAAGATTTAAGACACTGGTACTTCTGCATGTATGTCTTGTCATTGTTCTTGCATACGCCTCCTAACCTGCCGACATCTCAACTCTTTTATTATTACTTCCTTCGTTTGAACATTATAGACGGCGACTTGCGAAACGGACAATTTACAGGAGCTAATTTATTTTAAAGGCGAAATAGAGTTTGAAATATTGCATATAGCATTACTACAAAACAATACCAAAAGTATCGAGTGATTTGAATGAATGGATGCGACATAGGAAGGACTAGGTGTAACATACTTATCAACAGAACATGTTGGCGGTGCATTGTAAGGGTACAAACAATCGAGGAAGGCGACATGCGTGTGTGGTAAAAACCATAAACGTTTGAGATGACTTGATCAATAATGAGTTGTTCCCAACAACTGGTCAAACTGTCGTTTATGCTCGACAAGGTCCGAATCAATCTCCCAATGACAATTTGCAGGATTCTTGTCAATTAATGTTGCAGCGGCTGGCCCAATTCGGCTAACGGCAGCCGTTGGCGTCGGCGTACACGTCCCCGGATTATGCGTTATAGGGGAGAGATCAGAACTCATGGCTGCTCATTGCAATCTTGTGATGTTTTGCTGTTGGAGGTAGTCATGAACGATACGTTTTCGTCTTGAAAGGCAAAACGTGGACTAGCATGCAGCGAAAACGGAACTACTATCGCCGCTAGCATGCTATCTCGGTAGTACTGTCCAGTGACCGTCTTACATGTATGGACAATATGCAGTGGCGTTCTGGCAGTCATAGTGATCCTGCCCCATATCAGTACAGAGCTCGCAGCGATTTTGACAAAATCAAGAATGACCCCCTAGCCAGTGCACGGAGGTGACCCACGTGAGATGTTTCGGGTGTGTTGGGGCGTTAGGTTTTGGTTCCAAAAACTGTTCCATCTCTGGCATCCATATTTCTGGCTTGTCCAATGGACGCAACTCTGCACAGCTAATCGCTGTTTTCTTCTGACGACCGATCGTAACATTTCTCATCATCATGTAGTTTTGGGAACATAGACCATGGCGATAGGTGTAGTTACAATCATAGAAAACTGAAGCAAATAACATTGAAATATCACACCATCAATGAGGCATTATTCAAAATACAAAATGCACTTAGTGCTGATGAGTAAAATATGACATAGGTCTTGGGTGAGGTGAGGTGAAATTGGGTTTAACGTCGCGTCCATGATTATTGCACTTGTGTGTGGCTGCTTGTAATAGTCCGGACTGATGCCGATTTATATGCTTGCTCACTGAGATACCATGTGGCAGTTTAACATGAATACCCCACTCAGACACAGTATACTGACTCCGAGCCGACCAGTCCTTGTTTTAGCCCCTTAATGTCCAGCCTCAGACAGGGTAACTACAAGTATCATCTTTTAACGTCTTTTGGTATGACGCGGCCGGGGATTAAACCCCGGACCTTAAGCTCGCGAAGCTCTAGTAAATAGCGTTATTGACTTGTATTTACAGGTTATATTTTGCTAATTGGGGTTTGCGTCCATTGACAAAAATTATTTAAAAACATTTCCCATTTCATAGTAATCAATAAAATTATCCCTACTTGTCACCGACCAGTTATCGCCATTTTTCATGTTATTTCTGAAATATCCCACGTTCAAAGTTAACTGTGCAATAAACTTTGAAAATGGGCAAATGTGCGTATTTCTGTCAGTGGAAAAATCCAATTCTGCTAACGTAGACGGTAGCCGTTGACGTCGGCGTACACGTCCCTGCATTATGCGTTATAGGGGAGAGATCAGAACTCACGGCTGCAAGCTCCTCGCAGCGATAGCCCGTTCGCGGAACTCTCTATACCATCGCTGCCACCAGTCAATTATTTGAGGGACATACATCTGATGATTTTCTAATCCTGACAGTCATTTAGTTTCAACATTGCGTACAATCATACAAATGTTATTTGTTATGTCATGGAAAGAGTTTAGTCGCTTTTATTTAAATCTTTCTGTCATTTCTCACTGAAAATACTATCTCACTGCTTTAAATATCACTTTTTCATTTTTCATAACCTGCATCGTGAAACTCTAGTGAACAGCGTTATTGATTTGTATTTACAGGTTATATTTTGCTAATTGGGGTTTGCGTCCATTGACACATTTTTTTGAAAACATTAACTATTTAATAATAATAAACTTATCCCTACTTGTTAACGACCAGGTATCGCCATTTTTCATATTATTTCTGAAATATCCCACGTTAAAAGTTTACTGTGCAATAAACTTTGCAAATGGACAAATGCGCGTGTTTCTGTGCGTAGAAAAAAATCATTAGCTTCCTGTTATAACGCGACAACAGGGAATCAAATCAGTGGAAAAAGAAACTTTCCGTCGACAAACTGTACCAGTTATCGCCATCATCTAAACAGCACGTGCCACGTGATCAAGCACACCACTTCACTTTTACAAATTACATTTTTTATTTTCTCTGTTATCGCAAGCTGTTTTTATATTTGTTACAATTAATTAGAAATGCTTTTATCAATTTGTCGTCTGCAAACTGACGTAGACCAATGTGATCTACACGCTATGTACTATGGATTTCGCGATATATACAGGGTTATTCACATTTGGAAAATAGCTCAAATAGGTTTTGGAATTGTTTTTGGGGGAAGAAATGACAGACAGAAAGTAAGCTATGACAGAACTGAAAGTGCATCATCGTGTTGTTGGATTTTTGTTTCCGCGTCAGTTAGTCACGTGACACAGCCCGCGTGTCTCTTCTAAAGTTGTATTTGAGCAAGGTGATTATATGGTATGTATTTTAATATTTATTCACAGGAGTAATTTTTGTTTATCATTTGTAGATAAATATTTCTCTCTTCTAATGAAACCGAGCAAAGGTAAAACGAGATGCGATCACGTGCGCGCTGTAGCGGGGACTAAGCTATAATTGGTCTTCGTCGACAGCTAGTCACTGGTCAATTTTCAGGGTAACATGCGTGTTCACAGTTAGTTAACGGGAAAGTTCTCTTTCCACTCGTAATTCCTTCTCTGTGGTACAATAGAAATCAACCTATATATAGTCCACGCAATGACATGAGCGCATTTGGTCTTAATTTCACAAAACCAAATGTTTGTCGTGATGTTTTCGATACCAATTTTCAGAAATGCCAAGAATGAAATTGACAACAATTGTTCATCTGCTAGCATCTGCTTTTGAAACTGAGAGCAATCAAATAGCACGCGCCTCGCCTGGAGCGGTGTCGACGTGATTTGCACGTTCTGGGCGGGCGGCTGGTCTATTTCGCACGTGCCTCACGACGTTTATTCTGACAGCAAAGCGCGAGGACATTTCAAAATATATTTGTATATTGACAATTAATTTAATTGCTGTTTGGTCTCAACATTTTTTCGTTTACAGAAGAACACTAAAACATACTCCAAATAATATAATAGCAGAAAGTTCCAGAAATATTTCAAACATGACTTGTTCACTACATTTAATGTTGCTTATTGTTTATTGTGTTATTGACTGTTTGTGTCCTGTTCTGATAATGCTGCCAATCTCCTGTCTCCCATCGCCAAGCCCCCCAGCCCCCAGTGCGTCCTCCAACGTGCTACACCAAACTCCCCCAACTACCGGATGACGTCACCAGGTCACGTGACACTGTGATCTCAACATCCTCATTTTAAGCTTCTTCCTCATTATACCGCGTTTACTCGTGTTTCTGTTAAGCGATGGTGAACAACTGTGATCGAGAGTATTCGCGCTCTGCGTGATTATTGCGCGATGTGTATCCTTTTGTTTTAGTAATTCAGAATCTCCACTGCAAATATTTCAGTGACGAACCTCTTACACCAGACCTGTTACTAACTTATTTTACATTCGCGTTAAAATATTACAGTATACATACACCAAAACGCAATACACAGTAGATTTTATGTTCATCCTACTGCACTGTGATTATATTACACTATTTGTATGTCAGTACATTGTACTTAGCTGTGCATTCCTTGCAATTGGATATTTTTGTACAACTTTAATATCCCAATTTGTCTCATGTGTTATTCACTTGTAAACTACATTCATATGTTGTAGGTATACATCTGAAGTATGACAAAGACATAGTCAATCTCGACTACGTCCACATCAACACAGAAGGAGACCTGGTCAACAGGAAGTCGGACACCAGACCTGCAGGGGAGTGGAGACTGAAGAAATACTGGGGCACATGTAGCACTGCCCCCCTCCCCCGGGCTGGCTGTCCCCAGTACTGGGAGATGGTGAACAGGGTCAGTCTGGAGGAACCACTCACAGGGAACAACCTCATCCTGGAGGTGGGTGCATGCAGGGAGGAGCAGAGGGACGTGTCTCATTGTATCAATCCACGATCCAGCTCCTGCTGCATGCAGGTCGCCCACTGTCCTACACACGGCGGGATATGCAGGCGGACATGGAAGGAGGGGAAGCATGTGCTGTGTCTGCCTGACACTCTCCCCAACACAGCAGGGGTATCACACACACTACATTACGGTGTTGTCTATGATGACACCAGGAAGAAGATTGTCTTCATTGATGTGAAGGAGAACAAAGTGATGTCGGCGTTAGACAATGTAGACTCCAGTCAGCCACTGTGGCCGATGTTCGGGGTGTATAACCCACATCTCCTCACTGTCAGCATGACACTTGTAGTGGGCAGCGGCATCAACATGACAGAGGAGAAGAAAGCAATGATTGTCAATGCGCTGTCGTGATGGTGACAGTGATTGTCAAGGCGCTGTCGTGATGGTGACAATGGTTGTCAAGTGCTGTCGTGATAGTGACAATGATTGTCAAGGCGTAGTCGTGATGGGGACAATGATTGTTACGGCGTTGTCGTGATGGTGACAATGGTTGTCAGGGCGTTGTCGTGATGGTGACAATGATTGTTCAGGGGCTGTCGTGATGGTGACAGTGATTGTCAAGGGCTGTCGTGAAGGTGACAATGATTGTCAAGGGCTGTTGTGATGGTGACAATGATTGTTAAGGCGCTGTCGTGATGGGGACAATGATTTTCAAGGCGTTGTCGTGATGGTGACAATGATTGTCAAGACGTTTTCGTGATAGTGACAATGGTTGTCAATGCGTTGTCGTTATGGTGACAATGATTGTCAAGGCGTTGTCATGATGGTGACAATGATTGTCAAGGGCTGTCGTGATGGTGACAATGACTGTCAAGGCGTTGTCGTGATGGTGACAATGATTGTCAAGGCGTTGTCATGATGGTGACAATGATTGTCAACGGCTGTCGTGATAGTGACAATGATTGTCAATACGCTGTCGTGATGGTGACAGTGATTGTCAAGGCGCTGTCGTGATGGTGACAATGATTGTCAAGGCACTGTCGTGATGGTGAGAATGGTTGTCAAGGGCTGTTGTAATGGTGACAATGATTGTCAATACGCCGTTGTGATGGTGACAATGTTTGTCAAGGGCTGTCGTGATAGTAACAATGATTTTCAAGGCGTTGTCGTGGAGGAAACAATGATTGTCAGGGCGTTGTCGTGATGGTGACAATGATTTCAAGGCGTTGTCGTGAAGGAAACAATGATTGTCAAGGCGTTGTCATGACGGTGACAATAATTGTAAAGGCGCTGTCGTGATGGTGACATTGATTGTCAAGGCGTTGTCGTGATGGTGACAATGATTGTCAAGGCGTTGTCGTGATGGTGACAATGATTCTCAAGGCGTTGTCGTGACGGTGACAATGATTGTGAAGGGCTCTCGTGATAGTAACAATGATTGTCAAGGGCTGTCGTGATGGTGACAATGATTGTCAAGGCGGTGTCTTGATGGTGACAATGATTGTCAAGGGCTGTGGTGATGGTGACAATGATTGTCAATACGCTGTCGTGATGGTACAATGATTGTCAAGGCGCTGTCGTGATAGTGACAATGATTTCAAGGCACTGTCGGGATGGTGACAATGATTGTCAAGGGCTGTCGTAATGGTGACAATGATTGTCAAGGCTCTGTCGTGACGGTGACAATGATTGTCAAGACGCTGTCGTGATGGTGACAATGATTGTTAAGGCTCTGTCGTGATGGTGACAATGATTGTCAAGGCACTGTCGGGATGGTGACAATGATTGTCAAGGCACTGTTGGGATTGTGACAATGATCGTGATAAGAACACACAGATTTGTTGCAGATCCTTACTGATCAGGAACAACTACATGACTCGAACATGTCTTCTCTGTGAAGAAGGCATTCATCTTCGTATGTACAAATATCACAAGTAAACAGTGTAGTGTGTACACAACACAAAACCAGAAGTTTAACTTATGATCTCCTACACCTTTCAACTATAACCCCCTGAACCTGTAATCTTGATGTGATATGTGTAAATGTATATAACATTTAGATAAAAGGTAAAACGTTTGTTGTTGTTTGTGTTTATTTTTTTGTTCGTTTTTTAACGCCGTACTCAACAATATTCCAGCTATATGATGGTGATCGTTAACTAATCGAGCCTGGACCAGACAATTCAGTGATTGGCGTCAAGAGCATCCATCTTCGTAATTGGGATACGATGGCATGCAACAACCAAGTCAGCGAGCCTCACCGTCCAATCCTATTTGTCCCCTCTTACAAGCATAGTCGCCTCTCACAACTTGCATGTGTTGCTTAAGACCTATTCTGACTTTGATCTTCATGGGTGACGTAAATCTATCATGGTACATGGTACGACACACAATCAGGCAAGTCGCCGAACCTGACCAATCGATGGATGCTGTCGCCTCGTTTTGCATGCTGACAGGGGATATCAGTGGGATTTCTTTAGATGTTTATCAAACAAAATAAAGTAAGTGACATTGCAATAAGCTATTGTTTTGATAATAATAACTTAAAATTTGCTGTATTTGCCGGACGAAGGAGGGCAGTTTAAAAGATTGAGGGCTTATGCGAATGATTATTACCAGCAAAAATAGCGTTACCGTTATTATAGCTAAAATAGATAGAATTTGTTTTCAGATGAATATAAACACAATATCGGTTTTGAAATATTTACTGCAATCAACAAACAACGAATGCCACTGAAGAACAAATCAGATGAAGTCAAAGCTGACTCCCTAACAACGGGAGTCAAGCAATATGAGGGCATTATCAAGTTACAATGGTCCGCTAATTCTGATAACATGCGGGTAATTTAAAGATAATTCTCCCCATTTTAGCTATAAATTGCGTGGATCGATGCTCATGATGGCAATTACTGAACTGTTTGGTCCAGACTTGATTATTTATAGACCGCTGTCATATATCTCAACAATTGCTGAATGTGGCGTTAAACAGCAAACACACAAAAACCCATGGAGGTATGATTACATAGTTTGTAGCAATATACCGGGAAACAACAGAAATGCCTTCAGCATTGGGACACTTTAACCACTATAATATGATTTTGTTATATTATTCCATAATGTTCCTCGGTAACATTTGTCTTGAAAACCTGTACAGTTTCCGAATACGATTTCAAGGCAACAAGCTGGTAGGGAGATGGAGGTATAGGTTCTATAAACCTTATGCATGTGCCGCCACTAACACCATCACCATCAACATGACCACCAACACGACCACCAACACGACCACCAACAACACGCACGATCACTAACACCATAACAACACCAATACCAACAATAGCAAGATCAACCCAAACAACACAAACAACAACAACATCAACAACAACATCAACAACACAACCAACCCCAGCAAGAACACCACCGACACGGCCACCAACAACACGCACGATCTTTTACACCACCAACTACACCAATACCAACAACAGCAAGATCAACACCAACACCACAAACAACAACAACACCAATACCAACAACAGCAAGATCAACACCAATACCACAAACAACAAGATCAACAACAACACCAACAACATCGATAACACCACCAACACCAACAACGACACACACCACCTTGGGTCTAGCTGAAGTGGTAAACGTCTGAGACCTATATCACTCCGGGCTTTCCTTGAACATTAAGCTGACACGCCATGATATAATTGGAATGATGTTAAAAGCAGCGCTAAACCCAACTCACTCACTCATCTTTGGAGACTAAGCTTTGATGTTCTTTAATTCGGGATTTGAGGGGCCTAGATGTTTCTCCAATGAAAGCTTGCCTACAACTGCACGGAATGTGGTACACTGCTCTTGATGGTTCTAGCTTGTGGCTGGATGGTTCAACTCCACCTCACCTCGTGCTCCGAACTAGACGTACATGTAGTTGCATCGTTATCGCAGTCTGATGTAACGTCGTCGGATTCCCCTTCCAATCTAGACGTACATGTAGTTGCATCGTTATCGCAGTCTGATGTAACGTCGTCGGATTCCCCTTCCAATCTAGATGTACATGTAATAGCGTCGTTATCGCTGTCTGATGTAACGTCGTCGGATTCCCCTTTCGAACTAGACGCACATGTAGTTGCATCGTTATCGCTGTCTAACGTAACGTCGTCGGATTCCCCTTTCGAACTAGACGAACATGTAGTTGCATCGTTATCGCTGTCTGACGTAACGTCGTCGGATTCCCCTTTCGAACTAGACGCACATGTAGTTGCATCGTTATCGCTGTCTGACGTAACGTCGTCGGATTCCCCTTCCGAACTAGACGCACATGTAATAGCGTCGTTATCGCTGTCTGACGTAACGTCGTCGCATTCCCCTTCCGAACTAGACGTACATGTAGATGCGTCCCTGACTCCGTCTGACGTGTCAGCTTCGCTACCCCCTTCTTCCGAAATTCATTTTTTTAAAGAGAGAGGCAAACATTTCTATCATCATATTATACTGAATAGCCAAATATTATAAAATTTGTAAAACTCTTAGGATCTAAAGAATGTATAGAGATTTATTGTAAAACTATCCATTAGTACTAAAAATACTAGGTAATCACATGATGTTATTAACTGTATATCAACATATATATAATTATTAATATTTATGTGGTCTTGTACCACCTTTTTGTGATTTGTTTGAATAAACAGATTCTGATTCTGAACATACTACATTTGGGGAGAGATCTCTTATGAAATGTTTTTTTTTTTCATTTTTAGTTAAATGCAATCTGCAAAATAAAATTATGTTACTGATTATACTGTTATTTGCTTACAAATTTGTACGTAAATTAAATATTTTCCTTTTTGTAGTCGCACTGTGGATGAAATACTTAGGTTTCCGAGAGGTGGTGAGGTGAAATGGGGTTTAAGATTATTACACTTATATAGCAACGTGCATGTGTGTGTGTGCGTGCGTGCGTGCGTGCGTGCGTGCGTGCGTGCGTGCGTGTGCTTGTACTAGTCCGGACTAATCCCGATGTTATAGTGTTGGCCGACAGATGCCATGCCTCAGTTTAACATGAATACCCAGCTAAGACACAGTATACTGACTCTAAGCCGACCAAGCCTTGTTGCCGAGCGCCAGACAGGGTAATAACAAGTACCATCTCTTATCAAAGACGCCGAATGTGCTATAACCTCTTATGTAACACATCGTTGTAAATTAATGGTCCCGATGCAATCTCACGCAATAAGACCTCAGCAATGCATGGTGGGTAACGTTGATAACGTTGCCAGTTATGGCGGCAGGTTATATCGAGGCTCGGCGGTAGACAACTATGTGGAACTACAAGCTACGTCCATCTTATTTCTTATAAAGCACATTGGATTCCAATCTCGGGTTATCACAGAATGTTATGGAGTTGACAGAACCTCGACATCGGAGAGAAGCGTTCGTAAAATAGCACGACTACAATTTAACCGAGAATGCTGTGTTGATATGGGATCTTGGATTGCTTGAAATTATCGAAAAAATCAGATCAGGCGCTAAAACAACCGTATGACGCGGAACCTCGTTTTCAATCGGTTATCGGCTGAACACGTGGTTTTCGGACATTGGTCGAAGCGTGTCATCTCGGTATTGGCGCCTCTGAGCGTTGTCAGGGCGAGACGTGACCATCAATCTTATATACCTTGGAGAGATATCAAATCGTCGCTGTATGTCGTCGGTATAAATCCCATCGTCGGCTAGTCGTACAAAACAACTACATTGAATCCCGTGGTCACAGGCTCATGATCAGTGACATGACCATCGATCTTACATACCTTGGTTTGGAGTGACTTGGATAGTTTTCGACGCGTTTCCAACATATCGTTTCGAGAGCACCTACAAGAGACGGATATACATTTAATAATAAAAAAAAACATGCGTACAGAGAGAGACAGAGAGAGAGAGAGAGAGAGAGAGAGAGAGAGAGAGAGAGAGAGAGAGAGAGATGTCAAATCGTCCTTATGTCGTCGGTATAAATCTCATCGTCGGCTTGTCGTACAAAGCAACTACATTGAATCGGGTGGTCACAGGCTCATGATCAGTGACTTGCCTGAATGCTTGCCATTGAACCCGACGAGACGGGATGTTACTGATGAAGCCAGACACTGGGTTGACTCAAATATTTACAGACCACAGTGATATAGCTGGCACATGGCTGAGTGCGGAGTGTAAATACACACAAACACACATACATATCATCATCATCATCATCATCATCATCATCATCATCTGCTCAATGTCATAAGAGGGAAATCAATAGAGGACTCTTGTCTTGTCTTGTCAGATCTAGAATTTGTTACTCTTATCAAGTGACTGGTATTTTCACGAGTGAAGCAGCCACAAGTTAACACTTAACTTTGCAGATAAGATAAACATTGTGTTTGACTAGAAAATGTAAAATGTTCCGCTTATTATAAAATTCGTTCGGGCATTAAGCGCCATTTCTACATGTTATTTCACTTGAGTGAAATATCGATTATATATACTCTTAAAAAAAAGAAACGTTAAGTCAGTTTTGTGTAAGGTAGGAAAATATATTTACACGAGGAACCGTACAAGGTATGGAGCCAAAATGTTTTGGGGAGAACACTTGGTGATAGTAGTCATCTCAGTTATCGGTACATTGGAAAAGTCCAAGGTGAAGGTCCGTTCGAATCGATAGCGGCCTGACATCTCCTGCCCATGGAAGACACGATTATGCGAATCACATCCTGGAAAATTGTAGCCAACTCGGCCTGCAACGCAAAAGTCAACAGCTGCAACGTGGTTGACGTCGGCGTAACCGTCTATCCAATTCATCCCACAGGTGCACTATCGGGTTCAAATCCGGGAATCTGGAGGGTCAGGGGAGAACATCAACGTTGTTGTTGTAAAGACAGGCTCTTGTGATCCGTGCTGTATACGGCCGAGCGTTGTCCTGCTGGAATGCACCGTTACCGTTGGCTGCAATTGGGAGGACGTGTGGTAGGAGAATTTCGTTAATGTATCGTTGAGCCGTAAGACTGCCCTAGATATCAACCAACCCTGTCCTGCCATTATGAGAGATAGCCGCCCACATCATAACGCTACCCCCACCAAACCTGTCCACTTCCTGTACGCGTAACGTTCTCCACGACGTCTGTAGACCTGTGCTCTGTTATTCCCTCGACGGTGGAGAAATCTTGATCTCGATGTTGTCGACTCAATATGAGGCATCGAACAGGACGTTTTGCTCGTAGACCTGCTGCTCTTAAACGGTGTCGTACGGTCTGGTCGGAGATTCTGCGCAGTCAGGGTATTTGGGATGCGGTTAAGGTGTCTGTGGTCGTGCTTTCACTTAGATGGCGCACTCGGATGTAGCGATCTTGGGCGAGAGTGGTTACTCTTGGTCGATCACGTGTTGACCCGTGCTGTTGAAACTGATCCAATAGCCTTGTGATGCTGCTGGGTGCTATATTGAAAACCCTGGCTACAGCCGATCGGGATTCCCCTGCCTGCAAGCGTCCTTTGAAGCTGTTTCGTTTCACTTCTGTTAATCTTGGCGTGTTGTTGAACTGTCACTCTTCGATTGACGTAGATGCCAGGCAATCAAAAACACTGCACTTTACTACCGTTTATGGTGTTGCTGCAGGTTTAGTACGTGCAACTCCATGGTACTTTTGTTAATGTACTGGGTGCGTTTTTTTCCGAATCGTACTTGTTTTCCGACTTATTGTTTTCAACTAAGGAATTGCATCGGACACAACTTTTGTCACGGATGCGTCAAATTTGGAAATGTCCACCACATGTCTTCCACAAAAAGTTTTGAAGGTTTTACTGTGTGTTGTAACAATGATAGTGAGTGAGTGAGTGAGTGAGTGAGTGAGTGAGTGAGTGAGTGAGTGAGTGAGTGAGTGAGTGAGTGAGTGAGTGAGTGAGTGAGTGAGTGAGTGAGTGAGTGAGTGAGTGAGTGAGTGAGTGAGTGAGTGAGTGAGTATGGTTTACGCCGCCTTGAGCAATATTCCAGCAATATCACGGCGGGGGACACCAATATCACAGCGGGCTTCACACATTGTGCCCATGTCGGGAATCGAACTCGGGTCTTCGGCGTGACGAGCGAACGCTTTAACCACTATGCTACCCGACCGCCCCCTATTACCTTGATCAAACATCTTCTGAGCAAGAGTCGTATTTCGCTCTTTGAAGTCATGGTAGCAAGAACATGCTCGATTGTACTTCAAAAGTTATGAAATGTAAACGCTATCGTTGATATCCTGTGTCTTGTGGAGAGTGTTTTGACCTCTGAAGCTTTATGCATTGATCTAAATATGAAACAGATGAAGTGGTCTCACTGGTCTCCTTTATTGCTAGTCCAGGTGGGTAAATCAGTGGAAGAAATCGTTCATTTGAACGATATCAGATCATCGATATACCTCAAGCTTAAAGGGGCACTGATCTGAAGCAACTCCGCGGGACTGGTTGTTGCCTTTGTTATTGTCTTTTCCCCGTAAATACCCGGATGATATAGCAAATCTAGATTAGTTCGCGACCTGTGCTGCGCCATTCGTAAGCGCATTTGACACCTTTATTGATAGTATAAGGATGTATGGTCACATTGTCAACAAAAGGAAATACAGTTTTGGAAATAATAAAGAAATGTAGGTATCTTTATGGGCAGCATCGGTAATTGTGACGAAGTTTTGATAAGTCACCTGCTTGGTAATTTTGCGATTTTCGTTTACACTAGTTTAACTTGCAACACAAAGTAAATATTTCACCTGAGCATTGCTCACTTTATCGTGTGTATATTTTTACAGTCAAAATGTGTAACATTTTCACTTAGAAAATTTATTCAACGCCTGGATATTTATTTTACAAATTGCCTGAGAAAAATGTCCATCTGTATCATTATGATAACGAATTCCTAACATTTTTATGTTTAATAACATCACCAAGTGACTGAAAATGTAAGGATTAAAAGTACTTTTCTAAATTGTTTGGCTTCTAATCCTAGCATAATTAATCTATTGTGATCTTTAAAGCCCCTTTGAACGTCTTAATCATTTTAAGTCAATCTTTTAAATAAATGGACAGATTTTTCAGGCAATTTGTAAAATAAATATCCAGGCGTTGAATAAATTTTCTATTTGGACATTTTATAAATTGCCTGAGTGAATCTCATTTTACACATTGACTGTAATATATACAGACTTGTGAAAACAACGTCTGTCGCGCATCGAAGAACTTCCCAACCAAGACGTAGAGGAACAAGAATGATTCTGTTCAATGCTGCAGCAAATGAATGAAAACAAAATGCAAATATCATAATTACAACCTACCAAAGTTATATGTATAATTTTAGGCAGCTACCTTGTTCGAGGAATGTACCCATGACTATCAACATAACGGAACAATATCCCATACATCTTCAGCCGTACAAAGAAACATTTTCGATGTCACGTGTCTCTGGAACAATCGAATATTTTAAAATATGTATAGCGTTTCGGGATATTATAACCCGTGTTCGTTTCTCAACTGACCACTTGTTTTTTTTCAGTTGTTTCACATAGGTTTCAAGTCCCAAAGGTCAGCTGAGAAGCCCACATGACAACTATTTTCATAATATCCACGGTTCTTAAAAAATCCCTTGAGTTAGATAACAATGAGCGATCAATCAACGTATTATCGGTTAACCTTTGAACATAGTATGTTGTTTTTACATCGGCATATCACGCCATGATATGAGTGTATTCCTTTTGCTTTAGTAAACCTGGACAATTAAAAACTTACTTTTGACATATCCACTGTGCAAGATAACAGCGATTAATCAATCAACGTATGTTCTGTTGATTCTTTGATGGCTAGGAATGATCCGTTGATTTACATTCAATTCATCTCTTGCTTGGCTGCCACGTGCATATTACAAAACACACATTTGACCTCACTTCAAACCTGAATTTAGATAATGAATAACTACCCCAGACACAAGAAATGCAAAATAGGATTATTTACCCGCTAATCTGAGCGGTGCTACCACTAGTTATACCTGTAATAAATTCATTAACTGAGCATCAAGTGAATGACTAACAAATACACAAGTGTAGGGGTATATCAGAAAACATGGCTGACAACAAGGGAGTAGCAATCGTATCAGCCACGCAATCCGTAATCCGAACATGCTTTCACTGCAGGTTTAAGTTAAAAGTCTTAGTCAGATTACCTTGTTTTGCCTTTGCCAAACCGAGCAGATATTCCGATTCATATGCATAAAGCAACAGATCAGCAAGAAGCGGAACACAATAGGTCACCATAGGGATGCCTACTTCTTGCCTAAATGTCTCACCCCTACATTTTACAGAGAAATTATCAAAGAGGAAGTCTAGCATTTCACAAATGTTTTTCTCAGTAAACATTAGATGTTATTTACTTTCAATTTGAAAAATTACCCTGAACCTCTGAAGATAGATATGTGACTGTATCTCTGGTCACTGCGTTTTGCAACAAAAGCCCCATGGGTCACGGAATCAGGTTTTTCCTTAAGTTTGTTATGTGGGATAGAGGTGAAGAAATTACTTTAACAGAATTGAAGCAAATCCTTTGAGGTTTCGAAAATAGACATGGTATTGTTTGTTTGTTGTCTAACGCCTCACTCAGCAAAATTCCAGCTACTTGACGGCGATCTGTAAAATATCAAGTCTGGACCACAAAATCAGACAAGCTACCTCCACTCGGTTCATGATTTGATTGGTGTGATTACACATTAATACAACTCCATGCCGTGATGTATTCCAAGCACATGCTCTCTGCAAAAATTAGTGCATGCGCAGGAGATGGGACAACGTTTTGTGACATGAATGAGAATCGACCTTTAGATGGGAAACGCAGTACTGTTTTATCGAATATATATTTTGCAAATAACATTTTCCTTAAGTGGGTAGGGCGGGGGCTTTGGTATGATTATCATTTTCCATTTCGATTGTTCTTGCCATTGACTGTTTGTTTGTTCATTTGATTGTTTTTAACGCTGCACTCAGCGATGACGGTTGTACAACGGCGGTCTGTAAATAATCGAGTCTGGACCAGACAATTCAATGACTGATATCACGAGCATTGATCCAAGCAATTGGGATACGAAGACGTGCATCAACCAAGTCAACGAACCTGACCACTCGATTCCGTTCGTCGCCTCTTACGACAAGCATAGAGGCCTTTTACGGCAAGTATGGGTTGCTGAAGACCTAATTCTTTTTACTGAAATATATCAGAGGCAACATTTAGGCTGTAGCTATCTTTGCATGTGTTTGTGACGGATGCCAACGGAGCGAGATACGCTCACCTTTTCGCGAGTACCTGGTATCATAACAGTTTGATAGTGATTAATACGTATGTACTAATCAAATATTCGGAATCGAACAATGGAATCTCCGTTAACAGATGTTTCTCTGATCATGAGAAGGGTTTTCTGGCTTTTCTTCAAACGTATTGTGACCAAGAAAATTGGGCAAAATGTTAAAACGATACATGAGATATGATAGAAATTGGGTGTCTTCAGAAATTATATAAACTGTAAAATATAACAAACCAACGGAAAACGCTCCAATATCTTACAAATGCTGAGGGTCAAACTGATAACGCGATTTGGACATAGTTCACGGCCAGTGTGGCCTGTAATACTGGTCATGGTTATGCAAACAAATTTAAGACTTAACCCCTTATCAGTCTAAACTAATAATCCCGTGTACCACGCCTACACGCGTATACTGGTCAGCATTCCTTCTTCAACCTGAACCGAACCCGTAAACACCTTTATCAAGCTTAAGAGTGCCTCGGTCAAGTTCAGTTATGCAAGTGTAACCAAAGTTATAACAACATCATTGACAATATAATCAGAAAATTAGACCAACCGCGATAGCTCAGTCACACATAACTCTGTGGCTGACAAATCAACTATTATTCACACAAGTAAGCAGCGTGCACTATCTTTATGTAGAAAGTCCTGAAGGTACACTGACCATTTCGACAATGTGGCTACAACCAGATACTATACGGTAAGATCTTGATGCATTTTTTACTTTTTAAATTTCATGCTTCACATATACTACACTTGTGTGAATGTCTACTTTTGTGAAGGGGCGGTCGGGTAGCCTAGTGGTTAAAGCGTTCGCTCGTCACGCCGAAGACCCGGGTTCGATTCCCGACATGGGTACAATGTGTGAAGCCCATTTCTGGTGTCCCCCGCCGTGATATAGGAACCCCGAAAAGTTTAACACGGGGTATTCCGAACGACAGTTACGTGCTGTACGACTGATTCCGTCAAACTCATCGTCTAGCTCTCGCTACAATGGGATAAACATTTGAACGGAACAGACTTTGCACAGCCATTGGGAAGTACAGCCATACAATCTCCGCTATCTGTTATACATTCCAGAACGTCCCTTAGATCTGTTTTAAAATATTGAACGTTCCAGAACGTTCTTTAGATCTGTTTTAAAATCTTGAACGTTCCAGAACATTCTGTAGATCTGTTTTAAAATATTGAACGTTTCAGAACGTTCTTTATGTCTTTTTTAAAATATTTAACGTTTCAGAACGTTCTTTATATCTGTTTTAAAATATATAACGTTTCAGAACGTTCTTTAGATCTGTTTTGAATATTGAACGTTCCAGAACGTCCCTTAGATCTGTTTTAAAATATTGAACGTTCCAGAACGTTCTTTAGATCTGTTTTAAAATCTTGAACGTTCCAGAACATTCTGTAGATCTGTTTTAAAATATTGAACGTTTCAGAACGTTCTTTATATCTTTTTTAAAATATTTAACGTTTCAGAACGTTCTTTATATCTGTTTTAAAATATATAACGTTTCAGAACGTTCTTTAGATCTGTTTTGAATATTGAACGTTCCAGAACGTTCTTTAGATCTGTTTTAAAATCTTGAACGTTCCAGAACGTTCTTTAGATCTGTTTTAAAATCTTGAACGTTCCAGAACATTCTGTAGATCTGTTTTAAAATATTGAACGTTTCAGAACGTTCTTTATATCTTTTTTAAAATATTTAACGTTTCAGAACGTTCTTTATATCTGTTTTAAAATATATAACGTTTCAGAACGTTCTTTAGATCTGTTTTGAATATTGAACGTTCCAGAACGTTCTTTAGATCTGTTTTAAAATCTTGAACGTTCCAGAACCTTCTGTAGATCTGTTTTAAAATCTTGAACGTTCCAGAACGTTCTTTAGATCTGTTTTCAAATCTTGAATCGAGAACTTTGTCAAAGTTTCTTTTTTCAAAGCGTAGTCTTGAATGGAAGCAGCCAGTTCGAATCAAAAGCCTTTATAACAACAGAAAACTGGTTTCTGATTGGCTAATGTTGACTTTTTGTCATTCATTGGTCGGCCATAGTTCGCAAAAAGTCGTTCTGACGAGACCTGCAACGGAATGTCCTTACACTTTTGTTTAGCGGCAGCGAGAGCTAAGATATTATTCTAAAGAGATTGTAATTATTCTGTAATCGACTATAAATTGTAGTTGATTCTGTGCCTGACTAATACACTCCAGTATATTAACCCAGGGCTTGTGCCAGTGTGCTGGTTGGTCGTGCACAGTGGCACGTCTGATATTGCTAGTGGCTAATATCATCATCCAACAATGAACCACTTGTTAACTGCATTGTCATCAACGTTCAATTCAATTCAATTCTGTGTTGTTTGAAAGGCCACAGGCTCATATACAACGGAGTTAAATAACACATGTTATACATATCACACCCAGAACGACTATGTACATTCCAGGAAGTAGTGTTTCATTCAGTACAAACTTGCATTAATACTAATCTGATTTTGTCTCGTCCTTGGTTTAACATGATTACCATCTGTGTGAAAATAAAACTTTTTGTCTACCATATGAGTACACTATTATACAAATAGACATGTAGATAACTCGGTACGGAACTATATATAGTGGGATGTTCACCTCAAATAAGACAGCATACACAATGAAAATATTCAAAATTATTATAATTGTTAACATATTCAACTGCAAATTATCGATAATAATAACGGTTATCTCAATATCATAATCATGACGTACATATGTACAATTATAGAAATTAAAATGCTTTAGTGAGTGACTATGGTTTTACGCCACTTTCATCAATATCACGGCGGGGAGCACCAGAAATGGGCTTCACACATTGTACCCATGTCGGGAATTAAAATGCTTTAGAAAGTTCGGGTGATATATTCAGTCACGAGTATCAGGTAATTCGTGAGCATGGAACCAGCGAGTGTGATTTAACATGGCGGGTGTTGAGATGTAAAACAACAGAATATTACTAGTTGAGTATGAACTGTGTTATGCTGTTTTTAGATGTATATAATATTGGTAATTCCTCGTTAGTGATTCTTTGCAATTCCCACAACAATATCCTATGTCATCTGATCGGCATGTTAGCGACCGCTATAGCAGGTTAATGCATTCAAATATGCAAATATTTCATTCAAATCACTATGACGAGACAGAAGCGTTAATTCCCGAGGCACAGATGTGTGGCACCGGTCATAAGAAACACTCATTTGGACAGAGGTAGTATGCGTCTGTTTCTGTTGTATGATTCAACTAAATCTTTACCGTTGTGGTTTCTTATAATTAACATATTGTAAATGTTTCTTCTGATATTGAAAGATGTTCACGCTCATTAAGATACACATTTCATTTAAATCTTCCAAGAGTGGGGTTTATTTGGTAATTCCAAAATATGCATTTTCCCTTTGGACACATCCGATGGCTATTTCAAAATATGCATTTGTCCCTTCTGTCCGATGGGGTTTAATATTTCTTTAGTTCTATAATGCATACTTTTTATGTGTTTTAAATCTAGTTTGTGTCTTGCATAACATAATCAGATAATGATTTGTATTTTCAACTTTTTAGACCGTGATTTTGGGGTTATTCCTGAATATGCATTTCTACTTCTGTCAGGAGGGATATGATATTTTGGGGTTCAATACCTAAAAATATTAAATGGATTTCTTTTTTTTACTTTGACATTGAAAACTATTTTATATAAAATCAACTAGATCGCATTTGATGCTATTTTATTATTTTCATTGAAGACAACATTATTATTTCTTTAGGAAATGCATGTTTTAAATGATTTATTTGTTACATATTCACGGGTACACCAGACAATAATCCTTTTAGCTTCTGTTGCTGTATATGTTGATAAATAATTCAGCCCCGCCTTTTTACGGCAAGCAAAGGTTGCTGAAGAACTTTTCTACACCGGGCCGTCACGGGTTGACGAATGTGTAACGGATACTGATTTTACTGTTACAATCTATAACATTTAGTTTGCTATTTGTACGACGTACTGCTTTACCCCAAAGTGTGACAAAGTTGCGATTACACGCCAGATGATAGGGCCGACAACCGTGCTTCTACATGGTCCATTACAATTAGTTGTGACGGCAACTGCTTTAAACATGGAGCGTGCAGTGCAGTCATTGCCGCCATGATTTGATAATACTGTGTGAGATTTTGATGGATTGTTTTAAAATCGACATCCACCCAATAATTAAAACTGACCATATTTTTCCAAATATTAATCTTGTTTATTTAGCACCATTACTAATCCTGAACGTTACCATAAATATTTTCAATTGCCATTTGGTGCAGAACTGAGGTTGGCGTGTTTAGCTTCCTGTACTCCGCTTTAAGGCCCGACAATGCATGTCTAATTATTTAAAAGACGAATATACTGTTACTTTGGATGTCATCTAATTTGCGAATACTTATCCATACTCAACCATACTCACCTAAATTCTCCATAGCTTATAGAAAACGATGTATGATGTAGGTAAAGGTACATTGTGTACACGTATGCTAATATATTTGTGTTTTAATCCCAACAGAGAGTGACAAGGGCATCTTATGCAACGTAGCACAGAGGAACGACATCGTCCAGAGATGGCAAGAGTGTTCTCAACACATTGAAGTCCACAACCGATGGTATCAAATCTTCAGATTGCCTTCTTACCTTAGCATCCAAAGACCTTTCCATATATTTCAAGAATTTTCGAAAACCCCAAGACATTCCTAGACACCGCAAGACCTTGTTTTCTCAAGGCCTTTAAGCGCATCCCAATACATCCCAACGCATTCCAAGACAGGCATACCCGTCCCAAGAGATTGTCAGGCATCCCCAGATTTCACTGAGCATCACAAACGTTTCCAACGCATAATAAACGCATCCAAGCATCACAAGACTCATCCCTTGCAAAGACTCACTTGGATCGATAGCAAGAGAAACGAATTAAAATGGCCAGCAGACACAGCTTCCACATCGTCGACTACGTGGTGTTCGGCGCCACCATCCTCATCTCGCTGGGCATAGGACTTTACTTTGCCATGTCTGGCGGACGTCAGCGAACAACATCCGAGTTTCTGGTCGGAGGACGTGCCATGAAGTTTCTCCCCGTCGCTGTGTCGCTCATGGTGTCGTTTGAGTCGTCGATCATGATGCTGGGCTATCCGGCAGAAGTATACGTGTATGGAGCTCAGCTTTTTATAGCTCTTTTTGGTTTCATGGCGGCATTTCTGATATGCAGGGTGTTGATGATCCCACTGATTCATCCCCTGAAACTTACAAGCGCTTACGAGGTAAGTTCAGATTTATACAGCGGAACTAGCTTAGACGCGTCAGGAAATCTTTCTGATCAGCCAATCCGCATCGAATCTCGGTATGAGACCTGCATTGTGTATCTCGCAAAGAAAGTAAAACCATCAGTTCCGAATGTAAATAATAAAGGCCGCACCATTACATTGTTTTTGATAGTTCATACACTCTGTCGAGTGTCATGTCATCTACACTCAAGAGAGAGTACACTATTTGGAACAGTTGTGTTCAATATGAAATGTCTTTTCTTAAAATTAATTTCCGAATCGAGATGATAAAGAAATGAAGCCGAATCGTGCTATATGGTTGACGTCTGATTGGCTCAAGAACCCACGTGTCATTTATTTAAACTGGGCGATCACATTTTGGCTACCGTCTTTTGGGGGGTTGTCAGATCATCACGTAAATAGTTATCGTACTGGAATCAAACATGTGAGGTGAGGTGAAATACGGTTAACGTCGCGTCCAAGATTATTGCATATATATATATATATATATATATATATATATATATATATATATATATATATATATATTATTTGTGTGTGTGTTCATCAACAGATTTACGACTTTCATTCAAGAAACCTCTACGATGACAAATGATACATTAATGCGAATCGATAATATTACTTATGTGTGTTATTACAGTATGTGATGGTTATGTATATTTTCATATTTTAACGCGAGCCGACCTATCGTTATAATTAGAATAATTTTGAGAGCAGGGTTGGCTCGCGTCACAAAACATCGACCACTAAAATCCTAAAGTATGTTTCCGATTTTCATGTTAGACAATAAATGTAATGAATGAATAATCCACTGCGAAGATAGAAAAAAATGAGGTTTACTAGTACTTATAAACAAATTGTGTTTTTTTATGTGTAAAAAAATATGCTTTTTTCCAAGGTGTAAACAATTTCTTTTCTGCTACAATGCTTGTTTCGACCCTGCCATCTCTAAGATAAGGTAGCAAGCATACGTTGTCCGCGCCAAAATAACGTACCGGCACCTAGACTGGACAGTTGTAAAGTCTTGAAGGAAAAAAATCTTGTTCTATTTATAGTGACGGGATTTCCCCAAACAGGGTCCATCTTCCTGGTTGCAGCTGCCGCTATTTTATACACAGCCATGGTGAGAAATGACCACTAATTCTTAAATAATTATCAATACGTCAATCCTATTTTATTTATACATGTTATTTCTTGTGGGTAAAACTTTCAACACAACCGGTTCATTTTGACGAACCAAGAGCAATGTTTTTCAAATCAGGGTTTACCTGTCCATTAAAGTATTTTATCCAAAAAGGGGCAAATTGAAATGTTATAAACGCCAAAACATGGAACAACCTTTAGAAATAATTGTAATTTAATAATAGTTGAATATATCTGAGAAGTAGCATTAATCTTAAATTGTATGAACCAGGATCGACCTAATCCTTATGAGTAATGTTACTGGAACGGGTGTGTTTTTTGCAGGGCGGACTGAAAGCGGTCATCTGGACTGATGTCTTTCAGGCTGTCGTGATGTTTGCGGGCATGCTTTCCGTCATCATCAAGGTAGGCCACCTGGGAATGTCATGAAACTGCGTTGTAAGTACAGGATAAAACACGCCTCCTCGATCTGGGTTGAAAGCTAAAACCGCGAGCGAGGGAAAAGCCCGAGCTCAATGTTTTACATTTGCAACCAAAACCGAGGAGGCATGTATTATCCAACTTATGAACCGTTCCACCGGAACGCCCGGGGCATTGTTGATATTGCCTGGCTTGGAAGCTTACCAACATTTTGAAGGACCTTTTGCTACTGTGGTGTGACGTCATGCGAGGTTTATAAGTCCTGTCTGCAGCGCCTTTTCAAATTTAGTGCAAAACGAACATGGTTCTGTTCACATCATCAATAATGACAGTGGATTATTCCTTTGTTTTGTGGACAAAACAATCAAGTGATGAGCGAAGATCCACGTTTGTTTGTTTGTTTGTTTGTTTGTTTGTTTGTTTGTTTGAATGTTGTTTAACGCCGCACTCCAACTGAATGACGGCGGTCTGTAAATAATCGAGTCTAGACCAGACCATCCAGGGATTGACATCATGAGCATCGATCCACACAGTTAGGTTATGATGACATGCATCAACCAAGTCAGCGAGCCTGACCACCCGTTCCCGTTAGTCGCCTATCACGGCAAGCATGGGTTGCTGAAGACCTATTCTACCCCGGATGGATCCACGTAATGTGGATATGATGACACGTAATTAACCAAGGCACCTCGCCCGACCCTTGATCCATTTGGTCACCTCTTGCGACAAGCACAGGTTGCTGGGGACCTATGTTCTTACCCGGATTCCACAGTTTTTTGTACCTGTGTCAGCAAACTGTGTCGACAAATGTTCAACGTGATTATCGGATTGCGATGTCTGCCAGGCGAATGTTACATTTGAGTCAGAGAGTTGGTGAATATGATTTTACGCCGCTTATGGAAATATTCCAGCAATACCAGGGCGGGAGACACCAGAAAATGGGCATTACAGATTGTTACTTTGTTGGAAATCGAACCCGGATCTTCGGCTTGATGTCGGAGGTCGGAGGTCGGTTGTATCAGCAAATACATGTTTGCCTATAAATGTGTGCATGTTCTGCATGGGGGGCACACGTACCTCTGTATTTCTCACAGGACACAAGGCTTCATGTGAAAAAAAGACCTGCGATGGACATTAGTAAGTCAGTGAGTATAGTTTTACGTCGCTTTTAGCAATATCCTTGCAATATCAAGGCGGGGATACCAGAAATGGGCTTCACCCATTGTACCCACGTCGGGAATCGAACCCGGATCTTCGGCGTGACAAGCGAACGCTTTTACCACTAGGCTACTCGACCGCCCCAAATAGGCATACGAAAGGTAGTCACGAGATATACTTTAATGCTTAAGTGTTATTTCCTGTATTCCTGTAATATAATATGTCACTTACATTATCATCGAAGAAGTCGATTTCGACCAATCAGCATAAAAAATGTCTCCGGTAGGGATAAAAATATTGGCCTTTTTTAAAAGAATCTGTGTATCGTATTTCAGGGCACAATTGACGCAGGTGGAATCAAGGCTGTGTGGACCACTGCGGCTAAGGGAGGACGCCTGAATTTCTTTAAGTAAGGTTTGACAGTTTCTTCAAATGATATTTATTCATTTAATAAATTTTCAACATATTCAGATATAATACATGCACAATTTGTGATTGAACTGTTTTGTTTAGGGTTTAACGCCGCACTCATCAATATTCCAGCTATATAGCGGCAGTATGTAATAACCAGATAATGTGATTATTATCATGAGCATCTATGCACGCAAATGGGATACGATGACATGCACCAACCAAGTGAGCGAGCCTGACCACTCGATCCCGTTAGTCGTCTCTTACGACAAACATAACCGCCTCTTTTGAGGGAGATATGCACAATTACGTGGACCTATGAAATAAAACCTTGCGAAAATATTAAACATATTGTCATTGTGATCATTTATGTTGAGTGAGTAAGTGAAATATTCCAGCAATATCACGGCGGGGGACACAAGAAATGGGACTAACACTGCTGTGTACAGAACCTGAGCTGGCGTGATGAGCGAATACTTTACTATGAGGCAACAGTGCTGCTCCTTGTCTCAATGAAATTGCTGCGACTCATTTGCAAGTCAAATATCAAGACCCAAGACCTACACGGGACGTTGTCTAACAATCCATGATGATGTCACCTAGTTTTGACATGGACCCGACTGTCCGTCACACGTTTTGGGACTGTTTCTGGGGACATTCGCTGATCTTCAACCAGTCCACTATACAGAGGGTCTGTTACACGCCAACACTCGCAGTATCCAAGAAGTGAGTCTCAGCAGTAACTGTAAACTACGTTTATAACGAACATGCTACAAACCAACTGACGGATATAACGAACCGTTTTGTTGTTCCCGGGCATTTGCTGTATCTTATAACAAACTAAAACTAGTGGTCCCTTTGAGTTCGATATAAACGTAGTTTTCTGTATTTTATCCGTACTAACTGTTATTATCTTACAAAGATAATATTAAATAGATATCAATGTTGCATAAATAATATCAATATGTGTCTATAGCCGCAGGGGCACGGTTGGCCCAGTCGTCTCAGGCGCCGCCATTTGCTGTGCAAAGTTGCGTCCCTTGGGTACCCCAGAGACCTATGATTGTGGGTTCGAATCCCGGTTCGCCCCGATTATGTTTCTAGGTTTGTCAGCACCATACCCGTACTCGTGGGTTTCACCGAAGTGGAAATCGTTTGAGACCTGCATCATGATCACTTCGGGCTTTCCTCCAACATTAAGCTGACACGCCGTGATATAACTGGAATACTATTAAAAGCGGCGTTGAACCTAACTCACTCACTCACTATAGCCGCAATCTTTTTGTAAAATCATCAAATCACCATCTGCTACAACAGTTAGTTAACAAAAGGACCGTAAAGATCCGGTGTAGAATAGGTCTTCAGCAATCGCATTAAAATCAGATCTAAGTTCTCGCTGCAGCTAAACAAAGATCTGAGGACATCCCATTAAGATTCACGTCAGAACGACTTTTCGCGAACTTTGACCAACCACTGAAAATACCAACAAGAAGTCGACATCAGTCAATTAGAAAGTAGCTTTCTCGAGCTTCACGGCACTCGTTTCAAATCGAAGATGATCTTTCTACAACGATTTCAACACTAAAAAATGGACGATGAACAGTGATCAGAGGTTGATTTTGGTTCATTAGATGTGCACTGGATCGATAGTGACGGTCTTGATGCAATATAGTTGTTACTGGGTCAAGCAAATGAGACAAAACCATCTGCAGTTCCCTTTAAGTTAAAGAATAACCCGTGGATGACACGCCCACTGAGAGTGAAGGGGGATTCCCCAAACTTAGTGAAGAAACACTGGATGATATTGAAGCACAAATGCATTCAGCATCAACATTGCAAAACACGAAATGGGTTCTTAAGGGGTTCAGCGGTGAGCGTATCCTATCCAAACGAGGGCACCGTCACAAACACATGCAAAGGCAAGTCAATTGTCACCTGAAAAAACACACGGGAACATATGGTACAAGTCAAAATAGGAAATTGCATCTACCACCCAAAGCGAATTACAAAAGTTCCTGGTTTGTATGAACTCACTCACATAGTTTAACCAACATCTGAAAAAAAACCATAAATCCAAGATGCCATCGCCTACTTTCTATGAAAACACGTAGTATCTTTCTGTGTACTGCTGTTTGACGATGTAAAATGAATATCTGTTTGACTTCTGAGGGGCAAATAAAGTACACCCAGCCTGTTTGATTTTTGTAATTGAAAACTGAAAGTTGAAAGAACTGTTGTTAAATGTGATTACATGTATGTCTAACCGTCACTCATTCCTGCAACAGGATCCATGAAGATCCGGGATAGAATAGATCTTCAGCAACCATGCTTGCCGTAAAAGACGACTATGGTTGTCGTAAGAGGCGACTCCCGGGATGGGTGGTTAGGTTCGCTGAATGGGTTGATAAATGTCATGGATCCCAAATGCATGGATCGATGCTCATGATGTCAATCACTTGATTGTCTGGCCCAGACTCGATTATTTACAGACCGCAGTCATATAGCTGGAATATTGCTGAGTGCGGTGTTAAACAAGAAACAAATATTCCTGCAACAGTATGTAAAAGGTGATCTGTGTAATAATAAAATGGTTCAACGAAGACATTTGCTATGTTTCACATTAAAAGAGACATATACTGAGTCAAATTAAAAACTTCACATTTTTAAAAGTAATCTCATATGTGATATACAACGGACAAATGTATCAGAGAAGGTAATTTTTAATCATTAATGTCCAAAGAAGGATTTTAATTGACGCTGGTAACCATAATTTGTTCCAAGCACCTACGGTATTCGGTAATAACATCAACAGTTTAAATCATTAGTCCCAAGCAGGAGAATCTGATGGCACACAAGTTCAGTAGCGTGTATGGCCACCATGTGCGTTGACAACTGCCACACAATACCTCCACATGGACCTTGTGATGCTTGTGAACACATGATTGGGAAGACGACGCCATTGTTGCTGCAAAATGGTGCCAAGATCTTGCAAATTCTGTGGTTGGTTCTGGAGAGTGCGCAGACTCCTTCCAAGAGCATCCCAGACGTGTTCGAAGGGATTGAGGTCGGGAGACCTTGACGGCCAGTCCATGACGTTGACTCCCGCATTCTGAAGGAAATTCCTTGTCAAAATTGTTGTGTGGGGTCTGGCATTGTCGTGTTGGAAGATGAAACCGGGTCCATGTGCTGCCATAACATGCAGAAGTTCTGGTGCCAGTACCTGGTCGCGGTAAGCAGCAGCATTGAGGTTGCCACGAATGACAAGAAGTCTGGAACGTGCATTGCCACAGAAAGCACCCCACACCATGACACTTCCGCCTCGAAATCTGTCAACTTCCTGTACACAACACTGGGCGTAACGTTCATGACGGCGCCTCCACACCCTCGCCCTACCATCAGCATAGTGAAGATTAAATCGGGATTCATCACTGAAGACGACTTGATTCCAATTCCTGTGCCCACAATTGACGTTGACGTCTGTGTAATTGAGTCAGAATCGGCCCGCAGTATTGCCGTCGTGCTTGAAGGTGAGCAGTTCTCAGACGGTTTCGAACAGTTTGCGCACTCAGTCTACCCCTAAACAATTCATTTCAGGTTGATGTAGCCATCAAAAATCGGTTACGGAGGTGACTTTAGACGATCTGACGATCCTCTGCATGTGAGGTCACACGTGGTCGACCTGGTACCCGTTTGTTGTAGACGCGTCATAAACAGTCCGTCGACTACGACCCATCGTCCTTGCGACTTCAGCTACGGACGTTCCCGTCTGCAACATGCCGATGGCACGTTCACGTGGCACAATTGAAAGGCGTGGCATGACAACTGGCCGTAAAGACTTTTGTTTTCTTGTGTTTTTCTTTTTTTGTTAATGACTGCTAACAAGTATGGCTAAAAACACGTGCGGTATTATGGCCACGTGACTAGTTGCACGTGAAAAACAACTTTTGCCCATATAGTGATGTGTACATGACTTTGATCAATTCACCTGCACAAAAACGGGTGTTATCTGAAGACAATACCTGGCCATTACTGTTTAAATACACAATAAGGGCCCATAATGATAACTGGTCAAAATGTTAAAATTTTAGGATTGTGAAGTTTTTAATTTGGTTCAGTATATATACTTCATTCTCCATGTATTTTATATTGATACTACCGAGGTATGCATGGTGCATACATTGTTATCAAAATTGCCAACATAAACATCTATCAGTGCATACATATGTGTAATGAGACATCGTTTCCGCGTTATCTCCCGGAAGTGACGTTTGTGTCACAGTGAAGGAAGTTGAATGTCCAGGTAGGTGTGTTGTGTCTCGTCTCTCACTTTGTCGCCGGATAACTGTTCGATAATCAGGGTCACAACTTCCATGTATATGTCAAGACGATATCAGGCTGCTGAAGGTGGTATCTATACCTCTATTCATACAGCGTATAGCTGGGATATTAGTGTTGACTGACTGCCACACATTTCTACCCTCGGTTTACAATGAGTGCAGTCGTTATTCATACAAGTCATGACCTACTTTAACTACTGTTATATTGTGCATAGATAAGCCCCGGTCGTGTCCAATAACCGTTGACGCGCGGTGTGTACAGACATGTACCTCTCAACACTTCACTGCTATTGATTGTACTTCAATGACATATCCTGAATGGAAACTCACGCGTTGTTACTGTGATGGTATTTGTGGTCGCTTTGTGATCCTGAATGCAGAGTAAAGGAACTGGTTCTACTTTTCTTGAGTTCATTGAGTGTATATGGTGTATCTGAATGCACATGTATAGTGAGGCTATGCATCATTGTCGTGTGCTGCAACCAGATATTGCCAAACAGTTATCTAGCCAGTGACAAAAATCCTAAACTAATTTTGTTGATATTAGGTTCGTGAATTTGGCTTCAGGGAGATTATTTCAAGGAGCTATATCTTTTATTTGTTTGTTTGGTTGTTGTTTAACGCCGCACCGCAATATTCCATCTATTTCACGGTTGTCTGTCCAAAATTAGAACAGACAGTCCAGTGATTGACATCATGGCATGGTGCCAAATATGACAGGCTGACTATGAGAATGTGTGTGCATGTTTTGTATCATACTGAGCTGTGCCCCAATAGATAAGAGCACAGTTGATTGATACGTGTCACTACGTTGATTGGAAACAGCTCTAGGTCCCTCATTTAAGTTTTCTGTCTTTCAGAATGGACGCCTTCCCAAAGTGTTCTGTCTGTCAGCAGCAGTTTACCCTGAAAGGTCCAGTCCCCTACTTACTGCCCTGTCTACACGCTGTGTGTGAGACGTGTGTGACATCTGCAGCTGGTGGTGTGATATCATGCTCTACATGTCAGAGGGAGGTCAACCTCACAGACACAGGCCTCCAGAAGGATGCAGCGAGACAGAAGGAAATATTCCACGTGACAGTCAAACATCGCCCCACAGAGCTTCTCTGTACAAATGAAGATGACGGGAACCAGGCTGTGTGTTGGTGTCAGGAGTGTGAAGACTTCCTCTGTGAATATTGCCAGAACATCCACAGCAGCGTCAAACTTACCAGGAAACATGTACTTCAAAACTTCAGTCACATGGCACCGACTGCTTCGAATATTCCAGCCTTCTGCAGTATCCATAAACACCACCCCCTTTATCTGTTTGATAAAAATTGCAAGAAGTTAATCTGTGCGAAATGTAGGTTTGATGACCACGCAGACCATGAAGTTGTGGAGCTGGATATGGTTGCTGATACTGTAACAAAACAGTTGAACCATCATACGGATGAGCTATCAAAGTTACAGGCTCGCCAGCAATCACACATGCAGAGCATCAGACAGGGAACCGAATCCACCGACAGAACAAACGGCTCTTTGATAGAAACTATTGGTCACACATTCCAATCTCTGAGATCACAACTTGACCAAAGAGAGATGGAACTTCTGATCGATCTTGAAAGTCAGACGAAGGAGACCAAGGCAACTCTACATGCTCATCTCTTCACCTGTGAAGAAGAATGGAAGACATGCACTGGGGCTTTAGACTACATCGCCAAAGTCTTCCTCTATGCCTCGAAGTCAGACCTCGTGGAACTGGAGACTTATGTAGGGGACCTAACTCGGAACTATCTAGAAACTGCTGCACCTCAAACACATGTCGTACCTACAGCTGTCTTCAACATCAACAGCTTGTCAACACTGAAATCAAACATATCAGTGTTTGGTGCCATTTTGCCAAGGGGAGTGGATGAGGAATCTGTGAAAGGTATTCACATTGAACATCATTGTAGTTTTGGTTATTCTTTGTATGTGTACAATGTTTGCATGTTCTTGTGACATTCTATCGTTTAAACCCCCCTTTTTCTTCACGTGTTTCACTATTTAAGACACATGCTTTGTTTTGTTTTTAAAGTTTGTAGACTGCACTGTTAATCATCAGTAGTTATTCGTCTGTGGTTTCAGACAAGGATACTCAGACTGACGCTGACTTTATGGCAGACTTGGAAATGAAACACAAAATGGTGAGTACAATCAGTGTTGGTACATCATGAATTCTTGCATGCACACTGACCAACAAACTGACCAACTACAGGTTGATCCAAAGCAAATTTGCCTCAATCGCCATCACTTTGTTTTATCATATTGAGACAGAGTGCATCAGACCATTTAACGCTTGTATTTTTTGCAGGACCTAACAGAGCTGAAGACGAAAATTGGTTCAGACGAGAAACATATGCAGGGCCTCAAAACACTTACAGACAAGCTCAATGCTGAAATCAAAAGCTTGAAATCGGTTTGTTTTTATTATCTTACATGTATTCACATCTTTAGACATGTCAGCGTCTACCCTTATATTCAAATATGTGTGTTACAAAGGAAACATCACATTCTGAAATCACAATATTTTAAAATTTTTAAAGCTGTTGTGCGCTTGTTAACACAATGATTCCCTTTCCTTCATTTTAAACATCCCAGTTAGGATTGATCATTTGAGATGATGGTAAGCGTGTGTGTGTGTGTGGGTGTGTGTGTTTGTTCTCTGAATAAATGGCCATCCCCTTAATCTTAAAGCGCCTCTCACTACACATGAGAGTGTCATGAATTCTTGATATAGATTGCAACCGTAAATTCACGTCCTTCAAATTCTAGACCCGTGAAATGCCATGACAGGCACGTGCCTTGTTATATAACACATATGCTATATTTTCAGTGCATTGACGAGAAGGAAACCTCAGAGAAGAGAGCCTCTAAAACCATGGATGTCTTACTTGGTAAATTTGTATCACACTTCTTCTTTGACCTCCCTTAATCACATAATTTCAGATACATTTGACAACTGAACATGCATCTCCATGTCCGAGAGTGGTAAACAAAGTAAAACCCACACACAAAGTCCCTTTGTCTCATCATACATATATATGGTCATGTATATATATTGATTTTACAGGTGTGGCCACAGATTGCGGTGTTCATCTGCTGAAGTCAGGAGTTGTAGACAGATCTATGGTGCTGAAGTGTGAGTACATTTATCATGTATCTCCTTCGATAAAAGTTTTGATGTACATCGTGTTCAAGTAATATGAAACGTCAACACGTATGGAACATTTAGTCACCCACTACGATTGAGGGGCATAGAGTAGCTAATTGGCTCATGCTTGGGCTAATGAAGGTCAGGCGCTGGCAGTCTTTGTGTGTCATTGGCTTGTTTACCTGGCCCATGTTAATTACTTACAGGACACGTTGGTAACTGTGTACAACATCAGTTATTATAGCGTAATGTTGCTACATGATTAATTCACAACGCGTTGGTGTAACGTTGATTTATTAATGATTATTTGTATATTTTATATTCACGGGGTCGGTGTTCGGTTCTCGGTAGGAAGTGACAACATGGAGTCGAAGGCTTGCACTATATACACATTGCTTTAGACAGGTAGATATATGTATATACAAGAAGCACTAGGTGCCAGGGCAGCACAATCTGTTGGTGCCACGGATCGCCTGACCTACCCCTAGCTAGGCTTGGGGTGCGGCTATATTCTTTGTCACAAGTCCAAAGATTTTATATCCATGGTCAACAGATACGGAATAAGTCAAAAATAAAAAAAACAGTAAATAATGAGTGACAAAGTTGCACAGCTCGTTCAGGATGGCTGACAGTCGACGTACATTACAATTGAGATTTGCATATTTGAAGTAATTGCAATTAAGATAATAGACATATATATTTTATGGCTACAGGATATTCGCCTTTGTTCATGCAGACAAAGGTCGCTTTAACAAATCTTACCCACCATATCATCGTCTTGGAAATGTTTACCTTAAAGTGAACCAATGACAGTTGCCATAAGTAGACATTCCCCCTGCCTATGGTATCACGAAAAATATTAGCCAGAGGGGTGAGTGAGTGTATTGTGATTAACGCCACTTTAAAAATCAATTCTGTTATACGATTTGGTAGCAGCTTAACATAGGTGAAAACCCCGAAGTAATGCAGGTCTTAGACCTTCAACCTTCTGATGAAGAACCCATGAGCTGACAAATGATATTCTGGGCTAATTTTGAAATCAAACCAATTATCACACAATTCTGGCACGCCTCGATATAACGAATAAGTTAGAAGTAAAACAAACATAGTATATTCTAAAGTCCAGCGCCTTGGTGACACAAAAGAGTGAATGCGCGAATTGGGTTGAACCCCTCTTTAAAAAGTATTTCCGTGATTTACAGACATGTCAGCATGTGCGTGATGAACGGACAAAGTGATACAGGCATTAGGCAGTTGTTATCTATGAGGTGCTGACAAACATGATCAGGGAGAATCTTGGATTAGAATCCACGAGCATAGGTTTCTGAAATTCGCCAGCAAATTGGGAAGCCAGAGGCGACTTGGCCACCAATGCCAATTACGAGATGGGGGGTGACAGTGGTTTCAGTGGTTTCCAACAGTGTTTCCAACTGCAGCTATAATTTATCGAGGAAATGAGCAGGAAAATACCGACTGAAATATTCCAGCAACATGACAGCGGTCTGTAAATATTCGAGATCGAGTCTGGATCAGACAATCCAGTTATTGATATTATGAGCATCGATCCACCATGCAATTGGGATACGATGACATGCATCAACTATGTCAGCGAGCCTGAGCACCCGCTGTGAAGAAATGAGTGAGGAAAGAAGTGAGGGGGGTGGGGGAGGGATGGGCGGTCACAGTTGTTTCAAACAGTGTTTCACACTACAGCTGTAACCTATCGAGGAAATGAGCAGGAAAATAAAGACTGAAAGAATAATCACGGACCACGGACATTGGAGATACACACTGCCAACACCTTGGCCACCCGACCGACATCTCAGACGACGTAATGGGGGCCTTAGATAGAAGAAAGACGATGCAATCACTGTAACGCCAGGCAGACATTTTCACACGTTTGATGCACTCTCGGGATGTTCTGTATATCGTGCAATATCTGGGAAGTTCGTTCTACTTCTAAGATTTAATATCAGAAACATTTAAACATAAGCCTCACAATAATAAAAACCGAGCCAGTATGAAGTTGTCAGTTTTAATCGTGAGTACCATGTACAGGCAGGCACAGTGGACTGTTTACCCGCTTAATGGGTCATATTGTTACTATTAACCCTGTTGTGCATGGTGTTGTGCATGTGTGAATAACTTCAAGTACATCAATATTCTCGTGTCGGTAAAGACACCGTGTTACTGAGACTTGACAATATAGTCTCACAGACTTGGTTCTTGATAACCTGTGTATCTCTCACGTGTGAATACAAATGTGTGTTGTGATGTGTTAAGTGAGTGAGTGAGTGAGTTGGGTTTAACGCCGCTTTAAACAGTATTCCAGTCATATCACGGTGTGCCAGCTTAATGTGGGAGGAAAGCCCGAAGTGATGCAGGTCTCAGACGTTTACCACTTCGGTGAAACCCACGAGCACGGGTATGGTGCTGACAAACCTAGAAACATAATCGGGGCGAACCGGGATTCGAACCCACAATCATAGGTTTCTGGCGTGCCCAAGGGACGCAACTCTGCACATCGAATCGCGGCGCCTCAGACGACTGGGCCACCCGTGCCCCCTGGTGTGTTCCAGTGTAATGAAACAGCGATTGCATCACGTTGAACATTCTTTATACACTGCTTGTCTCAAAATACGTGGATATCAAGGTTCACAAGTTAAGATTTAAGACACTGCATGTATGTCGTGTCATTGTTCTTGCATCCACCTCCTAACCTGCCGATATCTTAAAAATTATATTATTACTTCCTTTGTTTGTATAGGATGGACGGCCACTTGTGAAACGGAAAATTTATTGGTGATAATATATTTTAAAGGCGAAATAGAGTTTGAAACATTGTATGTAGCCTTATTACAAAACAATACCAAGATGTATCGAGTGATTGGAATGAATGGATGCGACATAGGAAGGACTAGGTGTAACATACTTATCAACAGAACATGTTGGCGAGGCATTGTAAGGGTACAAACAATCAAGGAAGGCGACATTGGTGTGTTGTCAAAAATATAAACGTTTGAGATGACTTGATCAATAATGAGTTATTCCCAACGTCTGGTCAAACTTTATTTATGCTCGACAAGGTCCGAATAAATCTCCCCATGAAAATTTGCGGGATTCTTGTCAATTAATCTCGCAGCGGCTGGCCCAATTCGGTTAACGGCAGCCCTTGACGTCGGCGTACACGTCCCCGGATTATGCGTTATAGGGGAGAGATCAGAACTCATGGCTGCTCATTGCAATATTGTGATGTTTTGCAGTTGGAGGTACTCATGAACAATACGTACACCGTGGGCACGATCATTATCGTCTTGAAAGGCAAAACGTGGACTAGCATGGAGCGAAAACGGAACTACTATCGTCGCTAGCATGCTATCTCGGTAGTACTGTCCAGTGACCGTCTTACATGTATGGACAATATGCAGTGGCGTTCTGGCAGTCATAGTGATCCTGCCCCATATCAGTACAGAGCTCGGAGCGATTTTGACAAAATCAAGAATGACCCCTTAGCCAGTGCACGGAGGAACTGCATGACCCACGTGAGATGTTTCGGGTGTGTTGGGGCGTTAGGTTTTGGTTCCAAAAACTGTTCAATTTCTGGCATCCAAATCTCTGGCGTGTCCAATGGACGCAACTCTGCACAGCTAATCGCGTTTTTCTTCTGACGACCAATGGTAACATTTCTCAACATCATGTGCAGTTTTGGAGAGCATAGACTGTTGCGATAGGTATAGTTACAATCATAGAAAACTGAAGCAAATAATATTGAAATATCACATCATCAATGAGGCATTATTCAAAATACAAAATACACTTACTGCTGATGAGTAAAATATGACATAGGTCTTGGGTGAGGTGAGGTGAAATTGGGTTTAACGTCGCGTCCATGATTATTGCACTTGTGTGTGGCTGCTTCTAATAGTCCGGACTGATGCCGATTTACATGCTTGCTCAATGAGATACCATGTGGCAGTTTAACATGAATACCCCACTCAGACACAGTATACTGACTCCAAGCCGACCAGTCCTTGTTTTGGCAGTCCTCAATGAGGCATTATTCAAAATACAAAATACACTTACTGCTGATGAGTAAAATATGACATAGGTCTTGGGTGAGGTGAGGTGAAATTGGGTTTAACGTCGCGTCCATGATTATTGCACTTGTGTGTGGCTGCTTCTAATAGTCCGGACTGATGCCGATTTACATGCTTGCTCAATGAGATACCATGTGGCAGTTTAACATGAATACCCCACTCAGACACAGTATACTGACTCCAAGCCGACCAGTCCTTGTTTTAGCCCCTTAATGTCCAGCCTCAGACATGGTAACAACAAGTATCATCTTTTAACGTCTTTCGGTATGACGAAATGGAAAAAGAAATTTTCCGTTGACAAACTGTACCAGTTATCGCCATCATCTAAACAGCACGTGCCACGTGATAAAGCACACCGCTTCAGTTTTACAAATTACATTTTTTATTTTCTCTGGTATCACAAGCTGTTTTTATATTTGTTACAGTTAATAAGAAATGCTTTTATCAATTTGTCGTCTGCAAACTGACGTAGACCAATGTGATTTACACGCTATGTACTATGGATTTCGCGATATATACAGGGTTATTCACATTTGGAAAATAGCTCAAATAGGTTTTAGAATTCTTTTGGGGGGAAGAAATGACAGACTGAAAGTAAGCTATGACAGATCTGAAAGTGCATCATCGTGTTGTTGGATTTTTGTTTCCGCGTCAGTTAGTCACGTGACACCGCCCGCGTGTCTCTTTTATTGTATTTGAGCAAGGTGATTATATGGTATGTTGTTTTTTTTAATATTTATTCACAGGAGTAATTTTTGTTTATCATTTGTAGATACATATTTCTCTCTTCTAATGAAACCGAGCAAAGGTAAAACGAGATGAGATCACGTGTGCGTTGTAGCGAGGACTAAGCGATAATTGGTTTTCGTCGACAGCTGGTCACTGGTCAATTTTCACAGTGACATGCATGTTCACAATTAGTTAACGGGAAAGTTCTCTTTCCACTCAGTAATTCCTTCTCTGTGGTACAATAGAAATCAACCTATATTTTGTCCACGCAATGACATAAGCGCATTTGATCTTAATTTCACAAAACCAAATGTTTGTCGTGATGTTTTCGAAACCAATTTTCAGAAATCATAAGAATGAAATTGACAACAATTGTTCATCTGCTGGCATCTGCTTTTGAAACTGAGAGCAATTAAATATCACGCGCCTCGGCTGGAGCGGTGTCGACATGATTTGCTCGTTCTGGGCGTGTGGCTGGTCTATTTCGCACGTGCCGCACGACGTTTATTCTGACAGCAATGCACGAGGACATTTCAAAATATATTTGTATGTTTACAATTAATTTAATTGCTGTTTCGTCTCAGCATTTTTTCGTTAACAGAAGAACACTATAACATACTCAAAATAATAAAATAGCAGAATGTTCCAGAAATATTTCAAACATGACTTGTTCACTACATTTAATGTCGCTTATTGTTTATTGTGTTATTGACTGTTTGTGTCCTGTTCTGATAATGCTGCCCATCTACTGAGAGCAATTAAATATCACGCGCCTCGGCTGGAGCGGTGTCGACATGATTTGCTCGTTCTGGGCGTGTGGCTGGTCTATTTCGCACGTGCCGCACGACGTTTATTCTGACAGCAAAGCACGAGGACATTTCAAAATATATTTGTATGTTTACAATTAATTTAATTGCTGTTTCGTCTCAACATTTTTTCGTTTACAGAAGAACACTATAACATACTCCAAATAATAAAATAGCAGAATGTTCCAGAAATATTTCAAACATGACTTGTTCACTACATTTAATGTCGCTTATTGTTTATTGTGTTATTGACTGTTTGTGTCCTGTTCTGATAATGCTGCCCATCTACTGTATCCCATCGCCAAGCACCCAGCCCCATGTGGTGTCCTCCAACGTGCTACACCAGGCCACGTGACACTGTGATCTCAACATCCTTATTTCAAGCTTCTTCCTCATTATACCGCGTTCACTCGTGTTTCTGTTAAACGACAGTGAACAACTGTGATCGCGAGTATTCGCGCTCTGCGTGATTATTGCGCGATGTGTATCCTTTTGTTTTAGTAATTCAGAATCTCCACTGCAAATATTTCAGTGACGAACCTTTTACACCAGACCTGTTACTAACTTATTTTACATTCGGGTTAAAAGATTACAGTATACATACATTAAAATGTAATACACAGAAGGTCTGATGTTCATACTACTGCACTGTGATTATATTACATCATTTGTATGTCAGTACATTGTACTAAGCTGTGCATTCCTTGCAATTGGATATTTTAGTACAACTTTAATATCCCAATTTGTCTCATGTGTTATTCTCTTGTAAACTACATTCATATGTTGTAGGTATACATCTGAAGTATGACAAAGACAGAGTCAATCTCGACAAAGCCCACATCAACACAGAAGGAGACCTGGTCAACAGGAAGTCGGACACCAGACCTGCAGGGGAGGGGAGACTGAAGAAGTACCATGGCACATGTAGCACTGCCCCCCTCCCCCGAGCTGGCTGTCCCCAGTACTGGGAGGTGGTGAACAGGGTCAGTCTGGACAAACCACTCACAGAGACCTGGCTCATCCTGGAGGTGGGTGTATGCAGGGAGGAGCAGAGGGACGTGTCTCATTGTATCAATGCACAACCCAGCTCCTACTGTATGCTGGTCGCCCACTGTCCTACACACGGCGGGATATGCAGGGAGACATGGAAGGAGGGGAAGCATGTGCTGTGTCTGCCTGACACTCTCCCCAACACAGCAGGGACATCACACACACTACATTACGGTGTTGTCTATGATGACGCCAGGAAGAAGATTGTCTTCATTGATGTGAAGGAGAATAAAGTGATGTCGACGTTAGACAATGTAGACTCTAGTCAGCCACTGTGGCCGATGTTCGGGGTGTATAACCCATCTCGCCTCACTGTCAGCATGACACTTGTAGTGGGCAGCGACATCAACATGACAGAGGAGAAGAAAGCAATGATTGTCAAGGCCCTGTCGTGATGGTGAGAGTGATTGTCAAGGCGCTGTCGTGATGGTGACAATGATTGTCAAGGCGCTGTCGTGATGGTGACAATGATTGTCAAGGCACTGTCATGATGGTGACAATGATTGTCAAGGCGCTGTCGTGATGGTGACAATGATTGTCAAGGCGCTGTCGTGATGGTGACAATGATTGTCAAGGCGCTGTCGTGATGGTGACAATGATTGTCAAGGCGCTGTCGTCATGGTGACAATGATTGTTAAGGCGTTGTCGTGATGGTGACAATGATTGGAAAGGCACCGTCGTGATGGTGACAATGATTGTCAAGGCGTTAACATGATGATGACAATGATTGTCAAGTCGTTGTCGTGATGGTGACAAAAAATGATTGTTAAGGGGCTGTCGTGATAGTGACAATGATTGTCAAGGCGCTGTCGTCATGGTGACAATGATTGTTAAGGCGTTGTCGTGATGGTGACAATGATTGTTAAGGCGCCGTCGTGATGGTGACAATGATTATTAGGCCGTCGTGATGCCGACAATGATTGTCAAGGCGCTGTCGTGATGGTGACAATGATTGTTAAGGCACTGTCGTGATGGTGACAATGATTGTCAAGGCGTTGTCGTGATGGTGACAATGATTGTTAAGGCGCTGTCGTGATGGTGACACTGATTGTAAAGGCGTTGTCGTGATGGTGGCAATAATTGTTAAGGCGCCTTCGTGATGGTGACAATGATTGTCAAGGCGTTGTCGTGATGGTGACAATGATTGTTAAGGCGCTGTCGTGATGGTGACACTGATTGTCAAGGCGTTGTCGTGATGTTTGCAATAATTGTTAAGGCGCCGTCGTCATGGTGACAATGATTGTCAAGGCGTTGTCGTGATGGTGACAATGATTGGAAAGGCGCCGTCGTGATGTTGACAATGATTGTCAAGGCGCTGTCGTGATGGTGGCAATGATTGTCAAGGTGTTAACATGATGTTGACAATGATTGGAAAGGCGCCGTCGAGATGGTGACAATGATTGTCAAGGGCTGTCGTGATAGTTGCAATGATTGTCAAGGCGTTAACATGATGGTGACAATGATTGTCAAGGCACTGTCGAGATGGTGACAATGATCGTGATATGAACACACAGATCTGCTCAAAACCAACTACATGAGTCGAACATGTCTTCTCTGTGAAAGAAGGCATATCCTATACCTATCAACTATAACCCCCTGAACCTGTAATCTTGATGTGATATGTGTAAATGTATATAACATTTGGATAAAAGGTAAAACGTTTTTGTTTGTTTGTTCATTTGTTTGTTCGTTGTTTAACGCCGCACTCAACAATATTCCAGCTATATGATGGTGATCGTTAACTAATTGAGTCTGGACCAGACAATTCAGTGATTGGCGTCAAGACCATCTATCTACGCTTTTGGGATACGATGGCATGCATCAACCAAGTCAGCGAGCCTCACCATCCAATCGTATTTGTCCCCTCTTACAAGCATAGTCGCCTCTCACAACTTACACGTGTTGCTGAAGACCTATTCTTACTTTGATCTTCATGGGTGACGTAAATCTATCATGGTACATGGCACGACACACAATCAGGCAAGTCGCCGAACCTGACCAATCGATGGATGCTCTCGCCTAGTTTTGCATGCTGACAGGGGATAGCAGTGGGATTTCTTTAGATGTTTATCAAACAAAATAAAGTAAGTGACATTGCGATAAGCTATTGTTTTGAAAATAATATTTTACTTAAAACTTGCTGATTTGCAGGACGAAGGAGGGCAGTTTAAAAGATGGAGGGCTTCTGCGAATGATTATTACCAGCAAAAATAGCGTTACCGTTATTATAGCTAAAATAGATAGAATTTGTTTTCAGATAAATATAATCATCAATATCGGTTTTTAAATATTTACTGCAAACAACGGATGCCACTGAAGAACAAATCAGATGACGTCAAAGCTGACTCCCTAACAACGGGAGTCAAGCAATATGAGGGCATTATCAGGTTACAATGGTCCACTCACTTTTGATAACACGCGGGTAGTTTAATGATAATTCTCCCCATTCTAGCTATAATGCTTGTCATCGTATCCCAATTGCGTAGATCGATGCTCATGATGTCAATCACTGAATTGCTTGGTCAAGATTTGAATATTTATAGACCGCTGTCATATAACTCGACAATTGCTGAATGTGTCGTTAAACAACTAACAAACAAAAAAATGCATGGACGTGTGATGACACAGTTTGTAGCAATATGCCGAGGAACACCAGAAATGGACTTTATACATTGTCCCCATGCAAGTGGACAATCGATGTGAAAACCTTAACCATTATAAACTGATTTTTCTAATATTATTTCGCAATGTTCTTTAATAACATTTGTTGAATATGTGTACAGTTTCCAAAAACGATTTCAAGGCAACAAGCTGGTATCATGTGGAGATGAAGGTTGAAATAACTCATAAGCTGTTTCATATTTAGTAACATAATGTGAAACATAGTATATACCTTATGCATGTGCTGCCACTAACACTTTCACCACCAACACCACCAACACGACCACCAACAACACGCACGACCACGTACACCACCAACAACACCAATACCAACAAGAGCAAGATCAACACCAACAACACAAACAACATCAACAACATCAACAACACCACCAACCCCAGCATCAACACCACCAACACGACCACCAACAACACGCACGACCACTAACACCACCAACTACACCAATACCAACAACAGCAAGATCAACACCAACAACACAAACAACAACAACAACAACCCCAGCAACAAACACCACCGACACGACCACCAACAACACCAACACAACACCAACAACGACACCACCCCCCTTCCTCCGTGTGGAAGGAGGTGGAGAATACATCACCCTAGGTGCACCTGCTGCGACTAAGAAGGCCACGAGATAACAACAGAAGACAACCATGACTTATGGAAGAGAAACTGTGTTAATATAAACAGCAGGTCTTATGACTGCCTTGATTCGTTGATGAGTTGATGGTATGCCGGGGGTATGAAATAACCTTGGTCACGGTTGATCGACGGTTAGAGTCTTTTGATGTTGATGGCTTCTTGTATTTTTGTGATTTTGAAGTCTTTGAGGTTGGTGGTGAGGTCTTTTGACTTTATCCCACTGGATGCTTTGGCTTGGGTTGTCATGGATATGGTCTGGATATCGCCGTCTGACGTAACGTCCTTTGATTCCCATATCGAACTAGATGTACATGCAGTTGCGTCGTTGAAGCTGTCTGACGTAACGTCATCGGATTCCCCTTCCGAACTCGACGTACATGTAGTTGCGTCGTCTAAGCTGTCTGACGTAACGTCGTCGGATTCCCCTTCCGAACTAGACGTACATGTAGCTGCGTCGTTTAAGCTGTCTGACGTAACGTCGTCGGATTCCCCTTCCGAACTAGACGTAACATGTTGAAGCGTCCCTGTCTCTGTCTGACGTGGCAGCTTTGGTACCCCATTCTTAAGAACTTTCATTTTTTTTGTAAAAACATATTTATCATCATATTGTACTGAATGGCCAAATATTATAAAATTTGTAAAACTCTTATCAACAACAAACACACAGGATCTAAAGAATGTATCGAGATTTATTGTAAAAATGTCCATTCGTATATAAAAATGCTAGGTAATCACATGTTGTTATTAACTGCCATCTTGTCTGCAATTTGTACATATACATAATTATTTATTGTAATGTGCTCTTTGACCACCTTTTGTGTTTTTTTAGAATAAACTGATTCTGATTCTGATTCTGATTCTGATTCTGAACACACTACATTTTGGTAGAGATTTCTTATGATAATGGAAATGTTGTTTTTTTTCATCTTAGTTAAATGCAATCTGCAAAATAAAATTATGTTACTGATCATTATATTGTTATTTGCTTACAAATTTGTACGTAAATTAAATATTTTCCTTTTTGGGGTCGCACTGTGGATGAAATACTTACGTTTCCCAGAGGTGGTGAGGAGAAATAGGGTATAACGTCGCGTCTAAGATTATTACACTTATACAGTGACGTGCGTCCGTGCGTGCGTGCGTGCGTGCGTGCGTGCGTGCGTGGGTGCGTGCGTGCGACCGTCTTATTTCTTATAAAGCACATTGGATTCCAATCTCAGGTTATCACAGAATGTTATGGAGTTCACAGTATCTCGACATCGGAGAGAAGCCTTCGTAAAATAGCACGACTACAATTTAACCGAGAATGCTGTGTTGATATGAGATCTTGGATTAGTTTTGCTCTCCTAATGGCGTGTGTGCTGAGTTATAATAAAAAAATTATCGAAAAAATCAGATCAGGCGCTAAAACAACCGTATGACGCGGAACCTCCTTTTTAATCGGTTATCGGCTCAACACGTGGTTTTCGGACATTGGTCGAAGTGTGTCATCTCGGTATTGGCGCCCCTGACCGTTGTCCAGGACATGACCATCGATCTTACATAGCTTGGTTTGGAGTCACTTGGATAGTTCTTGGACGTTTTAGTGACGTGCGATGAAGAGAGAAAGAGAGATAGAGAGAGAGGGGGGGGGGGGGGGGGGGGGGGGAGGGAGAGGGAGGGAGAGAGAGAGAGAGAGAGAGACGGGGGGAGAGAGAGAGGGAGAGGGAGAGCGCAAATCGTCCTGTATGTCGTCGGTATAAATCTCATCGTCGGCTTGTCGTACAAAGCAACTACATTGAATCGGGTGGTCACAGGCTCATGATCAGTGACTTGCCTGAATGCTTGACATTGCATCCGACGAGACGGGATGTTACTGATGAAGCCAGACACTGGGTTGACTCAAATATTTACAGACCACAGTGATATAGCTGGCATATGGCTGAGTGCGGCGCCTAAATACAAACAAACACACATACATATCATCATCATCATCATCATCATCATCATCTTCATCTGCTCAATGTTATAAGAGGGAAATCAATAGAGGACAGTTGTCTTGTCTTGTCAGATCTATAATGTGTTACTCTTATCAAGTGACTGGTATTTTCACGAGTGGAGCAGCCACAAGTTAATCTCTTAACTTTGCAGATAAGATAAACATTGTGTTTGACGAGAAAATTAAAAATGTTCCGCTTATCATGTTTTTGTGGACTGAAAGTCGTTCGGGAATGAAGCGCTATTTCTACATGTTATTTTACTCGAGTGGAACAACGATTATATATACTCTTCAAAAAAAGAAACGCTATGCCAGTTTTGTGTGAGGTAGGAAACTACATTTACACGAGCAACCGAACGGGTATTGAGCCAAAATGTTTTGGGGAGAACACTTGGTGATTGTAGTCATCTCAGTTATCGGTACATAGGAACAGTCCAAGGTGAAGGTCCGTTGGAATATAGCGGCCTGACATCTCCTGCCCATGGAAGAGACGAGTATGCGAATCACATCCTGGAAAATTGTAGCCAACTCGGCCTGCAACGCAAAAGTCAACAGCTGCAACGTGGTTGACGTCGGCGTAACCGTCTATCCAATTCATCCCACAGGTGCTCAATCGGGTTCAAATCCGGGGATCTGGAGGGCTAGGGACAACATCAACGTTGTTGTTGTGTAGACAGGCTCTTGTGATCCGTGCTGTATGCAGTCGAGCGTTGTCCTGTTGGAATACACCGTTGCCATTGGCTGCAATTTGGGGGACGTGTGGTAGGAGAATTTCGTTAATGTATCATTGAGCCGTAAGATTGCCCTAGATATCAACCAACCCTGTCCTGCCATTATGAGAGATAGCCGCCCACATCATAAGGCTACCCCCACCAAACCGGTCCACTTCCTGTACGCAGTTTCCGGCCTAACGTTCTCCACGACGTCTGTAAACCCGTACTCTTTCATTCCCTCGACGGAAGAGAAATATTGATCTCGATGTTGTCGACTCAATATTACACGTCAACCAGGACATCTTGCTCGTAGACCTGCTGCTCTTAAACGGTTTCGTACGGTCTGGTCGGAGATTCTGCGCAGTCCGGGGATTTGAGATGCGGTTGAGGTGGCTGTGGTCGTGCTTTCACGTAGATTGCACAGTCAAATGTAGCGATCTTGTGCGGGGGTGGTTACTCTTGGTCGTCCCGGCCTCGGCCGATCACGTGTTGACCCGTGCTGTTGAAACTGATCCAATAGCCTTGTGATGGTGCTGGGTGCTACATTGAAAACGTTGGCTACAGCTGATCGGGATTCCCCTGCCTGCAAGCTGCCTATGACGCTGTTTCTTTGCACTTCTGTTAATCTTGGCTTGTTGTTGAACTGTCACTGTTCGATTGACGCAGATGCCAGGCAATCAAAAACCCTGCACTTTACTACCGTTCATAGTGTTGCTGCACGTGTAGTACGTGCAACTCCATGGCCCTTTTGTTAATGTACTGGGTGCGTTTTTTTCCGAATCGTACATGTTTCCCGACTAATGGTTTGCATGTCCTTTTTGTGATCATTTTGATCCGGGACATTTGTCACTGACACTATAACACATTAAACCACTTCGTTTTGCACCTTATGGTCCGGTAATTTTGCTTTTATTGCCAAAACAATTTTTTTATCGCGTTTCTTCTTTTGAAGATAATATTTTGGGATGCATACAGTATTTCATCACTAAATGCAAGATCAACGTCACCATATAACGAATATACCGCTTAGGCTATGTTTCAGTCTGACCATCTACTCATCAGGTTTTGATCCATGAAGATCCGGGTTGAAACAGATCAGCAACCCATGTTTGCCGCAAAAGTTGACTATGCTTGTCGTAAGAGGCGGCTAACGGGATCGGGTGATCAGGTTGGCTGACTTGGTTGATGCATGTCATCGTATCCCAATTGCGTGGATCGATGCTTATGATGTCAATCACTGGATTGTCTGGTCCGGACTCGATATTTTACAGACGGGTTTATTTCGGTTATATCAGCACAGGGTGAAATAAAGTGGTCCTTGCCGTATGTCACGTTAGATATAAACACAAACACGTATAAGGTCCAGACAAACCGAGACTAATAATCAGAGATTCGAACTCACGATAAAGACACCCTGGCGACACTGACGAATGCAACACTTTGAAAGCATTTGAGAATAACTCACTCACACACTCACAGCAACATTTGAGTTAGTTGCCTCTTTACCAAAACGACACATTGAGAAAAAATAACTGAAGTCAACTCTGTCTTCATTTATATATATTGGTGAGGTGAGGTGAAATGGAGTTTAACGTCGCGTCCAAGATTATTGCACTTATATAGCGACTATATATATTGGTACATGAGTAGCTTTATCAATCGACATACACGCCAATAAATTTAAGCGACAAAAACACAATTCCATATAAGAGGAAATCTCAGATGCGTGAGTGAGTGAGTGAGTGAGTGAGTGAGTGAGTGAGTGAGTGAGTGAGTGAGTGAGTGAGTGAGTGAGTGAGTGAGTGAGTGAGTGAGTGAGTGAGTGATATTCTAGCAATATCACGGCGGGGGACACCAATAACACAGCGGGCTTCTCATATCGTACCCATGTCGGGAATCGAACTGGGGTCTTCGGCGTGACGAGCAAATGCTTTAACCACTAGGCTACCCGACCGCCCCCCCATGACCTTGATCAAACATCTTCTGAGCAAGAGTCGTATGACGCTCTTTGAAGTCGTGGCAGCAACAACATGCTCGATTGTACTTCAAAAGTTATGAAATGTAAACGCTATCTATCGTTGATATCCTGTGTCTTGCGGAGAGTGTTTTGTCACTCTGAAGCTTTATGCATTGATCTGAATATGAAACAGATGAAGTGGTCTCACTGGTCTCCTTTATTTCTAGTCCAGGTGGGTAAATCAGTGGAAGAAATAATTCATTTGAACGATATCAGATCATCGATATACCTGAAGCTTAAAGGAGCATTGATCTGAAGCAACTCCTCAGGACTGGTTGTTGCCTCTGTTATTGTTTTTACCCCGTAAATACCCGGATGATATAGCGTCTTTGATTAATGTCAATGTACCTTATAGTTTGTTACATAATGTTCATGCTTTTACCAAGTCCCTTGTTCATTCATTCCATAATCTAGAAATTCTTTATATACTTCTCAGATATAAACCAATTTTGTCTGAAATGGAATGGACGTTTTGAATCTGGAACGCATTTGCCTCATTTAGTGACAGGAAGTTTAATTAACGAAACAACGAGAATATGGATGATCCATGATATAACTTCTACTGCTTCCTTAACTATTAGATCCAACATTTCTACATGACGAACTTAGGTGACACTGACATTATATATAGACTAAATAACATAGTAGAATTACAATTTGTAAAACTATACATGTATATTCATGTTAGATGCAACCGATCTTTAGAAGTGTTTCTTGAAAATAACCATGTTACGAACCTTGTAAAGGGTGGGTGTGGTACCATACAGTTCTTTTTAATATTCAAGCAACATCACGGAAAGAAATCCGAGAATGAACTTCATATGCTGTGTCCTTGTGAGGAATGGAATGGGGGTCTTCCCATGTCCTATGAATACTGTAATCACTAGGTACCCGATCACCTTTTTTGTACATACATGTATTTCAACAGGATAAAAATACATTATATTTCCAAAGCTGTAGTATATATTAGTTCCTGTATATCGCCACCTGGGAAATTCTAACTGAGCCGGCAAACCAGAGATAAATGTATTTCAATTCATTTTAACAAGGGTACTGAACTCACTGAACAAAAATAGAGAAATTGTCAAACTTCGTTTGTGTGTAAAACACGCATCATTAAATCTAATTGTTTTATCTTCAGATGTCACTATTTTCATACAAGCTTTATTTTCCTAACTATGCATTTATTTATTATATATCAAAAGTATATAACATAAGGGAATCGATAATGTACGCTATGAAATCGTTTTTACTGCATTCACGTACAGTTCTAGATAATGAATGCCACAAGGCAAAGTGACATATATACTGATCCCTATGATTGGACAATACTGCAACATCAGTGGCATGATCTCTTCTCCACGCCACAATAGCTGTTATCACTGAAGTACTGTATATTGGTGATTATGCCTCCTTGGCCTACATTCATAAAATCGACTCGTAAACATTGTTTGTTACATTTTTCTTCATACAAGTCACCTTGGTCATATTCAAATGACACAAACTTGAACATATTACTGTAAACACGGAAAGCAAATGGGGACATGTGTCACAGTTTCAGAGTGATGTCTGTCTCCAAAGTCATGTCGACTGTTATCATCTTCACTCACTTGTTTTATTATAATGTTGCAAATGACAAAGTTTATCGTAATCATAAGAAACACGAATGTGCATTTTATATGATCCCATCACAATGTATATGTGAATAACTAAAATTTACATAATATCTTGATAAGGTGACTAAATGCATTCATTTAAGAATTGAACGTCAGTTTGGATGGGTTCATTGATGGGTCAGCGATTTAATAGCGCTGGTTAAACTGTGTGAACCTCCGAGCTTGCAAACCAATTCGGACGATGCGGAATGGACTGGTGGGGATTGAACCGAGTTTTGTGTTAATTGTCAACGTCAGGGTGGGTTATATTTGGAGTTTGGGATTTATCGCGCGTGCTGTAATTCTTTGCTTAGATGGTGTTTCTTGTCACCTGAGATGGACCTAATGTATGACCTGAAGCCAACTTCATTACTGTGCCCCGTTTCTCGTCATATGCCGACGCTTCTCGGCCTAGAATGCACGGAGAAGGTCGGCCAACTCAGAAACCGGAATAGTAGATTTCTAATTCCGTCTATGGATATTTTCTCGTCTCCGATGACCAATCGATAAAACAGGAAGGCAAGTTTTGGGGGTTTTAAGTTTCTTTCCTTACATTTTTATGTTTTATGGTTTCTCAAAATCTTAGATTTTTTTCCCGACACGATAGTAAATCGGATTTTAGTTTGGGATTGATCAGGAGGAATCGCGTTTGCTCTGTGTCAGCGGCCACATCTGAGTAGGGTACGAAATGTTTTCATTGGTGCTAGATTCATGTCATTTCCTAAAACAAGGCATCAAAGTCAATATAGCTTAATAAATATTGACGGAAGTAGTTCCGTCAAAAGTTCACACGATCAATTTCACAAAAAAATTGTTCACATCGTGTGAACTGTTTTTGTCCGTTCACAGGTGTATGAATTCAAAATATAAGAGCACATGACTACCCCTTCAGCCAATCAGCATGAAAGAAACAATGTAAACTTCAAAGTATGAAATTATATACATGTGTATCATTACTTACTTTTCGTCAACACATAAGTTATAGTGTTGTAAATTCTTCAGGTGGTTATGATACTTTAGCTGATAATTTACTGCTATCACTTATAGTTCGCGTGTCGTGTTATCAGATTAACATGATTACATGCGTAAATGTAAGGTGACATATACACCTCCTATGATTGGACAAAACTGTACATCAGGCGCGTGATCTCTTGTCAACGTGATGATAGCTGTTATCATTGAACTATATTGGTGATTACGCCTCAAGCCCTTGGACTAGATAAACTTGACTCGAAAACACGCTTGTCTGTAACATTTATATTTTATGCTATATGTACTTGCAGTGGGTATACATTAGATCAGTAACCCACAACCAGTATAATTATGATATGAATTCAATGATTGATTAATACTTCGAAATAAGACATTCTTGAGCCATAACATAAACTGACAATAGGTGTCAATATGTTTGTTGCAGAGAATCGCTAGTCTTCATTCAACTCCGTCGATCCTGATAACGCACAGAACAGCATGACAAGAACCGTTTTATCGAATAGATCAAACTTTAACAACGTGTCGCGAGTTGACCCTTGATTGAGCTCTGAGTATTGTTTATCCCAGCCTACTGTTTGATATTCAACATGCGTACAGACAGCACATCGTTCCACATACATTGATCAGACGAGGTGCTCAGATCATATTGCTGTGATTCTTTGCTCCAAGCATGCCTGCCAACATGACGAGTTATGCATACAATGCATACTGAGACATCAGGCTTCCTACGTTTCTCTGTCGCCAAATGTCAATTCTGGTTGCACCATCCGGTAGATTGTTCACCAGCTTCACACTGATCTGTGATAGGCATGGGCACAGCATGGTCCATACATCTGATTCTTGCATCAACCCGTATTTTATTTAATCTATGGAATGATGTTTTCAATAGAAAACAAATCTTCATACAATACCAGCTCCCTGATATTCAAATGACACAAATTTGAACATGTGATATTGTACACGGAACGCAAATGAGGGCATGTGTGACAGTTTGATTGTGATGACTATATCTGCTTTCGCCATATTATCTGTCTCAGAAGTATTGTCAGTTTGACCTAAACTGTTATCATCTTCACTCACGTGCTGACTCGCCACAGTTAGCGTTTTCTAATAGATATGCATGTACGTGTATTATGTGTGATCCCAGCACCCGCTTGCCTGCTTGCTTGTTTGTTGTTTAAAGTTACGGCAAGTAAGGAATGCTGAAGACCTATTCTATCCCGGATCTTGACGGGTCCTCAGCACAGGCAATACCTGAAGAACTAAAATGACTGTATCATGAAAGATGTGTTGTTGCTATAATATACATGTACATCATCACCTACTGTTTATAAACATGCATTATTCACATGAATCGTGCTGTTGCATAACCATTTACGTGGTTATAATACTTCCGCGGACAATTTACCTCTCCATAATATATAATACCAAGTATTAGAACGGAGAGGCAAGGTTTAAAAGAACGAAACTGAATGATCCGGGTGGTTTCAATTACCGTTTCAAACTGAGGTGCAGGGTTCACAGGAGTAACTTGCCATTCCATTTGAATCATTGTTTGCAAGATATATCTTATTTCATGGAGCAAAAAATAATAATCTGTAATCCTAACTAACTGTGTGTTATAATACTCCGCTGACTAAAATTGGATTGGGAAGGGGTAATTATTTCTAATATCCACTAACTGATATTGGCTTCTTCGATCTGGCTCATACATGACATGCACTTTGGTGTAGTCAGAGCTGATAACCTTACAGGTTATCCATTGGCGAGTCAAAGGTTGCTCTTGTTTAAAGCCTTGTTTCTATTCACGGTTGTGAGATATGTCCCACACTCCAGAGTGTGCAGCAACGCACATCTATTGCTGCTACATTAAAAAACGATTTAAAGTCATAATGTTGTTACTCGAGCATGGACGCAAAACAACCCACATGATCTTGTAGATATTGGAACGCTATTTGTTTGTTATTTTGGTGTGCACGGTTGTTCCGATCGGATACCCGATTATACTTTGTTCAAAATATGCGAGTTGATATTATTCAATACGAAGCTCATGCTTGAGTAATGCAACGATAACTTTTGATTACCGTACGAACAACATTCCTGACATAATGTTTGGTGACGTCCGATAATAAAGGAGACACATCATATCACTGTTGGCATCATGTTACATAAAAGCAGCAATATTGCAGCCTGATAGCGATACCTGCCAACAAAGGCTGTAGGCTGTTGATGTAACACTGTTTTCATACGCCAGGTCTTTGTGTGGCAAGGTATTTTTATTTTGAGGTGTCGAATGGACAAATAAAACAGTCAAGTATTTTTCAGTATCATGGTGGAATTGTATATACCATTTGATGCTTGTGGCTGTTATACTTTTATTTGATCCAAACAAATTAATGGCTCGGCTGTCAAAGGCACCACAATTAACAGTGCAGAGGTAAATACCATAGCCATAACATGATACTCCTATTATGTTTTCCAATCCAGATTTTGACAAATGATTTGTTAGCATGATATTCATGTTCATGTGATCAACATGTGACTGAGGCTCAGCCCATATCAATGTTACAAAAACCTACTCTTCCTTTATAACTTGTCTCAGTGCGTACATTGCCTTAGCTGGTGAAGTTACTTTTCCCTTATACCAGTATATTTTCTTAGCTAGTAATGCAACGTTTCCCTTACATCTTGTCCTAGCTTATAAAGTGACTCATGTCTTGCCTTTTGTCCTGCCTTATCATGAATTATTATGATTATTATCACTTGGCTTTTAGCACCAAACCCATGTTCCTGGAGCTGATCAAAGTGATGGATCTGATGGACCTTGATACAACTTAAATGTTTAAAAGAACCCACTCACTACACAGAGGAAGATCAGATTTGGCTACCTTGTCATGCCTTTGTATTCTATTTCAAAAGATAGGACAGTTTTATCCGAGTAGTTGTGTCAATGATGGAACCATGTGTCATATATAGTGAGTGTTGGTGGCTGGTTTGTTTGTTGTTTAACGCCGCACTGAGCACTTTTCCAGCTATATGACGGCGGTCTGTAAATAATCTAGTCTGGACCAGAAAATCCAGTGATTAATATCTTGAGCATCGATCCACGCATTTGGGATCGGTGATATGCATGAACCAAGCCAGCAAGCCTGACCACCCTATCCCGTTAGTTGCCTCTTACGACAAGCATAGTCGCCTTTTACGGCAAGCATGGGTTGCTGAAGACCTATTGTACCCCGGATCTTCACGGGTCTATATAGTGAGTGAGTTAGATTTTAATGTCATGGTGAATAAAGTGACGAGATCAAGCAATATAGTCAGTAAAACAGTCAGGTATATACTTCAGATAATTATAAGTCACAAAGTGAATATATTGAGAGAACTATAAACCCCTCTCTCATGAACGACATCCAAGCAGGTTTAAAGACATCCCTTTCACTACAAATGGTTGCAGGCACTGTTCTAAATGTGTTAGTCCCTATTCTCAACAGGAAAGACACTGCATGTTATAATGTTGTATATGTACAGTTGCATTGCCTCATGGAGTAAACATGAAATTGATGGCATTCTTCGATCATATGAAAAGTTGGTCATAATCGTCGGTAAACAATTAAAGATGTCTTCATATAATAATTACCTAGGGCAGCTATTTTCAACAAGATTATCTTTAACAAAGTGTAGAGCTCTTGTTATCAAAGCTAGTAAGCCTCTTCTGGTTATTTAAAAGATATAGAGTAATTTTCCAAATTTGATTATAAATGTATTATTTAAATTCAAAAATGCAGACAAAGCTAATGTTATAATTTGGGGCTGAAGTAAGTGGATTTCAAAAAAAAAAAAGTTGGAGATAGATTGCACACAAACTGCTGTAAATATATTTTGGGAGTTGGTGAACAACTCAAGTAATGTTCAAGTAATGCTATTTAGCAGAACGCGGGAGAACAGCCATATATTATTATTGAAAGGTGTAGATTTTTGTTGCAAATTATCGAAAAGACCTGAGGATCGTTATCGACGCAATGTTATTAACTGATGAAAAAATTAGACATGGCAGGAAGACAGACCTGGCCACCATGTGTAATAGCATTGTTATGCTCAACTAGTATTCTTCAATTATATGCTTTACCTTTGCGGTGCAATAACAAAAGCAAGACTTTGTACGATTAAGTGGAATCGGTAAACTGTGTGACAGCAGATACATTGAGGTTCAACTCCATTTCATGTTTGAACGTAAATCACATAATTCATTACGTGTTATCTATCAAAATAGTTCAAATGTTGTAAAAAATGCAATGCTATCAAATTACTATCAGGATTCAATCATTTGAAAAATGTATGTTGAAGACGCCTCAAAGTGCAGGCAATCATTATTACCTAGCGTCATTAACATAATCCCATAACACAAGGATATATGCTTTGTAGTTTTGTTTGTTGTTTTACCTCAGATAGTATCACACATTAGCATTACCCTGTATGTTTATGTAGCCATGTGTCATGTCCATCAGGGGCATACGGCTGACAGGTTGTATTGTAGTGTTGTGTAATGGTCTTTCTTATTTCTTTGTCTTGTGTTGTCCCTCATGTTGATACAACAGACTACCTGCACATTGTTGCACCTTCAGTCCAAACATAACAAGTCGCAGCAAGACCAGAATCTGAAGGTTAGATCACTTGTTTATTTTGGCATACTTATTATTTGTAAAACACATGAATGCTATGCATATGTATGCATGTAAATGGGTTATATTTATTGAGCATCTTTGTCTACATATGTGCACATGTGTACATTGTATGCAACGACGTTACATTTGGGACATTCAACCTTTTCAAAATTAATTTAGTTACCTGCTTATTGAGCGCTAGTCGCATTGCTTTTCATGTTTGACTGAAAGAATGAATGAACCGTCGTGTGATACTTACCTGTTTGTGTACTTAAGCATGTCTGTAAGTATATGAGAGACATGATAATACAGCTGGAAGTTTGTTAAAAGAAACGTAAAACCCAACTCACTCACTCACACAACACGAATGTGTAAAACAGTATATGATATATGGAGTATCTGAATGTTTGTGCATAGTGAGTCTGTGTATCATCGTTGTGTGCTGCAACTAGAAAGTACTAAACTGCTGACTACATTTTGTTGTTGGTATTAGGTTAGTGATGAATCAAACATAGGCCAAACCTCCCATAGATGTGTTTGATAAGACTGTTCAGATTGATAAAATTAAGTTTAAAGTGTAAACATGTAGGACATTGAAAACGTTTAAATTGTATTCATGTAAACAATCATACATACTTTTGTAATATTGTTGTTTAGTACACACATTACATCTCACATGTACCTACAGATATGAACAACATGTCTGTTTTGTAGTGCGAGTGAAGCAGACTGATTGACTTATGGCTGGGTGTTATAATGTCATTGTTCCAAATATGACACAGGTTGACAGTGAGTAACGTTGATATTGTAATGCATTTGGTGAATATGTGCATGTGTACATGTTGTTGTATATCATATTGTAATGTGCCACCTTAGATACGTGCACAATAGTTTGATACGTGTCGCTTCGTTTCTTGAAAACATTTCTACCACGCTCATTTAAGTTTTCTGTCTTTCAGAATGGACACCTTCCCGAAGTGTTCTGTCTGTCAGCTGCAGTTTACCCTGAAAGGTCCAGCCCCCTACTTACTTCCCTGTCTACACGCTGTGTGTGAGACGTGTGTGACATCTGCAGCTGGCGGTGTGATATCATGCTCTACATGTCAGAGGAAGGTCAACCTCACAGACACACGTCTCCCGACGGATGTAGTCAGACAGAAGGAAATATTCCACCTGACTGTCAAACATCGCCCGACAGAGCTCCTCTGTACAAATAACGATGATGGCAACCAGGCTTTGTGTTGGTGTCAGGAATGCGAAGAGTTCCTCTGTGAATACTGCCAGAACATGCACAGCAGCTTCAAACTTACCAGGAAACATGTACTTCAAAACTTCAGTGACATGGTACCAACTGTCTCGAACATTCCAGCCTTCTGTAGTATCCACAAACACCACCTCCTTTATCTGTTTGATAAAAGCTGCAAGAAGTTAATCTGTGCGAAATGTAGGTTTGATGATCATACACATCATGAAGCGGTGGAACTAGATGTAGTTGCTGACACTGTAACAAAACAGCTGGACCATCATAAGAATGAACTGTCAAAGTTACAGGCTCGCCAGCAATCACACATGCAGAGCATCAGGCAAGGAACCGAATCCATCCACAGAACACAAAACACTTTGAAAGAACCTATTGGCCACTCATTCCAATCTCTGAGATCACAACTTGACCAAAGAGAGAAGGAACTTCTGATCGATCTTGAAAGTCAGACGAAGGAGACCAAGTCAACTCTACATGCTCGTCTAAACACCTGTGAAGAAGATTGGAAGACATGTACTGGGCTTTTAGACTACATCAACACTATCCTTCTCTATGCCTCTAAGTCAGACCTCGTGGAACTGGAGAGTTATGTAGGGGACATAACTCGGACCTACCTAGAAACTGCTGCCCCTGAATCATATGTCGTACCTTCAGCTGTCTTCAACACCAACAGCTTGTCAACACTGAAATCAAACATATCAGTGTTTGGTGCCATTTTGCCAAGGGAAGTGGATGAGGAATCTGTAAAAGGTATTCACATTGAACATAATTTCAGGTTTATTCATTCTTGGTATGCGTACAGTTTTATGTGACGTTCTATTTTGTTTACAGCCCCTCTGTTTTCTTCATGTGTTTCTCTATTTAACACTTATGCTTTGTTTTGAAAGATTTAATGTTTGTAAACTGCACATAACACGTTCCCGATATTAATTGTCGGGGGTTATTCATCTGTTGTTCCAGACAAGGATACTCAGACTGATGATGACTTTATTGAAGATCTGGAAATGAAACACAAAATGGTGAGTATAGACAGTGGTGTTACATCAAGAATTCTTGCTTGCACACTGACCAACAAACTAGCCAAATAAACATTGTGCCAAAGAATATTTGCCTCAATCGCCATCACTATGTTTTATCATATGGAGAGAAGTGCATCAGGCCATTTAACGCTTGTATTTTTGCAGGACCTAACAGAGCTGAAGACGAAAATTGATTCAGACGAGAAACATATTGAAAGACTTAAAACATTTACAGACTGGCTCAAAGACGAAATCAAAAGCATGAAATCGGTTTATTTTTATCTTCTTACATGCATTCACACCTTTTGGCGTGTCAGCGTCTACCCTTATATTCAAATATGTTTGTTACAAAGGAAATATCACATTCTGAAATCACAATATTTTAAACATTTTTAAAGCTGCTGTGCGCTTTTTAACACAATGATTCCCTGTCCTTCATTTTAAACCTTCAGTTAGGACTGATCATTTGTTATGATGGTGAGTGTAACTGTGTGTGCGTGTATTTGTTCTCTGAATAATAATAATCTTAAAGCGCCTTTCACTACACATGAGTGTGTCATTTGATGAGAGTGTCATGAATCCTTGATATAGATGGCAACCGTTAATGATTGCATGTCTTTGAAATCCTAGACCCATGAGATGCCACGACACGCACGTGCTTTGTTAGATAATACATGTGCTATATTTTCAGTGCATTAAGGAGAAGGAAACCACCGAGAAGAGAGCCTCCAAAACCATGGATGTCTTACTTTGTAAGTTTGTATCGCACTTCTTCTTTGGCCTCCCTTAATCACATTATGTCAGATACATTTGATAACTAAACATGCATCTCAATGTCCGAGAGTGGTAAACAGAGTAAAACCCACACACGAAGTCCCCCTATCTCATCACACATGTATATGGTGATGTATATAGTGATGTTACAGGTGTGGCCAGGGCATGCGGTGTTCATCGGCTGAAGTCAGAAGTTGTAGACAGATCTATGGTGCTGAAGTTTGAGTACATTTATCATGTATCTCCTTCGATATAGGTTTTGATGTACATCGTGTTCAAGTATTATAAAACGACAATACGTATGGAACGTTAAGTCACCCACTACGATTGAGGGGCATAGAGTAGCTAATTGGCTCATGCTTAGGCTAATGAAGGTCAGGCGCTGGCAGTCTTTGTGTGTCATTGGCTTGTTCACCTGGCCCATGTTAATTACTTACAGGACACGATGGTAACTGTGTACAACATCAGTCATTATAGATTAATGTTGCTAAATGATCAATTGACAATGCGTTGGTGTGAAGTTGATTCATTAATGATTATTTGCATACTCTTATATGCACGGGGTCCGTGTACGTTTCTCTGTAGGAAGTGACAACATGGAGTCGATAGAACGCTTGCGGTATATACACATTGCTTTAGACAGGTAGAAATATATTTATAAAAGAAGCACGAGGTGCCAGGTCAGCACATTCAGTTTGATGCCACGGTTTCGCCTAATCTAGGCCTTATATTCCTTTGTCACAACTGCAAGACCAGAGCTTTTATATCCATGGTCAACAGACACGGATTAAGTCAACAATATAAACAACAGTAAATTATGAGTGACCAAGTTGCACACCTCGTTCAGGATGGCTGACAGTCAATGTACAATACAACTGACATTAGAATATTTTAAGTAATAGACATATATATTGTATTTTATGGCTACAGGGTAATTAGCCTTTGTTCAGACAAAGGTTGTCCCAAATCGGTCGCTACAACAAATCTTACCCACCATATCTTCGTCTTGGAAATGTTTACCTTAAAGTGAACCAATGACACTTGCTATCAGTAGACATCCTCCCCGCCTCTGATATCAGTAAAATATTAGTCAGAGGGGTGAGTGAGTGCGATTGGGTAGCAGCTTAATATGGGTAGAGACCCCGAAGTAATGCAGGTCTTAGACCTTCAACCTTTTGATGAAGAACCCATGAGCTGACAAATGATATTCTGGGCTAATTTTGGAATCAAACCAAAGATCACAGAATTCTGGCTCGCCTTGTTTGAAGTGACACATAACGAACTGCGGCGGCTAAGTAAGAAGTAAAACAAACATAGTATATCCTGAAGTCCAGTGCCTTAGGGACACAAAAGAGTGAATATGCGAATTGGGTTTAACGCCTCTTTAAAAAGTATTTCTGTGATATACCGACATGTCAGCTTGTGTGGGAGGAACGCACAAAGTGATACAGGTATTAGGCAGTTGTCATGTATGAGGTGCTGACAAACATGATCAGGGAGAATCTGGGATTAGAATCCACGATCATAGGTTTCTGAATTCGTCAGCTAATTGGGGTGCCAGAGGCGACTTGGCCACCAATCCCCCGATATGAAAGCCATTTGGTAAATTAACTGCTAACAATTTACGTAATCTCAAACTTTCACCCTCCCTGCTTTTAACAGTTACACACTTTTGACTAAGCACTACATTACTAGAGATGCTTATTTTACAATTGCTGTAACCGAATTAAGCTGTGACGTCATTATTAATGGTACTTACTAATTACACGCCTCTGAGACACTAGTTTCTTACTCTACTCCTGAAAGGGCAATCATAGCTCTGTGAGTTCAAGCTTACACCTGTCACACCTTACAAGGTTTCCTGATAGTGTTACACCAATTACAGACAAGATATACAGTGTTGAATATGGTCATAATGTACACCGATTCCAGACAAGATATTCAGTGTTGAACACGTCATTATATACCCTGTTTCAAGGCAAGATATAGTGTTACATATGGTCATTATACGCACTGATTCCAGACAAGATATATAGTGTTGAATAGGGTCATTATATGCACTGATTCCAGACAAGATATACCATCGCAGTGTCATGGAACTGCCGTTGCTACACGTTGAACATTCTGTATACACTGTTTGAGTAACAACGTTTGTAACTACAGTCTCCAAACGGTTGGTCGGGTCATAGTGTCCCGAAGATGATCAAACAGCATATTTGATTGTGTTTTAAATTCAACATTTAATGTTGTGTTTAAATTTCACACTGTAGATAGGTGAATTACGCAACTGTTACTGTGTAGAAGTGAGCGAGGAAAGAAGTGAGGGGGATGGGGGAGGGATGGGTTGTGATAGTGGTTTCCAACAGTGTTTCTCACTGCAGCTGTAACTTATCGAGGAAATGACGGAAATAAAGACTGAAAGAATAACCACAGATCACGGACATTGGGGACACACAAACTGCGAGAACACTGACCACCCGATCGCCATCTCAGACGACGCAATGGGGACCTTAGAGAGAAGAAAGATAATGCAATCCCTGTAACGCCAGGCAGACATTTTTACACGTTTGATGCACCTTCGGGATGTTCTGTATATCGTTCAATATCTGCGAAGTTCGTTCTACTTCAAAGATTTAATAGTGGACTGTTTACCATTGACACTGTTGTGTATGGTGATGTGCGTGTGTGAATAAATTCAAGTACATCAATATTCTCTTGCCGATAAAGTCACCGTGTTACTGAGACTTGACAATATAGTCTCACAGACTTGGTTCTAAATAACCTGTGTGTCGCTCACGTGTGAATACAAATGTGTGTTGTGATGTGTTAAGCAGATGATCGTCCAAGTGTTATGAAACTGCTATTACAACACGTTGAACATTATTTATACACTGTTTGTGACCCTCGTCTCCAAACACGTGCATATCAAGGTTCACACATTAAGAATTAAGACACTGGAACTTCTGCATGTATGTTTTGTCATCGTTCTTGCATCCGCCTCCAAACCTGCCGACATCTTAACACTATTATTAATACCTCCTTCGTTTGAACATTATAGACGGCGACTTGCGAAATGGACAATATACAGGAGCTAATTTATTTTAAAGGCGAAATAGAGTTTGAAACATTGCATATAGCATTACTACAAAACAATACCAAAAGTATCGAGTGATTGGAATGAATGGATGCGACATAGGAAGGACTAGGTGAAACATACTTATCAACAGAACATGTTGGCAGTGCATTGTATGGGTACAAACAATCAAGGAAGGCGACATGCGTGTGTGGTAAAAAAACATAAACGTTTGAGATGACTTGATCAATAATGAGTTATTTCCAACAACTGGTCAAACTGTCGTTTATGCTGAGCTTAATGTGGGAGGGAGGCTCGAGGTGATGCAGGATTCAGACGTTTACCGCTTCGGTGAAACCCACGAGCACGGGTATGATGCTGACAAACCTAGAAACATAATCGGGGCGAGCCGGGATTCAAACCCGCAATCATAGGTGGCTTGCGCAAGCTCCTCGCAGCGATAGTCAGTTCGCGGAACTCTCTATACTATCGCTGCCACCAGACAAAACTCCCTACTGGGTTAGGTGGCCCCAACCATGCTTGGAGTTGAACTCGCAACCGAATGACCGTTATGTTTACAAACAAGTGACGTCTGTCGTGACACCGAATACCCTTACCCCTGCTAAATTACTTTCTTTGTTTGTCAATTTGAATTTCTATTTCACTAAAACTATCATGTTATTGAAATAGTAAGAATGTAAGGAAGAAGACGGTTGATTTTCCGTTAGTCTGTAATCTAGAACCAATCTGATTATACAAACAACAAAGTAAATTCATTTGGAGAACATGGTCAGTCGAAAACCTTTTCAAAATTCACTATGATGACATAAACAAAGGTATGAACGTTACTACATTTGGGGCTTGAGGCCAAATTTCAAGATTCTTGTAATGGCCGCGCCTCCACTGGTGGCAGCGATGTTACCGAGAGTGTAACGGAGGTGTCACGCGCTGGGAAGGAGCTTGGTTTCTGGCGTGTCCAAGGGACGCAACTCTGCACAACGAATCGCGGTTCTCTTCTGACGACCGATTGTAACATTTCTCATCATCATGTACATTTACAGTATGATCATAGAAAACTGAAGCAAATAGGTATTAATTAGAAATATCACACCATGAATGAGGCATTATTCAAAATACAAAATGCACTTTGTGCTAATGAGTAAAATATAACTTTTAAACGGGGCTTGAATTTGGGGTTCAGTGACATAGAACCGAGTCTGGCAGATGTTCTATTTGGTCGCTCGCTGTTTTGAAATGTGACAAATATTGGCTGTCTCTTTATAATATGCAGGAATCTCGTTTTACCCCTAAAAGTGTCCTCACATGTTGCAGTTGTATATGAAATACTTCAAGGATCATTGTGGCGTTGTCGCCCTTGCAAAAACAAGCATAAAGGGTCAAAATTAGCCAAAGCGCGATGCGATAACGCAACATTTGTCACATTGTTGCGTTGTCGCATTGTTAGATGTCCGTGAGGCTTATTCGACGTATTGCCCTCTCTTTTTGTACGCCGTGCGTCATCCGTCATGCGAAATCTATTCACACTACGATTTCGGTGGTCCGAAGTTCCGTGGTGTACTTATGGCAGCTCCCACAGAACATGGAATGGTCGGTTCCTAATTATAACTGACATGAATATACTCAACAGGCCGTATGCCTAATGTTCTTTTTCGCTATTTTCAATCAACAATGGTCTTACTACAGGATATGCTAAACTGCTATAGAAAAGGTATAGACTTCATATCCGAAAAATCTAAACTTTAAGTGGCTATATTTGACTCGGCACGAAACCTACGTTTGTTTTTTAACCAAACATCATCGCAGTGGAATTCCTTTCGTTAATTTTACATTAAGAGTTGAAAGGAGAGTTAACACGCAGCCCTAAATGTCAAATGTTCAGACACAGTATATTCCGAGCCGATTAGTCCTTGTTTTAACCCCTTAATGTTGAGCGCCAGACAGGGTAACAAGAACGTCTTTTGGTATGACGCGGCCGGGGATCGAAACCCGGACCTTCCACTCTCGGGGGGACGCTCTACCACGAGACCCCGGAGGCGGTCCTTAGGTCATGGGCAAAATGTACATCATTATTTTCGTGCTTCAATTATGTGAGGGACATACATCTGTTGATTTTCTAATCCTGACAGTCATTTAGTTTCGACATTGCGTACAATCATACAATTGTGATTTGTTATGTCGCTTTTATTTAAATCTTTCTGTCATTTCTGACTGAAAGTACTACCTCACTGCTTTAAATATACTTTTTCAATGTTCATAACCTGCATCGTAAAGCTCTAGTAAACAGCGTTATTGTCTTGTATTTACAGGTTATATTTTGCTAATTGGGCTTTGCGTCCATTGACAAAAATTATTGAAAACATTACCTATTAAATAATAACAAAATTATCCCTACTGGTCACCGACCAGGTATCGCCATTTTTCATGTTATTTCGGAAATATCCCCCGTTCAAAGTTAACTGTGCAATAAACTTTGCAAATGGGCAAATGCACGTATTTCTGTCCGTGGAAAAAAATCATTAGCTTTTTGTTATAACGCAACGACAGGGAATCAAAACAGTGGAAAAAACTTTCCCGTCGACCAACTGTACCAGTGATAAACCACACCGCTTCAGTTTTACAAATTACATTTTTTTTATTTTCTCTGGTATCGCAAGCTATTATTATATTTGTTACAATGAATAAGAAATGCTTTTATCAATTTGTCGTCTGCAAACTGACGTAGACCAATGTGCTTTACACACTATGTACTATGGATTTCGCGATATATACAGGGTTATTCACGTTTGGAAAATAGCTCAAATAGGTTTTGGAATTCTTTTTGGGGGGAAGAAATGACAGACAGAAAGTAAGCTATGACAGATCTGAAAGTGCATCATCGTGTTGTTGGATTTTTGTTTCCGCGTCAGTTAGTCACGTGACACCGCCCGCGTGTCTCTTCTAAAGTTGTATTTCAGCAAGGTGATTATATGGTATGTTTTTTAATATTTATTCGCAGGAGTAATTTTTGTTTATCATTTGTAGATAAATATTTCTCTCTTCTGATGAAACCGAGCAAAGGTAAAACGAGATGCGATCACATGCGCGCTGTAGCGGGGACTAAGCGATAATTGGTCTTCGTCGACAGCTGGTCACTGGTCAGTTTTCAGGGTAACATGCATGTTCATAGTTAGTTAACGCGAAAGTTCTCTTTCCACTCGTAATTCCTTCTCTGTGGTATAATAGAAATCAACCTATATGTTGTCCACGCAATGACATGAGCGCATTTGATCTTAATTTCACAAAACCAAATGTTTGTCGTGATGTTTTCGATACCAATTTTCAGAAATGACTAGAATGAAATTGACAACAATTGTTCCTGTGCTCGCATCTGCTTTTGAAACTGAGAGCAATCAAATAGCACGCGACTCGGCTGGAGCGGTGTCGACGTGATTTGCACGTTCTGGGCGGCGGCTGGTCTATTTCGCACGTGGCTCACGACGTTTCTTCTGACAACAAAGCGCGAGGACATTTCAAAATATATTTGTATATTTACAATTAATTTAATTTCTGTTTGGCCTCAACATTTTTTCGTTTGAAGAAGAACACCACTATTACATACTCCAAATAATATAATAGCAGAATGTTCCAGAAATATTTCAAACATGACTTGTTCACTACATTTAATGTCGCTTATTGTGTATTGTGTTATTGACTGTTTGTGTCCTGTTCTGATAATGCTGCCCATCTCCTGTCTCCCATCGCCAAGCCCCCACTCCCATGTGCGTCCTCCAACGTGCTACACCATACTCCACCAACTACCGGAGGACGTCACCAGGTCACGTGACACTGTGATCTCAACATCCTCATTTTAAGCTTCTTCCTCATTATACCGCGTTCACTCGTGTTTCTGTTAAACGACGGTGAACAACTGTGATCGCGAGTATTCGCGCTCTGTGTGATTATTGCGCGATGTGTATCCTTTTGTTTTAGTAATTCAGAATCTCCACTGCAAGTATTTCAGTGACGAACCTTTTACACCAGACTTGTTACTAACTTATTTTACATTCGGGTTAAATGATTACAGTATACATACACCAAAACGTAATACACAGAATGTCTGATGCACATGCAACTGCACCGTGATTATATTACATCATTTGTATGTCAGTGCATTGTACATAGCTGTGCATTCCTTGCAATTGGATATTTTAGCACAACTTTAATACCCCATTTTGTCTCATGTGTTATTCACTTGTAAACTACATTCATATGTTGTAGGTATACATCTGAAGTATGACAAAGACAGAGTCAATCTCGACTACGTCCACATCAACACAGAAGGAGACCTGGTCAACAGGAAGTCGGGCACCAGACCTGCAGGGGAGGGGAGACTGAAGAAGTATGAGGGCACATGTAACACTGCCCCCCCCCCCCCCCCCCCCCTCCCCCGGACTGGCTGTCCCCAGTACTGGGAGATGTTGAACAGGGTCAGTCTGGACGAACCACTCACAGGGGACATGCTCATCCTGGAGGTGGGCGTATGCAGGGAGGAGCAGAGGGACGCTCATCATTATATCAGTAAACAATCCAGGTCCTATAGCATGGCCGTCTCCCGCTGTACTACACACGGCGGGATATGCAGGCAGACATGGAAGGAGGGGAGGTATGCGCTGTGTCTGCCTGACACTCTCCCCAACACAGCAGGGGCATCACACACACTACATTACGGCGTTGTCTATGATGACGCCAGGAAGAAGATTGTCTTCATTGATGTGAAGGAGAATAAAGTGATATCGACGATAGACAATGTAGACCCTAGTCAGCCACTGTGGTCGATGTTCGGGGTGTATAACTCATATCTCCTCACTGTCAGCATGACACTTGTAGTGGGCAGCGACATCAACATGACAGAGGAGAAGAAAGCAATGATTGTCAAGGCGTTGTTGTGATGGTGACAATGATTGTCAAGGCGTTGTCGTGATGGTGACAATGATTGTCAAGGCGTTGTCGTGATGGTGACAATGATTGTCAAGGCGTTGTCGTGATGGTGACAATGATTGCCAAGGCGTTGTCGTGATGGTGACAATGATTGTCAAGGCGTTGTCATGACCGTGACAATGATTGTCAAGGCCTGTCGTGACAGTGGCAATGATTGCAAAGGCGCTGTCGTGATGGTGACAATGAGTGTTAAGGCCCTGTCGTGATGGTGACAATGATTGTCAAGGTGCTGTCGTGATTGTGACAATGATTGTCAAGGACTGCCGTGATAGTGACAATAATTGTCAAGGCCTGTCGTGACAGTGACAATGATTGCCAAGGCGCTGTCGTGATGGTGACAATGATTGTCAAGGGCGGTCCTGATGGTGACAATGATTGTTAAGGCGATGTCGTGGTGGTGACAATGATTGTCAAGGGCTGTCGTGATAGTGACAATGATTGTCAAGGCCTGTCGTGATAGTGACAATGATTGCCAAGGCGCTGTCGTGATGGTGACAATGATTGTTAAGGCGCTGTCGTGATAGTGACAATGATTGCCAAGGCGCTGTCGTGATGGTGACACTGATTGCCAAGGCGTTGTCGTGCTGTTGGCAGTGATTGTAAAGGCGCTGTCGTGATGGTGACAATGATTGTCAAGGCGCTGTTGGGATGGTGACCGTGATTCCCAAGGCGCTGTCGTGATGGTGACAATGATTGTCAAGGGCTGTCGTGATGGTGACAATGATTGTCAAGACGCTGTCGTGACGGTGACAATGATTGTCAAGGCGATGTCGTGATGGTAACAAAGATTGTCAAGGCTCTGTCGTGATTGTGACAATACTTGTCAAGGTGCTGTCTGGATGGTGACAACGATTGGCAAGGCGTTGTCGTGATGGTGACAATGATTGTCAAGACTGTCGTGATGGTGACAATGATTTTTAATGCACTGTCGTGATGGTGACAATGATTGTCAAGGCTCTGTCGTGATGGTGACAATGATTGTCAAGGCACTGTCGGGATGGTGAGAATGATCGTGATATGAACACACAGATTTGTAGCAGATACTCACTGCTCAGGAACAACTACATGACTCGAACATGTCTTGTCTGTGAAGGGGACACGGATGGCCCAGTCGTCTGAGGCGCCGCGATTCGCTGTGCAGAGTTGCGTCCCTTGGGCACGCCAGAAACCTATGATTGTGGGTTGGAATCCCGGTTCACCCCGATTATGTTTCTAGGTTTGTCAGCACCATACCCGTGCTCGTGGGTTTCACCGAAGTGGTAAACGTCTGAGACCTGCATCACTTCGGGCTTTCCTCCCACATTAAGCTGACAAGCCGTGATATAACTGGAATAATGTTAAAAGCGCAGTTAAACCCAACTCACTCACTCTTCTCTGTGAAAGAAGGTGTTCATCTTCGTATGTACAAATATCAAACAGTAAACAGTGTAGTGTGCACACAAAACGAAACCTACACCTATCAACTATAACTCCCTGAACCTGTAATATTGATGTGATATGTGTAAATGTATATAACACTTAGATATATAAGTAAAACGTTTTTGTTGGTTTGTTTATTTATTTGTTTGTAACTTAACGCCGCACTCAACTATTCCAGCTATATGATGATGGGCGTTAATTGATCGAGTCGGGACCAGACAAGTCAGTGACTGACGTCAAGAGCATCCATCAACGCAATTGGGATACGATGACATGCATCAACCAAGTCAGCGAGCCAGACCACCCAATCCATTTGTCGCCTCTTTCAAGCAAAGTCGCCTCTTACAACAAGCATGTGTTGCTGAAGACCTATTCTTACTTTGATCTTCATGGGTGGGGTATAACTATCATCATGGTGCATTGTACTAGTACGACATACAATCAGGCAAGTCGCCGAACCTGACCAATCGATCCATGCAGTCGCCTCGTTTTGCATGCTGACAGGGGATAGCAGTGGATTTTTTTTAGATGTTTGTCAAACAAAATAAAGTAAGTGACATTGCGATAAGCTATTGTTTTGAAAATAATTACTTAAAACTTGCTGATTTGCCGGACGAAAGAAAATCGAGGGCTTCTGCGAATGATTATTACCAGAAAAATAGCGTAACCTTTGTTATAGCTAAAGTACATAGAATTTATTTTCGGACACAAATAAAGATCCATATCGGTTTTGAAATATTTAATGCAATCAACAAACAATGAATGCCATTGACCCTATTTTTACAAATATGAAAAAGTCATGGAACAAATCAGATGACGTCAAAGCTGACTCCCTATGACGTCACCTAACAAAGGGCGTGATTATGGCCCAAGTTTCAGTGGCCCGCTCATTTCTTATAACACGCTGGTAGTTTAATGATAATTCTACAATTTGAGCTATAATGCTTGTCATCATATCCCAATTGTGTAGATCGATCCTCAAGATGTCAATCACTGAATTGTCTGGTCCAGACTTGATTATTAGCTCACCGGGTCTGAAGGACCAAGGTGAGCTTATACCACTATGGCGTCCTTCGTCCGTCCGTCGTCCGTACGTCCGGTTGTGAGCATTCAAGTTTTTTTCAAATGGAAGGGCTGATCACCCCCGAAGAGTTTATAACTTGGACACAGTTAAGATCCCCACTGTATAACCATATGTACAATTGGGAGTATAATGAGAGGAATGCACATATGCTACCAGAACTGGCCCTTCTGTTCATCTGTCCGGCACTCCCAAAGGAGTTAGAACCTTGACCATAGCATGCAAACCGATATTATCCCCACCCTATAATAAACAGATACATTGTATACATTTGTTTGTTATGAAAAGAATAATACCTTTAATATGATGTATCCTAGATCATAACATGGAAACGGTTCAGATCTTTATGTTACATTTGTACACATGTTCATGCTCTCAGATTTGCCATATATTTGCCATATATATATAACGTGCTGTAAACTACTGGTGGCGCATAAATAAATAATTAAACTGATTTCATGTTATGTTTAAAATGCTATAATACGTTGTTACAAGCTGCTTCGTAAATTGGGTATCTAGAATAAAACATATTTAAATACTCTACGTTATAAATTCACTTACCAACTCACTCACTCACTCACTCACAACCCGGCCAAGCACGGCTGTGGAGGGTTGGTGAGTGAGGAAATGAGGTTTAGTTGCAAATCCAATCTATTCATTAGTAAATTAAGAACGATTATGGTTCTGTTTAGAACCTTGCGTCTGATGGAAAATAATCAAACTCACTCCATATTGGCTGTCCTTTCACTCTGAGATCTGACCTATCACCCACTCGCTAACTCCTCAAACCATTATCACAACCAAATCACTAATCTCGTGGCCACGGAAGCACGTTAGAGGTACTCTTCACACTCAAGACACTAGTAATAACAGTTTGCAAACTGCGAAAGTTGGAAGAATGATTTTGGAATATAATCAACATAATCTGACGATCAGAAAAAACAACTTTACCACTTTGAAAATACAATTGCAAAAATCTAAAACAAGTTCAGGCTAAATCAAGGCAAAACACATAACTGTGTTATAACTGATACGGACGGCAAGTAAGACACTCATACAGAGTAACTACGCCAAATGAAGACCAGTACATGCGTACTTATCATCTCCGAAATACATTCCTGACAGTGACGTCATCAGCAATGAATGTCCAAGGACATATGGGTAGTCGACAGTGTCCAGGCGACTCAGGGCTCAAGGATATATGATTTACAGATCATACATACAGAGGACAGTTATTGACAGTGGAACATCATCGTCAGAGCTTGAGATGGGCCTGGACTGTACGTCGTTGGCAGCCGTTTAAAGTCGGCTCTGTCTGATCAGAGCTGATGGACGATAGCGTGTTTACCACCGAAGGGGAGAACGAACGGCGGCATGTTACATTCAGGAGGTCGTGCCGTATGGTGGAGGGATTTTTTGGTGTGAGTGTGTGTGTGTGTTGGGGGGTGGGATATGTTGGCAGAAGATAACACTACTGCTCACAATTTGACAGCTCATCATTACATGGGTGATATTTTTCTCCACCGATTAGTCTACCGTTTCTACGTGGTCTCCTTTATCAGCATGACAACGTCAGACCCAATACCGCCAGAACTTGCTTGCAGCAAACAACATCAACGTGTTATCGTGGCCTGCACGTTCCGCAGACATGTCCACCATAGCACACCTATGGGACGACATGGATCGCTGTGTTCGACAGCGACCACATCCTCCCCACCCCAAGAAGAATGGCGACGTATTCCACGTGACGTCATCAGAAGACTGACTTTTCTGTGCGCTACTGAGTGTTTGCGTGTCTTAAAGCAGGGGGTGGTCACACACGCTACAATTGTGACGTTTTTGAACTGGACCGATTTTAGATGTATGTGCCATCAGGTGAAAGTTGGTTTTGCTACCGGAGCTCGATTCGATCAACTATCATTCCAATACTGGATGTTGTTTGACTCTCATTTTCAATGTTGATACCGTTGAGGTGTATATCTTTTCAATACAATTTACCTCGTGCATTAATGTTTTGTGGTTTTTAAACTAGAGTGATTTAAAGATATAGTAAAGTTTCTTTTGGACGTCAGTTGATATATTATTTCACTAACGTGTCCTTTAATATCACTCTCAGGCAAGCCTCGGTTGACATGCTATGTGTCTTATGCACACCTTGTTAAAACACACTGAATTCATAAACATATATTATTGGCGGGGCTTATTAAATACATTCTGTAAGGAATTGGGATCATGTTAAGCTCTTGTGAAGTGTGTGGGTGTATGTGCATGTAATCAATATGTTGGTGGGTGTAAAAAGCAGGACATCTGCATGCCAGATGAACTGACCATGGAGAACATCCAACGTCCCGTAGAACTAATTATAAAGAAACACAACCAGTTTCGTATTCTTCGTACGATATCACACATATATGCCTCTCATCACTTGGTTGTACTCATTCCAGCTTGAGAACGGCGTAACATCGTACATTGAAACGTCGGTAATGCAATAAACCAGAATTTGTTATCCATGTTATTAATATATGTCTTCATAATTACTTCTAAGTTCATTTAAATATTTACCTGAGAATAATACTTCGTCATCATTTGTTTATATTAAGTAAGTATTGTACCATATTATAACTGAACTGACCTTGAATAAACAGGGCAAAGTTTAAACACTGTTGTTCCGGGAACTTAGAACAGTACGGTTCTGAAGACAATTCTTTTGTAAAGAATCTATCATTTCTAGCTTTTGAGGGATAAAAAATTCAGAATGTAATATTTGTAGACATTGATCTTCAAGGACCCTCTTTACAAAATGTTTAACATAATTATCGTTTAGGACACTTGTACGTTAACCCACATTCTGGGACAAGATTAAACTTTTTTTCTTTTTTCGCCTGATTCATAATGTTCATAAAACAATAGTTCGTATGTTTGATATGATAACTTAAAAATATTGTTCTCTATAAACACCAATGTGCTACACGTGAAACTCGAATATTTGGTTGTGTACAAGACATTATATAGACATTATATTGTATAGACATTCAAACAGCTGCGAGGACAATAGGGTACAACTTCGCCAAGCCCTTTGTTCTCGCAAACGTATGTTAATATCTCGTCATCAAACTATTAATTTGATACTGCCGATCGCAGGTTAATTGATGTCGACGTTAGACAATGTAGACTCCTGCAGCCACTGTGGCCGATGTTTGGGGTGTACAACCCATCTCTCCACACTGTCAGCATGACACTTGTAGTGGGCAGCGACATCAACATGACAGAGGGGAAGAAAGCAATGATTGTCAAGGCGTTGTCATGATGGCGGCAATGGTGGGGATTATGAACACACATATGAAGGAAGGCTTTCATGATTTTCTAGTATCGCGTAATATCTTTGTGAAATTAAGTATAACTCTGTAAAGAATTTTAGCTTTACATTGAAAACAATTATTCTAAGTTAAGATCTACACCTATTATCTTGATATGACATGCGTAAATATAACATGTAGAAATGTGGGTATGATACCTAAATGCTTCTGGTAAGGATAATCTTACATGTATTGGAACATGCTTGTTGTTGTTTAACACAACACTCAGTAATGTCTCAGCCATATGACGGCGGTCTGTAAATGATCGAGTCTGGATCAAACAATCCAGTTATTAACATCATCGATTTACACAACTGTGAAAACGTGACATGCATCAACCAGGTCACTGAGCCTGATCACCGGATCCCGTTTGTCATCTCTGAAGACAAGCATAGTATGTCTTGGGTCAGAGAATTGGATTTTGTTGTAGAAAATTCTTGAAAATAATCACTATGCTTCAGACTGTTGTGCAACTGGCACCAAAACTACAGTGTTGCAAGGTATCCGGACCTGAGGCGTAATGAGTGAATGATTAGACCGCTTTGCTACCCCAGAAATAATGTTCAACTTTCCGGAATTGTTGTACACCCGCTTCTTGTACACAAGTGATATGCATGTGTCTCTACAATAACATGTTTCGAGTATCATTTTGACATGTGATTGTATTTTGCTATGTTTTAGTTGTTGGCATTTTTGTAATTGTAAGTTAAAAAAATGTGCAGTTTCCTTTATGATTGTTCTTTTCCTGGCATTTTAATGAATGTCTCCTGTGAAACTGAAACATTATCTTTGTGTAATAAAGGTATTTTAATAACTGTTAGATTGATCTATAACATAACACTTGAGTTAACAGACAAACACATTGGAATGTGAACGACGTGGGTCAAATTTGCAAGGACTTCTACATTATTTGGGCCCGCTTATCCTCCAACAACGCTTGGAAAAGTAACTTGATTATATCATGGCAATTGGGGAAAACTTGAAGTGATGCAGGTCATAGAAGTTTACCAGCTTATTGAAACCTACGAGTTCGCGCCTGGTGCTGAAAAACCGAGAAAAATTATCAGGGCGAATATGGGAATTAGTCCCTCGATCATAGGATCCTTGCACGCATAACGGACAATAAAACGAAACGACTGACCACGCTTAGCGTCTGTAATTGACTCTTCAAAGGAGTGTCTTATACATTGTCTTATCAATGGCATTTAGATCATAGACTGTCTCATGGAGTGTCATATAGGGCGTCTATGAATGAATCCACGAGTAAAGTGACTATCCCAGTCATTGATCCTGCAATGATCCAGCTGCAACTGTTTTAGATACCATGATAATGTTTCAAATATGCTAAAACACATCGTTCAATATCTTTTTCATGAAGGAAAAGTTGACAGTTGTAAAGTTGAAGCCGTCCGTCTTGTCACACAGACTGCCAAGTACAACTTTACTCTTAAATGCCAGTATGTTTGATTGATGACCAGGGAATGTTCCTCATGAATCTCAGATCTACTCCATGTAAGAGCCATACTGAAAGGTACACTTATCGCATAGCACTTAAACTGTTATTGGAACAAAGTCTAGCAAAGTATCCTGACAATATGATCAGGTACTTCTTCAATTCGGAATTCACTTTGGCTGAAGAGTTGTGTCGATTCCTTGTGAATATTGCCAGTGCCTGCATCATGTTCACCACACAAGCCCCGTCCTGTAACACCCCCACAATTAAGCAATCATTTAAAATATCTGTTTCAGGCAATGCGACCAGTTATGAGAGTTTTGCTTCTGTTTCGGCAAACCTGTAAATGTCTATCAATATGTATCAATTTCAGTGTATTTCTTTTTAAATGGGTAAACCTTTGAGGTCGAAATGATAAATATCAGTCACCACTTAGGGTTAGTGAATACTCTATATATTACCCATAGTCTTTTTTTTGCGACAAAATGTAAGTAAGGATCTCCAGTAAATATTCAATCTTTAGAGACATCTTGACAAATGGATTACGTCATTTTCAATAAGTTGAGACAATGCATTCATTTGACGGCGCATTGCTTGAGGCCTCTTCCAATACAATGAAACCAGTGGAACAATTCGCGTGAAGTAGCTAATCAGCATGAATAAATGAGAACTGAACGTCAGTTTGGATGGGTTCATTGAAGTGTGAACGATTTAAAAGCGCTGGTTAAACTGTGAACCTCCGAGTTTCAATTCTTATAGTTTCATATTTTGTAGTTTATTGGTCTCGCCGAATTATATCGTAACAACTTTTGCTTAATTTTGAAGTTCTCTAGTTTCGCGGAAGATTATTGCAACAATGTTATTTTGTCGGTATTTGCCAGCTCTCGGTCACATAGGTTTCCCCACTCATACTCAGTTACGCAACGAAAAATAGTTCTATGAATATATACCACATAACCTGAGAATATGTCAACATCAGAATAAGTTTATTCTCTGAACACATTGACAAACGATTTTTAGGATCAATCAAATCTTAAAAATAGGTAACAGGAATGTGAACAAAAATATAAACATGACTCGATGCAGGTCAGCCATCAAGTGTGGATTTATATATGACGTCACATAAGTTTGTAAAGACGTGCATGAACGGGGCCATGAGGATGAAATTTCTACTTACTGCTGTTGAAAATGAAGTTTATGGAACAGTTATGGAAAACGCCCATGATGAACCCTCCAATGGCACTAGCAAATTGTGAATATCACTGATTTATGAATGTGTTGCTTGTGTTTGGATAATCGCAAACCAATTCGGACGATGTTGAATGGACTGGTGGGGACTGAAAAGAGTGCTCTGAAACTTTTGTGTTTTGTGTCAGGGTGTGTTATATTTTGAGTTGGTGATTTGTTGTGTGTGCTGTAATACTTTACTTGGCTGGTGTTTCTTGTCACCTGAGATGGACCTACTGTATGACCTGATGCCAGTTTCATTTCTGTGCCCGTCCTTCTTCATGTGTGCCTAGAATGCACGGAGAAGGTCGGCCAACTCAGAAACCGGAATAGTAATTCCGTCTACGGATATTTTCTCGTCTCCACTGACCAATCAGTAAAACGTGTATATGTAGGCAAGTTTTGTTGTTTGTTTTTTAAATTAAGTTTTTATGTCTTATTTTTTTAAAAGCTAGATTAATTTTATTTGTCTAACCATTGGACATTTTCAGAGCCTATTAAGTTAGTGTTTTTCATTTTAGATTTGCTGTGTCTTGGTTTCTCAACCTTGGAGGTTATTTTCCGACATTATAGTGAACCAGATTTTAGTTTGGGATTGATCAGGGGCAGTCGCTTTGATCTGTGTCGGCGGCCACATCTGAGCAGGATATATCTAGTCTACAACATTGTTTTCATTCGCAATCGTCTTGGTGCGAGATTCCTGTCATTTCCGAAAACAAGGCATGAAAGTCAATATCGCTCAATAAATCAATTTCGTTCACCTCAGTAATTTAACAGAATTCATTTTCTTCAATTGCGTTATTATTATTGATAGATAGCCGTTCCATATCCAAATCACCGTAAGGACAATCCCTTTTTTCATGTAGATCTAGCAGCTAGACAACATCAACCACCAGAACCAAAGCATTTACTTATTTATAAGTCAGATGAAATGTTACAAGACCAGGCAAAAATACTCATTTGTTTCATTTCTTTCAGTGCCCAAATGGGAAATAGGGTATGTTTGTGGCACTTTTCGAAACACATGAAATATGGTGGTCAAAACTGCAAATGCCTATTATCAGATTTTCAGTCAAGGAAAACAACTGAAGACTTTCTTCGGGTACTCATTATGTGACAGAATGATAATTTATGCATTGCCAAGAGAAGTAGGAATACGAAAGTAATGCTCACTGCTGCTGTAAAGTTTATCATTTATGTCATTACAAAAAAATGGGAACTTCAGCTCAGTCGTGGCACGTGGACCTGTGTTAAGCACACAAGTAACCATTAGGCAAAGTCAATTTTTAAGAAGAAAACGACAAAACATTATAACAATGATTCCTGAAATTAATTTCATCTATTTCCCTGCCCCTATAGGTCATAGACTATGTTTGTGGTGTTTGTATTTTCAGTCATGGCACTTTTCGAAACACATGAAATATGGAAGTCAAAACTACACCTGTGTAATATCAGGTTTTCAGCCTAGGAAAACAACTCAAGATTTACTTTGGTTACTATGTGACATAATGATAGATTTCCTAGAGAAGTACGCATATATACGAAAATAATGCTCACTGCTGATATAAAGTTTATCATTTATGTCATTACATAACAATGGGAACTTCAGCCACAAAGTGGCACTTGGTCCTGTGTAATGGGCATAGGAATCAATAAGGCAGAGTTACTTTTAGGAAGAAAACGACATATCGAGGTGAGGGTATCTTTTGTGAGAGCACATTTCATGTTACATAGTCACGAATACCATTTCTTCATCACATGTTTCTAACATGCCTGAGGGAAATTACACAAGCACAGCAAATTACAGCGCCTTAGACGACTGGAACACCTATACCTTCCTTTTTCTTATAACGTAATGACGTAGGGTGGGAGATCACAGAACTGTGTAGAAATGAAGATGTATTGGTAAGCCTCAAACCCAAAACAATTCTACACGAATATATACATACCACAAGACCAACACAACCACACTGGAGCAATAATTACCTAAAGTCACTATAAATTTACTCACAGATTTACACAGGTTTTACTTAAAATGAGAGGCAGGACACACATGTCCTCAACACACACCTGATCAAGGGTATTCCCTGCTTGTCGTACGACTGACAAATATGCCGCACGGGTAGAGAGAGAGAGAGAGAGAGAGAGAGTGTGTGTGTGTGTGTGTGTGTGTGTGTGTGTGTGTGTGTGTGTGTGTGTGTGTGTGTGTGTGTGTGTGTGTGTGTGCAGTGTTCGAAATACCTGCCTGCCCGACCGTCCGAGACGGGTTGATTTCAACTCGGGCTGCCAGATTTTCAAATCCCCCTGCCCGACGGTCGGGTTATATTTCATATGTGACAATATTCTAAATATTTCCCGATGATAATCATTAATTCACATGTAAAGATGAATGATAAAATGTAACCAAAAAGAAATCCCGTTAGGTTATCCTGAGTAACATATGGTTATAGTTGGCAGGCAGGTTTTGGTCAGGGCTGGCAAGTATTTCAGATAGCCTGTCCTGTGGTCTGGCTGAAATTTTGGGAGTTTCATACCCTGGTGTGTGTGTGTGTGTGTGTGTGTGTGTGTGTGTGTGTGTGTGTGTGTGTGTGGCCTCGATACATCTAAATGTTGTTATATCAAACCCCATCGTTATAGCTATTTGGTAGCGCTTATTGTCCATATGCGACAACTGAGGTATTGCTTTCGTCTTGTTCGGCCGACTGGTATTACCCTATTGAAACGTTTAAATTGACATATTCCTGAGAGACAGAATACATCCTTTATACCACGTTTCAAAGCAAAACGTATCACGCTTTTGCCAACGGATGTCACGTGACATAGCGCAAACTAACCTCAGCTCAATCGAGCAGCTGTCTTCTATCAATCTGGAATTTATTTGAATTAGTTTACAATGTCGTATGAAAACATGTCGGTGAGATAAGCTTCCGGCTCGTGCTATAAAACCTAACACGGGACGCATAAAACCCGACATACCCCTCGTGATCCTGCTATAACTTATATTGTTGTTTCGTGGGCTTGGTCGAGGTGTCCTTATATATTTTTAGCGCCTGGTATAGAAATTCCTATCACATGTATTAATAGCGAACATTTCACACTATCTATTTATCAAATAAGAATGTAAGAATGTAAGCAAAGTTCCATTACAATGTCACCAGACTGTTCGTATGGCACTGCATTCGGAACATAAATGTGAGAATTAATGTGTATTGCCTGCAATATGCGATGTTCACCTGTCTTGCGTAACACTCTCAAGTGGTACAATGTCCGGTTTCACATACATGTTATCAAAAGAACTTAGATATACAAGTGCTTACTTTAGACCAGATAATTCATAACAGGCAATAATGTTAGAACGCTAGTTCTGTTTGTTCAAGCATTCGTGCAAACGATTCTAACCTCTATATTCTGTTATAAAGATGAACGTGAAAACTCAAATTGCGTCAAACAAAGCAGACAAACTGACAAGTCGAGGCAATACCTATGGACAGAAGTTTATTCAAATAAAGACATTCTTTTCCTTTCATCGCAATGCTTGGATATTGCTGAAATTGTAATAACGACTAGTATTTCCAACATACATTCTAACAATTATGTATTCTCTTCAAATGAAAGTGGTAAACCGTTTGGATTACAGTCATGGGTACAAAACAGTGTTATACTTTATGAAATTAGGTGAAATAGTGTGTAACATCTAGTCCAAAATTATTGCCATTGCGATGTGCATGCCCACACGTGAGAGTGTCCCTGATTGTATTTTATTTCTGTGTGTAGTGTTTGTTATCCCAGTTACATGACGATGGCTTGTTAATAATATGGGCCTGATCGAGCAACAGTCAACGCCATTCGGGGCACGATGACATTCCATTAACGAAGTCACCAAACCTGACAACTAAATACTAGACATGCATGGATAATACGCTATTCTAGCAGTTGAGTTATTCAACACGAGTGAATCAAAAACCTTTGATCCAGCCTTGCGTAGGACACAATGTTATAGTCGTATTAAGATCGTGAGAATGCATACGACATAATACACTTGAACCTAAATTACCATGACCATACACTCAGGCCATGAGAACGTAAGGTAGTACATAGAAAAATATGCCAAAACAAAATACATTGTGCGGTTGTTGTTGGTGGTGTTTACTTGTCGTCCAGAGATACACTGTGGCAGAGTTACACTTTCTGTAAAGGGCACCTGTTGGTTCTGCTTTACCCCAGTAATACAGTTCTCCGAGAAGGTTGGGTGGGACATGCTTCGTGTGGTTCAGTAAGGTAGGGATTTTCTTCACTCATTCAAATAAGAGTAAAACAAGTTCAAAATCGAAATGTTTCAACTATCGTCAATATGAACAACTTATTCATCACATTAACCTAAGTGTGATATAATGTATGAATATTTGTTTGAAATTATCTTGGGTGGGAAAAGGGGAAGTCTATGAAAGGGTGGATGGGGCATTTTGAATATGACATCTGTCCACTTGATTCAATAAGCGACCAGCACACACCAAACACCTCTCATACATGGATTCTAGGGGTCAGTATACGCAGTGGAGACCAATGAAAGTGCAGCTGTAAGTTCTTTTACCGTTTTTTTTAGACATGCGTGATACCGTGAAGTTGGTCTTTTGGTGATGTAATGCTTCTAACGGATAATCTACGGAAACCGATTCTCTGATTCACACATGATGTGAATTATGATCTATTTGGGTGCACATTTAGCACTACTATATATCAATATCTTCAATAGAGTAATGTGCACTTTAGTGAACATGGAAATGAGAAGCTTGATGCATGCAAAATGTACATCGCTATAAAATATGTACCACTGACGCTCTTCATCTAAATAAGTAGTTCACAGTCAGACTTCGGTTATACAATGTGTACAACTATCAATAGTAGGCGTCGGCAAGATTGACCTGATCTGATGAAATTGATATCAGTAGGTCGAGCTGACAAGTGGCATGAATCTATTTCATAGAATTCACAATGTTTGCACTAAATATCAAAAGATTTCAATCCAAAGTATTTATTCAGATAGACATGATAGCAAATAAAATCTTTTCAATTTGCCTATCAATGGACTTTGATGCATTAATATTGATAAATGGATTTTATAGTAATTAATAAATTACGGAAAACTAAAATATTATATATCTTAAATACACAGAATTCTTAAATATATATGAATCATGTGAACGTGAAGCCAGGTTCTAGCAATGAATAATAATGGAGACTGTACAATGAAAGTGCTTATTGATGTGAGTTGATGAAGGAGAGGAGTTACAGCATGAAGAAATCTGCCCAAACTACGAATCAGTGCAAACGACCAGTCCATTCCTATTTTGTAACATATTCCAAAGCTCCATATAACATTCACACAGAGCGAGATACATTGCAAGTTCCACCAAATGTTCCACCAAATCCCTGTTTCAATGATTAACCATAGTCTTTAACATTATCAAGAAAGCACGCTCAAATGTATGCACAAGTTACCATAGCAGATCTGACTTAATTTTTTCTAAAAACTGTCTAACTTACCAACCTTACATGGTGTTCCCCACACGCTTCGCCTGATTGCTCAAGTCCTGTCGACGGACAACATTTTTTGGGGTGTACAAATGACAAACAGCAAATTTTGTTGGACACAGGTTATTCATTGCCGAGTACAGTATTGACAGTTAAAAGACTATTCCCGATTTTGAGTTATTTAGCGATTGATCGTTCTCATTTGGAGCAAAATTGACTGTAACTAAGAAGGCTTACACATTTTGAAAAAATAACAAAATGTTAATTCATAGTTTGCTGAAAACATTAAAAGTATGTTGGAAAAACACATCAATTCAGCATGCTTTTCACTATTTCTACAATCTGTCACCTCTTCAAAGAGACTTGACATGTCGCGCTGATTTCCAAGATATGGCATGTGACGTCAGTTTTCAAAAAATGAACTGGTGAGTCCAAACAGTGCAAATATTCAACATGTTGCCTCAGTTTGGGGGGTGATTCGTCAATTTCTTTTGAAAAACTATTTTAAAGCCTAAAATTTAAAATTTAGAAATACTTGTTGTTATAGTTATAACTACTTGTGACCTCTTTTCGGTATGTTCTAAGTTAGCAGACCTTTGTGCCATGTGTAATTAGCCGTTCCAAGAAAGCACCGTTTTCAAAGCGCTCTTGTCGTCTTTGTAGAACAGAGATAAAACTTCAGTGTTATAAAATTTCATGTAGTCCCACTGTAGAGTAGAGATATCACTTATTTGTATACTTGAAAGTCCTAAATGGTTCAGTAAGCGTAGTATCCTGACTAACAGGGTTTCACTGTTAAAGTCTGACTTGGGCCATGTCAAGTACAGTATGTGAATCGTGATGATAAATTTAATAAATGTCTTCACATTCACCATGCACTACGCAGTAAACAACGCTAGTAAGCCAATTACTAAAGTAATCATCTCTAAGCAGCGGGCATGTACTCACTGAAATTATGTAACCAAAATTTGAAAAAAATATAAATCCAAGATATCTTCACCTCCTTTCTATAAAAACATAACATGTAGCATTTACCTGTATACTGCTGTTTGACGATGTAAAATGAATAGCTGCTTGACTTATACATGAATATAAAGTCTAGTGCCTTAGTGACACAAAAGAGTGAATGCGCGAATTGGGTTTAACGCCCCCTTTAAAAAGTATTTCCGTGATATACCGACATGTCAGCTTGTGTGGGGCAACGCACAAAGTGATACAGGCATTAGGCAGTTGTCATGTATGAGGTGCTGACAAACATGATCAGGGAGAATCTTGGATAAGAATCCACGAGCATAGATTTCTGAAATTCGTCAGCAAATTGGGGTACCAGAGGCGACTTGGCCACCAATGCCCCGACATGAAAGCCATTCGGTGGAATTAACTGCTAACAATTTACGTAATCTCAAACTTTCACCCTCCCAGTATATACTGAGAGGCAAAATAAAATACATCGAGTTTGTTAACAATGTAATTGGAAATTGAAAGAACTTTTGCTATATTTGATTATGTCTATTTAACTATCCCTCATTCCTGCAACAGTTTGTAAGAGGTAATCAGTGGCTGGGTAAACAAAAATACTGGTTCAATGAAGACTCGGAAAATGAATTTGCCACAACATGACACCACGGTGCTTGACATGTTGTACATTTGTTCCAAAATATCAAATTTATTTATTTTAAAAGATACGATGTCTAAGATACCCATCAGCAGTTGAGAAATATGCGATTTTTATATGTTGAAATATTTAGGCTTTTTATAAACTTGCCATGTTACACATTGAAACAGACATATATACATCATGCTACATATATTTTTTACTGTCACTACAGAGCCATTCGTTGTACGTAAAGGAAATAGACATTGTTATTAAAATTGCCAACATAAAGTTCTATCAGTTCAGACATATGTGTAATAAGACAGCGTTCCCGCGTTATCCCCCGGAAGTGACGTTTGTGTCAAAGAGAAGGAAGTGACCTGTCCAGGTAGGTGTGTTGTGTCTCGTCTCTCACTTTGTCGCCCTACACACAGATAACTGTTCGATAGTCAGGGTCACAACGTCCATGTATATGTCAATATATCATGTATATATCAGGCTGCTGAAGGTGGTGCTTATACCTTGATTCGTACTGCGTATATCCTGAATGTTAGTGTTAGCTGACTACCACATATTCCTATTTTCGGTTTACAGCGTGGCCGGGCTTCATGTACACAAGTAATGGCCCACTTTTACTGGTAAAGTGTATAATAGAAAACCCTCGGCAATGTCGCCGTGTTTAACAGAGGAAGGGTGTGTAGGTAAGGAGAATTTTTAAAGGTTTACGTTTGTAATGAATGACTGCCACACATTACTACCCTCGGTTTACAACGAGTCCAGTCGTTATTCATACAAGTCATGACCTACTTTAACTATTGTTATATTAGGTATAGATAAACCCCGGTCGTGTCGGATAACCGTTGACGCGCGGTGTGTACAGACATGTACCTCTTAACACTAGACTGCTATTGATTGTGCTTACATGACATATCCTGAATGGAAGCACACGTTGTTACTGTGATGGTATTTATGGTCGCTTTGTGATCCTGAATGCAGAGTGAAGGAACTGGTTCTTTTTTGCCTGAGTGCATGAAGCGTATATGGTGTATCTGAATGCACATGTCGTGTGCTGCAACAAGTTAGTGCCAAACATTTTTCTTGCCAGTGATATAAATCCTAAATTATTCTGTTGATATTAGGCTAGTGAATTTGGTCTCAGGGAGGTTATCTCAAGGAGCAATATATTTTGCTTCTTTGTTTGTTGTTTAACGCCGCACCGCAATAGTCCAGCTATGTGACGGTGGTTTGTCAATAATTAGACCAGACAATCCACTGATTGACATCATGAGTAACGATCTACGCAGCTGCGATACGATGACATGCATCGACCAATTCAGCGAGACTGACCACCCGATCCCGTTAGTCGCCTCTTACGACAAGCAAAGTCGCCTCTTATGGCAAGCATGGGTTGCTGAAGACCAATTACAGGTCCTTGATATTTCAAATATTGCAAATATTCAAATTGTAGTCTAGTTAACAATCAGGGATAGCTATGTAATATTTGTTTTAGTGTACACTTGATCTTTTTACGTACGTCTATGAAACTCGTGTCTGTCATTTAAGTTTTCTGTCTTTCAGAATGGACACCTTCCCAAAGTGTTCTGTCTGTCAGCAGCAGTTTACCCTGAAAGGTCCAGCCCCCTACTTACTGCCCTGTCTACACGCTGTGTGTGACATCTGCAGCTGGTGGAGTGATATCATGCTTTACATGTCAGAGGGAGGTCAACCTCACAGACACAAGTCTCCAGAAGGATGCAGTCAGACAGAAGGAGATATTCCACCTGACAGTCAAACATCGCCCCACAGAGCTTCTCTGTACGAATGAAGATGACGGGAACCAGGCTGTGTGCTGGTGTCAGGATTGTGAAGAGTTCCTCTGTGAATACTGCCAGAACATGCACAGCAGCTTCAAACTTACCAAGAACCATGTACTTCAAAACTTTGGTGACATGGGACCAACTGTCTTGAATATTCCATCATTTTGCGGTATCCATAAACACCACCCCCTTTATCTGTTTGATAAAAGCTGCAAGAAGTTAATCTGTGCGAGATGTAGGATTGAAGACCACGCAGACCATGAAGTTGTGAAGCTGGATGTGGTTGCTGATACTGTAACAAAACAGCTGGACCATCATAAGAATGAGCTCTCAAAGTTACAGGCTCGCCAGCAATCACATATGCAGAGCCTTAGGCAAAGAAGCGAATGCACAGACAAAACACACAACACTTTGAAAGAAAGTATTGGCCACACATTCCAATCTCTGAGATCACAACTTGACCAAAGAGAGAAGGAACTTCTGATCGATCTTGAAAGTCAGACGAAGGAGACCAAGTCAACTCTATATGCTCGTCTAAACACCTGTGAAGAAGAATGGAAAACATGCACTGGGGCTTTAGACTACATCGCCAAAGTCCTCCTCTATGCCTCGAAGTCAGATCTCGTGGAACTTGAGAGTTATGTAGGGGACATAACTCGGAACTATCTAGAAACTCCTGCGCCTCAAACACATGTCATACCTTCAGCTGTCTTCAACACCAACAGCTTGTCAACACTGAAATCAAACATATCAGTGTTTGGTGCCATTTTGCCAAGGGAAGTGGATGAGGAATCTGTAAAAGGTATACACACTGAACATCATTTAAGGTTTATTCATTCTTTGTATGCGTTAATTTGTTTGCAAGTTCTTGTGACGTTCTATTTCCTGTACAGCCCTCTGTTTTCTTCATGTGTTTCTCTATTTAAGATTCATGCTTTGTTTCTTAAGATTTAATGGTTGTAGACTGCACATTACATGTTAACGGTGTTAATCGTCAGGAGTTATTCATCTGTTGTTCCAGACAAGGATACTCAGACTGATGATGACTCTATTGCAGACTTGGAAATGAAACACAAAATGGTGAGTATAGTCAGTGGTGTTACATCATGAATTCTTGCTTGCACACTAGCCAACAAACTAGCCAAATAAAGATTATGCCAAAGCAAATTTGCCTCAATCGCCATCACTATGTTTTATCATATGGAGAGAAGTGGCATCAGTCCATTTAACGCTTGTGTTTTGCAGGACCTGACAGAGATGAAGAAGAAAATTGATTCAGACAAGAAACATATTGAAACCCGTAAAACACTTACAGACAGGCTCAATGCCGAAATCAAAAGCTTGAAATCGGTTTGTTTTTTTATCATCTTACATGCATTCATACCTTTTGGCATGTCAGCGTCTACCCTTATATTCAAATATGTTTGTTACAAAGGAAACATCACATTCTGAAATCACAATATTTTAAACATTTTAAAGCTGTTGTGTGCTTGTTAACAGAATGATTCCCTTTCCTTCATTTTAAACCTTCAGTTAGGACTGATCATTTGAGATGATGGCGAGTGTAACTGTGTGTGCCTGTGTTTGGTCTCTAAATATATGGCCAGCCCCTTAATCTTAAAGCGCCTTTCACTACACATGAGTGTGTCATTTGATGAGAATGTCAGGAATTCATGATATAGATTGCAACCGTTAATTAATGCATGTCTTGGAAATCCTAAACCCATGAGATGCCATGACAGGCACGTGCTTTGTTATATAATGCATGCGCTATATTTTCAGTGCATTAAGGAGAAGGAAACCACAAAGAAGAGAGCCTCAAAAACCATGGATGCCTTACTTGGTAAATTTGTATCACACTTCGTCTTTAAACTTCCCTTAATCACATAATTTCAGATACGTTTGACAACTAAACATGCATCTCCATGTCCGAGAGTGGTAAACAGAGCAAAACCCACACACGAAGTCCCCTGTCTCATCACACATGTATATGGTGATGTATATATTGATGTTACAGGTGTGGCCACAGATTGCGGTGTTCACCTGCTGAAGTCAGACGTGGTAGACATATCTATGGTGCTGAAGTGTGAGTACATTTATCATGTATCTCCTTCGATATAGGTTTTGATGTACATCGTATTCAAACGTCAACATGTATGGAACATTGAGTCACCCACTACGATTTATGGGCAAAGAGTAGCTAATTTGCTCATGCTTGGGCTAATGAAGGTCAGGTGCAGGCTGTCTTTATGTGTATTCGGCTGTCATTGTTTACCTCCCATGTTAATTCCTTATAGGACACGTGGGTAACTGCTGTGTACAACACCAGTCATTATAGATTAATGTTGCTAAATGAGCAATTGACAATGCGTTGGTGTGACGTTGATCTATCATGATTATTTGCACGGGGTCCGTGTACGGTTCTCTGTAGGAAGTGACAACATGAAGTCGAAGGCTTGCGGTATATACACATTGCTTTAGACAGGTAGATATATGTTTGTACAAGAAGCATTATGTGCCAGGTCAGCACATTCTGTTTGGTGCCACGGTTTCGCCTAACCTAACCCTAGCTAGGCTGAGGGTGAGGCCTTATATTTCTTTGTCACAACTGCAAGACCAAAGATTTTATATCCATGGTCAACAGACTTGGATTAAGTAAAAAAATATAAACAACAGTAAATAATGAGTGACCAAGTTGCACATCTCCTTCAGGATGGCTCACAGTCAACGTACAATACAATTGAGATTGGCTTATTTTAAGTAATTTCAATTCAGATTATAGACATATATATTTTATGGCCAAGGGGTAATTAGCCTTTGTTCATGCAGACAAAGGTTGTCCCAAATCGGTCGCTATAACAAATCTTACCCACCATATCTTCGTCTTGGAAATGTTTACCTTAAAGTGAACCTATGACAGTTGCCATAAGTAGACATCCTCCCCGCCTATGGTATCACGAAAAATATTAGTCAGAGGGGTGAGTGAGTACGATTGGGTAGCAGCTTAACATAGGTGAAAACCCCGAAGTAATGCAGGTCTTAGACCTTCAACCTATTGATGAAGAACCCATGAGCTGACAAATGATATTCTGGGCTAATTTTGAAATCAAACCAAAGATCACACAATTCTGGCACGCCTCGTTATAACGAATAAGTTAGAAGTAAAACAAACATAGTATATTCTAAAGTCCAGTGCCTTGGTGACACAAAAGAGTGAATGCGCGAATTGGGTTCAACCCCTCTTTAAAAAGTGATATACCCACATGTCAGCTTGTGTGGGAGGAACGGACAAAGTGATACAGTCATTAGGCAGTTGTCATGTATGAGGTGCTGACAAACATGATCAGGGAGAATCTTGGATTAGAATCCACGAGCATAGGTTTCTGAAATTCGTCAGCAAATTGGGGTGCCAGAGGCGACTTGGCGACCAATGCCCCGACATGAAAGCCATCGACTGAAATATTCCAGCAACATGACAGCGGTCTGTAAATATTCGAGATCGAGTCTGGATCAGACAATCCAGTTATTGACATTATGAGCATCGATCCACCACGCAATTGGGATACGATGACATGCATCAACTATGTCAGCGAGCCTGAGCACCCGCTGTGAAGAGATGAGTGAGGAAAGAAGTGAGGGGGATGGGGGAGGGTTGGGTGGTGACAGTTGTTTCCAACAGTGTTTCTCACTGCAGCTGTAACTTATCGAGGAAATGAGCAGGAAAATAAAGACTGAAAGCATAATCACGAGCACGGCCATTGGGGACACACAAACTGCGAGCACCCTGGCCACCCGACCGCCATCTCAGACGACGTAATGGGGACCTTGGAGAGAAGAAAGACGATGCAATCACTGCCAGGCAGACATTTTTACACGTTTGATGCACCCTTAGGATGTTCTGTATATCGTGCAATATCTGCGAAGTTCGTTCTACTTCTAAGATGTAATATCTGAAACATTTTAACATAAGCCTCACAATAATAAAAACCGAGCCAGTATGGAGTTGTCAGTGTTAATCGTGAGTACCATGTACAGGCAGGTACAGTGGAGTGTTTAACCGCGTAATGGGTCATGTTGTTACCATTGACACTGTTGTGTATAGTGATGTGCGTGTGTGAATAATTTCAAGTACATCAATATTCTCGTGCCGATAAAGTCACCGTGTTACTGAGACGTGACAATATAGTCTCACAGACTTGGTTCTAAGTAACCTGTGTGTCGCTCACGTGTGAATACAAATGTGTCTTGTGATGTGTTAAGCAGATTGTGGTCCAAGTGTAATGGAACTGCTATTGCAACACGTTGAACATTATTAATACACTGTTTGTCTCCAAATACGTGGATATCAAGGTTCACAAGTTAAGATTTAAGACACTGCATGTATGTCGTGTCATTTGTTCTTGCATCCGCCTCCTAACCTGCCGATATCTTAACACTTTTATTATTACTTTCTTTGTTTGTACAGGATAGACATGTGAAACGGACAATTTATTGGCGATAATATATTTTAAAGGCGAAATAGAGTTTGAAACATTGTATGTAGCATTATAACCAAACAATACCAAGACGTATCGAGTGATTGGAATGAATGGATGCGACAAGGGAAGGACTAGGTGTAACATACCAATCAACAGAACATGTTGGCGGTGCATTGTAAGGGTACAAACAATCTAGAAAGGCGACATTGGTGTGTTGTCAAAAAAAACACGTTTGAGATGACTTGATCAATAATGAGTTATGCCCAACGTCTTGTCAAACTTTCGTTTATGCTCGACTAGGTCCGAATCAATCTCCCAATGACAATTTGCGGGATTCTTGTCAATTAATCTTACGTGTCCAATGGACGCAACTCTGCACAGCTAATCGCGGTTTTCTTCTGACGACTGATCGTAACATTTCTCATCATCTTGTACAGTTTTGGAGAGCAAAGACCGTGGCGATAGGTGAAGTTACAATCATAGAAATCTGAAGCAAATGATATTGAAATATCACACCATCAATGAGGCATTATTCAAAATACAAAATGCACTTAGTGCTGATGAGTAAAATATGACATAGGTCTTGGGTGAGGTGAGGTGAAATTGGGTTTAACGTCGCGTCCATGATTATTGCACTTGTGTGTGGCTGCTTGTAATAGTCCGGACTGATGCCAATTTATATGCTTGCTCACTGAGATACCATGCCGCAGTTTAACATGAATACCCCACTCAGACACAGTATACTGACTCCAAGCCGACCAGTCCTTGTTTTAGCCCCTTAATGTCCAGCCTCAGACAGGGTAACAACAAGTATCATCTTTTAACGTCTTTTGGTATGACGCCCGGGGATTGAACCCCGGACTTTAAACTCGCGAAGCTCTAGTAAATAGCGTTATTGACTTGTATTGAGAGGTTATATTTTGCTAATTGGGGTTTTGGTCCATTGACAAAAATTATTAAAAACATTTCCTATTTCATAATAATCAATAAAATTATCCCTACTGTTCACCTACCAGTTATCGCTATTTTTCATGTTATTTCTGAAATATCCCCCGTTGAAAGTTAACTGTGCAATAAACTTTGCCAATGGGCAGATGTGCGAATTTCTGTCAGTGGAACAAAAATCATTAACTTTCTCTTATAACGCGACAACAGGAAATCAAAACAGTGGAAAAAGAAATTTTCCGTGGACAAACTGTACCAGTTATCGCCATCATCTAAACATCACGTGCCACGTGATAAAGCACACCGCTTCAGTTTTACAAATTACATTTTTTATTTTCTCTGGTATCGCAAGCTGTTTTTATATTTGTTACAATTAATAACAAATGCTTTTATCAATTTGTCATCTGCAAACTGACGTAGACCAATGTGATTTACACATACCATGGATTTCGCGATATATACAGGGTTATTCACATTTGGAAAATAGCTCAAATAGGTTTTAGAATTGTTTTGGGGGGAAGAAATGACAGACAGAAAGTAAGCTATGACAGATCTGAAAGTGCATCATCGTGTTGTTGGATTTTTGTTTCCGCGTCAGTTAGTCACGTGACACCGCCCGCGTGTCTCTTCTAAAGTTCTATTTGAGCAAGGTGATTATATGGTATGGTTTTTTTAAATATTTTTTTCACAGGAGTAATTTTTGTTTATCATTTGTAGATAAATATTTCTCTCTTCTAATGAAACCGAGCAAAGGTAAAACGAGATGCGATCACGTGTGCGTTGTAGCGATGACTAAGCGATAATTGGTCTTCGTCGACAGCTGGTCACTGGTCAGTTTTCAGGGTAACATGCGTGTTCACAGTTAGTTAACGGGAAAGTTCTCTTTCCACTCGTATTTCTTTCTCTGTGGTATAATAGAAATCAACCTATATGTTGTCCACTCAATGACATCAGCGCATTTGATCTGAATTTCACAAAATCAAATGTTTGTCGTGATGTTTTCGATACCAATTTTCAGAAATGACTAGAATGAAATTGACAACAATTGTTCATCTGCTGGCATCTGTTACGTGCTGTGTATGCTGTACACATGTCTGGATAGCCATAGCCAACTCAGGTTAAAGCATCAACGTTTATTATAACTTGCATGGCAGACATACACCAAGGGAAACAACTCTTGTCACAAGAGTGCATACCACGTAACATCTCCCTTCCTTTGAGGAAAACAAATAAAGTAATTAAACCTTTAACTACAGGTACATTAATCCAAGAAATGAGTGACATTACCGAGTCGGTCCATATACTGGGATACAGTATGCAGTTCACTATTACATTCCGTTAAAGCACTTTCCCATGATTCCTGAATTAAAGTTCGCTGTCAACTTGCAATGACAAAATTATAAGTTTTAACTAAACATCAGAAACACATTATTATTCCAGTCTTTGGAAAACTGTTAAAGAACACATCCAAGAATTACAAATCAAGCCGTTTAACTGGCTTAACTACTCTCCCAGACTTTGTCTTGAACATGTCAGATTTTGGAGATGAGGTATTCTTTGGAACATCTCTTGTTGGAATGACAGAATCAGTCTGAGTATTAGAGAGGTTAGCACTAGACTGAACACATTGCTTATCCTGGATAAGTTTATCATCTCTAAATCTTCTTGGCGACTGGCATGTTGGGAATGTTGGAATCTCAAGATTAACATCATCCTCAACTCTAGACTTTCTGGCAAGACGAAGTTGTTGTCTATTCCGTTTGAAACAGTGACCATTATCAGATCTCACAGAGTAGGTTCTTGGCTTGATCTCATCTGTCACAGTAGCTTCATTCCATTCCTTCCTGCCGGTTTGAATGGGTTGCATTCTGACAGTATCACCAACCCGTAAGGGTTACAGAGGTCTTCCTGAGTACTTCCGGTTATGTCTCTCAACTACAAGCATCCTTTTGTCTTCAAGTTGTTGCTTGTCATCCGGACCAGAATCATGTTGAATAGTCTTTAACGTACAAGGAACCTGAGTACGTGTTCGGCGACCAAATAGTCTTTGGGCTGGACTTGTTTGTACGCCTTCATTCGGTGTATTTCTCACATTCAACAATCCCAGGTAAGGATCCTCTTTAGCAGCTAGACATTTCTTCATCATCCTTTTAGCTACTTTAATGGCAGCTTCGGCAGCACCATTAGCTTTACTGTTACCAGGGCTGGAAGTTTCATGAGAGAAACCCCAAGACTGACTGAACTTCTTGAACTTCTCACTGGTATACTGAGGTCCTCCGTCACTGATGACGACTTTAGGTATACCATGACGAGCAAAGTGGTGCTTCAACTTGGTAACCACAACATCAGAAGTGGTTTCAGGCAGAAAGTCAATTTCAAAGAAATTGCTGTAGTAGTCAGTAGTCAAAAGGTAATTCCTACCTTCAATGGTGAAAATATCAGTTCCCACCTTTTCCCAGGGATGATCAGGAATCTCATGCATAATCAGAGGTTCTGGTGATTGCTTATCACTGAAACGAGCACAAATATCACATGACTCGATATACTGTCTTATGTCACTTGACATCAAGGGCCAGAACACAAGTGTCTTTGCACGGCGTAGACAAGAGTTTATCCCCATGTGACCAACATGAAGTTTTCTCTTGATCTCATCTCTCAGGGCAAGTGGGATGACAACTCTAGGTCCACGAAGAATTATCCCATCTTGAATGGTGAGTTCGTCTCTGTAACTGAAGTAAGGAGTAAGCTCAGAGGACAGATGTGTTGGCCATCCTTCCATTATAGTTGATTTCAACTTGGTGAGGGTTTCATCAGATGCAGTTGTAACTCTAATGTCATTCATGAACTTGTCCTTGATCGGGAGATGATAGACATTATTCACATACACAGTTTCAGAGGAAGGTTTGTCAGGCAATGGCGCTCTGGAAAGTGTATCAGCAATAGGAATAGCTGTTCCAGGTAGATACTGAAGATCGAACACATATCGCTGGGTCCTCAGTAGCAATGACTGCAGTCTATTGGGAGCTCTAGACAAGGGCTTCTTGACGATAGACACGAGTGGCTTGTGATCAGTTATCACAGTTACACTTCTACCATATGTGTAATGGTGGAATTTCTCAAGACCAAAGGTCACGGCGAGCATTTCCTTTTCTATCTGAGCAAATCTTTGCTCAGTGTCAGTTAGCGAGCGACTGGCATAAGCGACAGGCTGTCCCTCCTGCATTAGTACTGAGCCAATGCCATGTTCACACGCATCATTCTCAACTGTCAGCTCTTTCTCTGGATCATAATATGACAATACAGGTGCCTTGGTAACCATGTCCTTAACCTTTTGGAAGGATTCCTGTTGAGAACTGGACCATGTCCAGGCAACATCCTTTCTTACAAGGTTACGCAGAGGAGCTAGCACATCAGTTAAGTTTGGCAAGAACTTGGACAAGTAGTTCACAAGACCAAGGTAACGTCGAAGTTCTTCAAGATTTGTTGGTGGAACCATGTTTTGAATTGCTCGGACCTTCTCAGGGTCAGACTTCAAACCATCTTTGGTTATCAAATGTCCCATGAAGGTGATTTCACTCAATCGCAGTTCAAGTTTTAATGGGTTCAGCTTGATATGGCTCTCGCGACATCTTGCTAGAAATGCTTCAAGATGAGCATCATGTTCTTCTAGATTCCGACCATGAATCAGCACATCGTCAGCAATACAGACGACACCTGGTAGTCCATCAAGGGCTTGAATCAACTTCTTTTGGAAGATTTCTGACGACACAGAAAGACCAAATGGCAACCTGAGAAATCGATAACGACCAAAACAAGTTTGAAAGGTCGTAAGAAGACTTGACTCCTCATCGAGTTGGACATGCCAGTATCCAGATGACAAGTCAGCTTTGGAGAAAACTCTAGACTTCCCTAGCTCATGTAGGGTATCTTCAAGCACAGGCAGAGTGTAATGCTCTCTACAAAGGGCTTTGTTTAGTTCTTGCGGATCCAAACAAATTCGAAGTTCACCTGATTTCTTTTGCGTAATTGCGATTTGGTTTACCCAGGGGGTTGGCTCACTGACAGGCGCAATCACACCTAACTTCTCCAGTCTGTCTAACTCAGTGTTCAACTTTGAGCGCAGTGCAACAGGAACACGACGGTTTGGCATCACAACTGGTCTCACCGCACTATCAACTGACAGATGAACAACACCACTAAAAGTACCAAGTTTACCATCCAGCACATCACTGAACTTTTCAGTAACTTCAATATTGGCAACACGCTCAATATTCTTCTCATGAATTGTGACTAAGTTCATGAGTGTAACAGTTTTGACACCTAGGAGAGGTACAAAGTTCTCTTTCACAACAACAAATTCAACAGAATACTTTTTCTTGTTAGCAGGATTCTGAACAAGAATGTTTAGGCAACCAAGAGGAGTGACGTCAGTCTCATTCCACATCTTCATCTTTTTAGTTGTAGGTTTCAGACTCTTCAACTTGTCCTGGACAATAGAAGACGGAATGATATTAACAGCAGCACCAGGATCAATAGTGAAGACGACATCTCTTCCCTGCACGGTCATTCTACATTTAGCAGGCTTGTCCGTGTTTGAATCTTCATGAACAGAATTTATCCAATCTTCATCTGGCAGCTCAACATTGTTGACTTTGCTGTATTGCTTCTTACTGGGACACTTTGGTGCAAAATGATTCAGCTGGTGACACTTCGTGCACTATTTTCCCCATGCAGGACAACTTTGCGAGCCATGATATGAGAATAACCACAGAATTTACAGTCTCTTTCATGCTGAGATTGAGGTCTCTGACTTCTCGATGGAGAATTCATCTTTTGACTTGATCGAAGAGGCTTCTTTTGCCTTGATCTCAAAGAGCCTATTGCAACTCTGTTGATAGGTTCAGGTCTGATCAACTTTGACTGAACTGACGCATTTTCAGTGGCTTTACAGATGTCGATACATCTTTCTAGAGTGAGGTCCCTCTCTTTGAGCAGTGCTTGCTGAGTGTCGGGATCTCTTACTCCAAGGATGAGTCTATCTCTTATTATTGAAGAGATACAATTCTGACAATAGTTGCAGGTTTTCACAAGAGAATGGATTGATCCTAAGAAATTTTCAAATGTCTCTCCTTCCTTCTGTTTTCTGAGATTGAAGACGTATCTCTCATATGTCTCATTAACTTCACCAATAGTAAATGCTTCGAATTTGTCTAGAATTTCTTTGACAGTTCTCTCAGCTTCTGGTGTTTGAAAATGGAATCCATTGAAAACTTTTAAGGCTTCATCACCAAGTGTGTTTAGGAGCAAAGCTACTTGATATTCCCTTCCATATCCTGGCAGGTTCACAAGTATAGAATAATTGGTCCATTTCTGTTTGAATGATTTCCAATTTTCAGCAATGTTGGATTCAATAACAAGGGGTGATGGAGGTTTTATACCACTAACAGGCCGTTGAGCTTCAGGAGGATTGTCGGCCATATTTGAAGACTTGAAGCAAGGCTAGACTATCTTCACAGACAATACACACTTGTAGCTAGTTGACATCGACAAATGCAGACAGGAATCTCTCGAGTGTGCAGAATGTCACTTATCAGGTCAAATTAAGCTAACAGATTCAAGTGTTCATTCATTTCAGCGAGTGACAATCACTGCTGAGACATTTGAATGATAGCAGACGAACGCACGTGGTCTGAAACACCTCGGCTTCCATTTAAACATTTCAGACATAAAACTGACAGAAATAGGTCGTGGTATCATAGAGGAGTGAGAAAGTCACCTGCTGCCACCATGTTACGTGCTGTGTATGCTGTACACATGTCTGGATAGCCATAGCCAACTCAGGTTAAAGCATCAACGTTTATTATAACTTGCATGGCAGACATACACCAAGGGAAGCAACTCTTGTCACAAGAGTGCATACCACGTAACAGCATCTGCTTTTGAAACTGAGAGCAATCAAATAGCACGCGCCTCGGCTGGAGCGGTGTCGACGTAATTTGCTCGTTCTTGGCGGGCGGCTGGTCTATTTCGCACGTGCCTCACGACGTTTCTTCTGACAGCAAAGCGCGAGGACATTTCAAGATATATTTGTATATTGACAATTAATTTAATTGCTGTTTGGTCTCAACATTTTGTCTTTTACAGAAGAACACTATAACATACTCCAAATAATATAATAGCAGAAAGTTCCAGAAATATTTTAAACATGACTTGTTCACTACATTTAATGTCGCTTATTGTTTATTGTGTTATTGACTGTTTGTGTCCTGTTCTGATAATGCTGCCCATCTCCTGTCTCCCATCGCCAAGCCCCCCAGCCCCCAGTGCGTCCTCCAACATGCTACACCAAACTCCCCCAACTACCGGATGACGTCACCAGGTCACGTGACACTGTGATCTCAACATCCTCATTTTAAGCTTCTTCCTCATTATACCGCGTTTACTCGTGTTTCTGTTAAACGACGGTGAACAACTGTAATCGCGAGTATTCGCGCTCTGCATGATTATTGCGCGATGTGTATCCTTTTGTTTTAGTAATTCAGAATCTCCACTGCAAATATTTCAGTGACGAACCTCTTACATCAGACCTGTTACTAACTTATTTTACATTCGCGTTAAAATATTACAGTATACATACACCAAAACGCAATACACAGTAGATTTTATGTTCATACTACTGCACTGTGATTATATTACACTATTTGTCAGTACATTGAACTTAACTGTGCATTCCTTGCAATTAGATATTTGTGTACAACTTTAATAACCCAATTTGTCTCATGTGTTATTCACTTGTAAACTAAATTCATATGTTGTAGGTATACATCTGAAGTATGACAAAGACAGAGTCAATCTCGACGACGTCCACATCAACACAGAAGGAGACCTGGTCAACAGGAAGTCGGACACCAGACCTGCAGGGGAGGGGAGACTGAAGAAGTACACTGGCACATGTAGCACTGCCCCCCTCCCCCGGGCTGGCTGTCCCCAGTACTGGGAGATGGTGTCTAGGGTCAGTCTGGACAAACAACTCACAGGGTGCGACCTCATCCTGGAGGTGGGTGTGTGCAGGGAGGAGCAGAGGGACGTCGCTCATTGTATCACTGGAGAACCACGCTCCTATAGCATGGCCGTCGCCAACTGTCCTGCACACGGCGGGATATGCAGGGAGACATGTAAGGAGTGGAAGTATGTGTCGTGTCTGCCTGATACTCTCCCCAACACAGCAGGGGCATCACACACACTACATTACGGTGTTGTCTATGATGACGCCAGGAAGAAGATTGTCTTCATTGATGTGAAGGAGAAAAAAATTATGTCGACGTTAGACAATGTCGACTCCAGTCAGCCACTGTGGCCGATGTTCGGGGTGTATAACCCAGATGACGTCACTGTCAGCATGACACTTGTAGTGGGCAGCGACATCAACATGACAGAGGAGAAGAAAGCAATGATTGTCAAGGCGCTGTCGTGATTGTGACAATGATTGTCAAGGGCTGTCATGATGGAGAAAGGATTGTCAAGGCGCTGTCGTAATGGTGCCAGTGATTGTCAAGGCGCTGTAGTGATGGTGACAATGATTGTCAAGGTGCTGTCGTGATGGTGATAATGATTGTCAAGTGATGTTGTGATGGTGACACTGATTGTCAAGGCGCTGTCGTGATGGTGACAATGAAAGTCATGGCCCTGTCGTGATGGTGACAATGATTGTCAAGGCGCTGTTGTGATGGCGACAATGATTGTCAAGGCACTGTCGTGATGGTGATCAGGGACAACTACATGACTCGAACATGTCTTCTCTGTGAAAGTAGGCTTTCATTTTTGTATGTACAAATATCACTCTGTAAACAGTGTAGTGTCTACACAACACAAAACCAGAAGTTTAACTTATGATCTCCTACACCTATCAACTATAACCCCCTGAACCTGTAATCTTGATGTGATATGTGTAAATGTATATAACATTTAGATAAAAGGTAAAACGTTTTTGTTTGTTTGTTCATTTGTTTGTTCGTTGTTTAACGCCGCACTCAACAATATTCCAGCTATATGATGGTGATCGTTAACTAATCGAGATTGGACCAGACAATTCAGTGATTGGCGTCAAGACCATCCATCTACGCCATTGGGATACGATGGCATGCATCAACCAAGTCAGCGAGCCTCACCATCCAATCCTATTTGTCCCCTCTTACAAGCATAGTCGCCTCTCACAACTTACACGTGTTGCTGAAGACCTATTCTTACTTTGATCTTCATGGGTGACGTAAATCTATCATGGTACATGGTACGACACACAATCAGGCAAATCGCCGAACCTGACCAATCGATGGATGCTGTCGCCTCGTTTTGCATGCTGACAGGGAATAGCAGTGGGATTTCTTTAGATGTTTATCAAACAAAAGAAAGTAAGTGACATTGCGATAAGCTATTGTTTTGAAAATAATATTTTACTTAAAACTTGCTGATTTGCCGGACGGAGGGCAGTTTAAAAGATGGAGGGCTTCTGCGAATGATTATTACAAGAAAAAATAGCGTTACCGTTATTATAGATAAAATAGATAGAATTTGTTTTCTGATAAATATAAACATCAATATCGGTTTTGAAATATTTACTGCAATCAACAAACAACGAATGCCACTGAAGAACAAATCAGATGACGTCAAAGCTGACTCACTAACAACGGGAGTCAAGCAATATGAGGGCATTATCAGGTTACAATGGTCCACTCATTTTTGATAACACGCGGGTAGTTTAATGATAATTCTCCCCATTCTAGCTATAATGCTTGTCACCGTATCCCAATTGCGTAGATCGATGCTCATGATGTCAATCACTGAATTGCTTGGTCAAGATTTGAATATTTATAGACCGCTGTCATATAACTCGACAATTGCTGAATGTGTCGTTAAACAACAAACAAACAAAAAAATGCTGCCACTAACACCATCACCACCAACACCACCAACACGACCACAAACAACACGCACGACCACTTACACCACCAACAACACCAATACCAACAAGAGCAAGATCAACACCAACAACACCAACAACACAAACAACAACATCAACAACAATAACACCACCAACCCCGGCAACAAACACCACCGACACGACCACCAACAACACCAACACAACACCAACAACGACACCACTTTATCCCACTGGATGCTTTGGCTTGGGTTGTCATGGATATGGTCTGGATATCGCCGTCTGACGTAACGTCCTTTGATTCCCCTATCGAACTAGATGTACATGTAGTTGCGTCGTTTAAGCTGTCTGACGTAACGTCGTCGGATTCCCCTTCCGAACTAGACGTACATGTAGTCGCGTCGTTTAAGCTGTCTGACGTAACGTCGTCGGATTCCCCTTCCGAACTCGACGTACATGTAGTCGCGTCGTTTAAGCTGTCTGACGTAACGTCGTCGGATTCCCCTTCCGAACTAGACGCATATGTTGAAGCGTCCCTATCTCTGTCTGACGTGGCAGCTTTGTTACCCAATTCTTTAGAACTTTTTTTCTAAAAACATATTTATCATCATATTGTACTGAATGGCCAAATATTAGAAAATTTGTAAAACTCTTATCAACAACAAACACGCAGGATCTAAAGAATGTATCGAGATTTATTGTAAAAATGTCCATTAGTATTAAAAATGCTAGGTAATCACATGTTGTTATTAACTGCCATCTTGCCACTTGCCACTGTGGATGAAATACTTACGTTTCCCAGAGGTGGTGAGGAGAAATAGGGTTTAACGTCGCGTCTAAGATTATTACACTTATATAGCGACGTGCGTGCGTGCGTGCGTGCGTGCGTGCGTGCGTGCGTGCGTGCGACCTTCTTATTTCTTATAAAGCACATTGGATTCCAATCTCAGGTTATCACAGAATGTTATGCAGTTCACAGTATCTTGACATCGGAGAGAAGCCTTCGTAAAATAGCACGACTACAATTTAACCGAGAATGCTGTGTTGATATGAGATCTTGGATTAGTTTTGCTCTCCTAATGGCGTGTGTGCTGAGATATAATAAAAATTATCGAAAAAATCAGATCAGGCGCTAAAACAACCGTATGACGCGGAACCTCGTTTTCAATCGGTTATCGGCTCAACACGTGGTTTTCGGACATTGTTCGAAGTGTGTCATCTCGGTATTGGCGCCTCTGACCGTTGTCCAGGACATGACCATCGATCTTACATATCTTGGTTTGGAGTCACTTGGATAGTTCTTGGACGTTTCAGTGACGTGCGTTAAGAGAGAAAGAGAGATAGAGAGAGAGGGGGGGGAGGGAGAGGGAGGGAGGGAGAGAGAGAGAGACGGGGGGAGAGGGAGAGAGAGAGAGGGAGAGGGAGAGCGCAAATCGTCCTGTATGTCGTCGGTATAAATCTCATCGTCGTACAAAACAACTACATTGAATCGGGTGGTCACAGGCTCATGATCAGTGACTTGCCTGAATGCTTGACATTGCATCCGACGAGACGGGATGTTACTGATGAAGCCAGACACTGGATGACTCAAATATTTACAGACAGCAGTGATATAGCTGGCATATGGCTGAGTGCGGCGCCTAAATACAAACAAACACACATACATATCATCATCATCATCATCATCATCTTCATCTGCTCAATGTTATAAGAGGGAAATAAATAGAGGACAGTTGTCTTGTCTTGTCAGATCTATAATGTGTTACTCTTATCAAGTGACTGGTATTTTCACGAGTGGAGCAGCCACAAGTTAATCTCTTAACTTTGCAAATAAGATAAACATTGTGTTTGACGAGAAAATTAAAAATGTTCCACTTATCATGTTTTTGTGGACTGAAAGTCGTTCGGGAATGAAGCGCTATTTCTACATGTTATTTTACTCGAGTGGAACATCGATTATATATACTCTTCAAAAAAAGAAACGCTATGCCAGTTTTGTGTGAGTTAGGAAAATACATTTACACGAGCAACCGAACGGGTATTGAGCCAAAATGTTTTGGGGAGAACACTTGGTGATTGTAGTCATCTCAGTTATCGGTACATAGGAAAAGTCCAAGGTGAAGGTCCGTTGGAATCTATAGCGGCCTGACATCTCCTGCCCATGGAAGAGACGAGTATGCGAATCACATCCTGGAAAATTGTAGCCCACTCGGCCTGCAACGCAAAAGTCAACAGCTGCAACGTGGTTGACGTCGGCGTAACCGTCTATCCAATTCATCCCACAGGTGCTCAATCGGGTTCAAATCCGGGGATCTGGAGGGCTAGGGAGAACATCAACGTTGTTGTTGTGTAGACAGGCTCTTGTGATCCGTGCTGTATGCAGTCGAGCGTTGTCCTGTTGGAATACACCGTTGCCGTTGGCTGCAATTTGGGGGACGTGTGGTAGGAGAATTTCGTTAATGTATCGTTGAGCCGTAAGATTGCCCTAGATATCAACCAACCCTGTCCTGCCATTATGAGAGATAGCCGCCCACATCATAAGGCTACCCCCACCAAACCGGTCCACTTCCTGTACGCAGTTTCCGGCCTAACGTTCTCCACAACGTTTGTAAATCCGTACTCTTTCATTCCCTCGACGGAGGAGAAATATTGATCTCGATGTTGTCGACTCAATATTACACGTCAACCAGGACGTCTTGCTCGTAGACCTGCTGCTCTTAAACGGTTTCGTACGTTCTGGTCGGAGATTCTGCGCAGTCCGGGGATTTGGGATGCGGTTGAGGTGGCTGTGGTCGTGCTTTCACGTAGATTGCACAGTCAAATGTAGCGATCTTGTGCGGGGGTGGTTACTCTTGGTCGTCCCGGCCTTGGCCGATCACGTGTTGACCCGTGCTGTTGAAACTGATCCAATAGCCTTGTGATGGTGCTGGGTGCTACATTGAAAACGTTGGCTACAGCTGATCGGGATTCCCCTGCCTGCAAGCTGCCTATGACGCTGTTTCTTTGCACTTCTGTTAATCTGGGCGTGTTGTTGAACTGTCACTGTTCGATTGACACAGATGCCAGGCAATAAAAAACCCTGCACTTTACTACCGTTCATAGTGTTGCTGAACGTGTAGTACGTGCAACTCCATGGTCCTTTTGTTAATGTACTGGGTGCGTTTTTTTTCCGAATCGTACATGTTTCCCGACTAATGGTTTGCATGTCCTTGTTGTGATCATTTTGATCCGGGGAATTTGTCACTGACACTATAACACATTAAACCACTTCGTTTTGTACTTCATGGTCCGGTAATTATGCTTTTATTGCCAAAACAATTTTTTTATCGCGTTTCTTCTTTTGCAGATAATATTTTGGGATGCATACAGTATTTCATCACTAAATGCAATATCAACGTCAGCATATAACGAATATACCGCTTAGGCTATGTTTCAGTCTGACCATCTACTCACCAGGTTTTGATCCATGAAGATCCGGGGTTGAAATAGATCAGCAACCCATGTTTGCCGCAAAAGTTGACTATGCTTGTCGTAAGAGGCGGCTAACGGGATCGGGTGAGCAGGTTGGCTGACTTGGTTGATGCATGTCATCGTATCCCAATTGCGTGGATCGATGCTTATGATGTCAAGCACTGGATTGTCTGGTCCGGACTCGATATTTTACAGACGGGTTTATTTCGGTTATATCAGCACAGGGTGAAATAAAGTGGTCCTTGCCGTATGTCACTTTAGATATAAACAAAAACAGGTATAAGGTGCAGACAAACCGAGACTAATAATCAGAGATTCGAACTCACGATATAGACACCCTGGCGACACTGACAAATGCAACACTTTGAAAGCATTTGAGAATAACTCGAATACTCACTCACACACTCACAGCAACATTTGAGCATGTTAGTTGCCTCTTTACCAAAACGACACATTGAGAAAAAACAACTGAAGTCAACTCTGTCTTCATTTATATATATTGGTGAGGTGAGGTGAAATGGAGTTTAACGTTGCGTCCAAGATTATTGCACTTATATAGCGACTATATATATTGGTACATGAGTAGCTTTATCAATCGACATACACGCCAATAAATATAAGCGACAAAAACACAATTCCATATTCAGAGGAAATCTCGGTTGCACGCTTTCAACCAATTCATGAGCATGTGTTTATGAATCACTATCAAATAGTTATGATACTACGTGAGCGCATCCTGTCACAAACAAAGTCAAAGGCAAGTCAACTGTTCACCAGAAAAAAATACGGGAACATACGGAACAAGTCAAACTATGGCATTGCATCATTTTTGTCACGGATGCGTCAAATATGGAAATGTCTTCCACAAAAGGTTTTGAAGGCTTTACGTATTGTAACCAGGAGAGTGAGTGAGTGAGTGCGTGAGTGAGTGAGTGAGTGAGTGAGTGATTGAGTGAGTGAGTGAGTGAGTGAGTGAGTGAGTGAGTGAGTGAGTGAGAGAGAGAGAGAGTGAGAGTGAGAGTGAGAGTGAGAGTGAGTGAGTGAGTGAGTGAGTGAGTGAGTGAGAGAGAGAGATTTACGCCGCCTTTAGCAATATTCTAGCAATATCACGGCGGGGGACACCAATAACACGGCGGGCTTCACATATTGTACCCATGTCGGGAATCGAACTCGGGTCTTCGGCGTGACGAGCAAACGCTTTAACCACTAGGCTACCCGACCGCCCCCCATGACCTTGATCAAACATCTTCTGAGCAAGAGTCGTATGACGCTCTTTGAAGTCGTGGCAGCAAGAACATGCTCGATTGTACTTCAAAAGTTATGAAATGTAAACGCTATCGTTGATATCCTGTGTCTTGTGGAGAGTGTTTTGACCTCTGAAGCTTTATGCACTGATCTGAATATGAAACAGATGAAGTGGCCTCACTGGTCTCCTTAATTTCTAGTCCAGGTGAGTAAATCAGTGGAAGAAATCGTTCATTTGAACGATATAAGATCACCGATATACCTGAAGCTTAAAGTGGCACTGATCTGAAGCAACTCCCCGGGGACTGGTTGTTGCCTCTGTTATTGTTTTTACCCCGTAAATACCCGGATGATATAGCGTCTTTGATTAATGTCAATGTACGCTTATAGTTTGTTACATAACCTTCATGCTTTTACCAAGTCCCTTGTTCATTCATTCCATAATCTAGAAATTCTTTATATAGTTCTCAGATATAAACCAAATTTGTCTGAAATGGAATGGACGTTTTCAATCTGGAACACATTTGCCTCATTTAGTGACAGAAAATTTAATTGACGAAACAAGGAGAATATGGATGATCCTTGATATAACTTCTACTGCTTCCTTAACTATTAGATCCAACATTTCTACATGACGCAACTTAGGTGACACTAAAACTATACATATATATTCATGTTAGATGCAACCGATCTTTAGAAGTGTTTCTTGAAAATAACCATGTTACGAACCTTGTAAAGGGTGGGTGTGGTACCATACAGTTCTTTTTAATATTCAAGCAACATCACGGAAAGAAATCCGAGAATGAACTTCATATGCTGTGTCCTTGTGATGAATGGAATGAGGGTCTTCCCATGTCCTATGAATACTGTAATCACTAGGTACCCAATCGCCTATTTTGTACATACATGTATTTCAACTGGATAAAAGTACATTTTCTTTCCAAAGCTGTAGTATATATTAGTTCCTGTATATCGCCACCTGGGAAATTCTAACTGAGCCGGCAAACCAGAGATAAATGTATTTCAATTCATTTTAACAAGGTTACTGAACTCACTGAACAAAAATAGAGAAATTGTCAAACTTCGTTTGTGTGTAAAACACGCATCATTAAATCTAATTGTTTTATCTTCAGATGTCACTATTTTCATACAAGCTTTATTTTCCTAACTATGCATTTATTTATCATATATCAAAAGTATATAACATAAGGGAATCGATAATGTACGCTATGAAATCGTTTTTACTGCATTCACGTACAGTTCTAGATAATGAATGCCACAAGGCAAAGTGACATATATACTGACCCCTATGATTGGACAATACTGCAACATCAGTGGCATGATCTCTTCTCCACGTCACAATAGCTGTTATCACTGAAGTACTGTATATTGGTGATTACGCCTCCTTGGCCTACATTCATAAAATCGACTCGTAAACATATTTGTTACATTTTTCTTCATACAAGTCACCTTGGTCATATTCAAATGACACAAACTTGAGTGAGTGAGTGAGTTGGGTTTAACGCCGCTTTTAACAGTATTCCAGTTATATCACGGCGTGTCAGCTTAATGTGGGAGGAAAGCCCGAAGTGATGCAGGTCTCAGACGGACACAAACTTGAACATATTACTGTGTACACGGAAAGCAAATGGGGACATGTGTCACAGTTTCAGAGTGATGTCTGTCTCCAAAGTCATGTCGACTGTTATCATCTTCACTCACTTGTTTTATTATAATTTTGCACATGACAAAGTTTATCGTAATCATAAGAAACACGAATGTGCATTTTATATGATCCCATCACAATGTATATGTGAATAACTAAAATTTACATAATATCTTGATAAGGTGATTAAATGCATTCATTTAAGAATTGAACGTCAGTTTGGATGGGTTCATTGATGGGTCAGCGATTAAAGAGCGCTGGTTAAACTGTGTGAACCTCCGAGCTTGCAAACCAATTCGGACGATGAGGATTGGACTGGTGGGGATTGAACCGGGTTTTGTGTTAATTGTCAACGTCAGGCTGTGTTATATTTGGAGTTTGGGATTTATCGCGCGTGCTGTAATGCTTTGCTTAGATGGTGTTTCTTGTCACTTGAGATGGACCTAATGTATGACCTGATGCCAACTTCATTACTGTGCCCCGTTTCTCGTCATATGCCGCCGCTTCTCGGCCTAGAATGCACGGAGAAGGTCGGCCAACTCAGAAACCGGAATAGTAGATTTCTAATTCCGTCTATGGATATTTTCTCGTCTCCGATGACCAATCGATAAAACAGGAAGGCAAGTTTTGGGGGTTTTAAGTTTCTTTCCTTACCTTTTTATGTTTTATGGTTTCTCAAAATCTTAGATTTTTTTTCCTGCTACGATAGTAAATCGGATTTTAGTTTGGGATTGATCAGGAGGAATCGCGTTTGCTCTGTGTCAGCGGCCACATCTGAGTAGGGTACGTAATGTTTTCATTGGTGCTAGATTCATGTCATTTCCTAAAACAAGGCATCAAAGTCAATATAGCTTAATAAATATTGACGGAAGTAGTTCCTTCAAAAGTTCACACGATCAATTTCACAAAAAATTGTTCACATCGTGTGAACTGTTTTTGTTCGTTCACAGGTGTATGAATTCCAAATATAAGAGCACGTGACTACCCCTTCAGCCAATCAGCATGAAAGAAACAATGTAAACTTCAAAGTATGAAATTATATACATGTGTATCATTACTTACTTTTCATCAACACATAAGTTATAGTGTTGTAAATTCTTCAGGTGGTTATGATTCTTTAGCTGATAATTTACTGCTATCACTTATAGTTCGAGTGTCGTGTTATCAGATTAACATGATTACATGCGTAAATGTAAGGTGACATATACACCTCCTATGATTGGACAAAACTGTACATCAGGCGCGTGATCTCTTGTTCACGTGATGATAGCTGTTATCATTGAACTATATTGGTGATTACGCCTCAAGCCCTTGGACTAGATAAACTTGACTCGAAAACACGCTTGTCTGTAACATTTATATTTTATGCTATATGTACTTGCAGTGGGTATACATTAGATCAGTAACCCACAACCAGTATAATTATGATATGAATTCAATGATTGATTAATACTTCGAAATAAGACATTCTTGAGCCATAACATAAACTGACAATAGGTGTCAATATGTTTGTTGCAGAGAATCGCTAGTCTTCATTCAACTCCGTCGATCCTGATAACGCACAGAACAGCATGACAAGAACCGTTTTATCAAATAGATCAAACTTTAACCACGTGTCGCGAGTTGACCCTTGATTGAGCTCTGAGTATTGTTTATCCCAGCCTACTGTTTGATATTCAACATGCGTACAGACAACACATCGTTCCACATACATTGATCAGACAAGGTGCTCAGATCAAATTGCTGTGATTCTTTGCTCCAAGCATGCCTGCCAACATGACGAGTTATGCATACAATGCATACTGAGACATCAGGCTTCCTTCGTTTCTCTGTCACCAAATGTCAATTCTGGTTGCACCATCTGGTAGATTGTTCACCAGGCTTCACACTGATCTGTGATAGGCATGGGCACAGCATGGTCCATACATCTGATTCTTGCATCAACCCGTATTTTATTTAATCTATGGAATGATGTTTTCAATAGAAAACAAATCTTCATACAATACCAGCTCCCTGATATTCAAATGACACAAATTTGAACATGTGATATTGTACACGGAACGCAAATGAGGGCATGTGTCACAGTTTGATTGTGATGACTTTATCTGCCTTTCGCCATATTATCTGTCTCAGAAGTAATGTCAGTTTGACCTAAACTGTTATCATCTTCACTCACGTGCTGACTCGCCACAGTTAGCGTTTTCTAATAGATATGCATGTACGTGTATTATGTGTGATCCCAGCACCCGCTTGCCTGCTTGCTTGTTTGTTGTTTAAAGTTACGGCAAGTAAGGATTGCTGAAGACCTATTCTATCCCGGATCTTGACGGGTCCTCAGCACAGGCAATACCTGAAGAACTAAAATGACTGTATCATGAAAGATGTGTTGTTGCTATAATATACATGTACATCATCACCTACTGTTTATTAACACGTATTATTCACATGAATCGTGCTGTTGCATAACCATTTACGTGGTTATAATACTTCCGCGGACAATTTACCTCTCCATAATATATAATACCAAGTATTAGAACAGAGAGGCAAGGTCTAAAAGAACGAAACTGAATGATCCGGGTGGTGTTTAATTACCGTTTCAAACTGAGGTGCAGGGTTCACAGGAGTAACTTGCCATTCCATTTGAATCACTGTTTGCAAGATATTTCTTATTTCATGGAGCAAAAAATAATAATCTGTAATCGTAACTATTGATATAGGATTAATAGGATATAATATAACTGTGTGTTATAATACTCCGCTGACTAAAATTGGATTGGGAAAGGGTAATTATTTCTAATATTCACTAACTGATATTGGTTGCTTCGATCTGGCTAATACATGACATGCACTTTAGTGTAGTCAGAGCTGATAACCTTACAGGTTATCCATTGGCGAGTCAAAGGTTGCTCTTGTTTAAAGCCTTGTTTCTGTTCACGGTTGTGAGATATGTCCCACACTCCAGAGTGTGCAGCAACGCACATCTATTACTGATGATCATCAGAGTACTACGCCACTGAAGGTGAGTGGGAAAACCCCTTACATGTTTCGTGAATGAATAACAGTTCTAAAGTTTACTGTTCAAATTAAGAAACTTTGCGCTGCTACATTAAAAAACGATTTAAAGTCATAATGTTGTTACTCGAGCATCGACGCAAAACAACCCACATGATCTTGTAGATATTGGAACGCTATTTGTTTGTTATTTTGGTGTGCACGGTTGTTCCGATTGGATACCCGATTATACTTTGTTCAAAATATGCGGGTTGATATTATTCAATACGAAGCACATGCTGGAGTAATGCAACGATAACTTTTGATTACCGTACGAACAACATTCCTGACATAATGTTTGGTGACGTCCGATAATAAAGGAGACACATCATATCACTGTTGGCATCATGTTAACATAAAAGCAGCAATATTGCAGCCTGATAGCGATACCTGCCAACAAGGGCTGTAGGCTGTTGATGTAACACTGTTTTCATACGCCAGGTCTTTGTGTGGCAAGGTATTTTGATTTTGAGGTGTCGAATGGACAAATAAAACAGTCAAGTATTTTTCAGTATCATGGTGGAATTGTATATACCATTTGATGCTTGTGGCTGTTATACTTTTATTTGATCCAAACAAATTAATGGCTCGGCTGTCAAAGGCACCACAAATAACAGTGCAGAGGTTAATACCATAGCCATAACATGATACCCCTATTATGTTTTCCAATCCAGATTTTGACAAATGATTTGTTAGCATGATATTCATGTTCATGTGATCAACATGTGACTGAGGCACAGCCCATATCAATGTTACAAAAACCTACTCTTCCTTTATAACTTGTCTCAGTGCGTACATTTCCTTAGCTGGTGAAGTTACTTTTCCCTTATACCAGTATATTTTCTTAGCTAGTAATGCAACGTTTCCCTTACATCTTGTCCTAGCTTATAAAGTGACTCATGTCTTGCCTTTTGTCCTGCCTTATCATGAATTATTATGATTATTATCACTGGGCTTTTAGCACCAAACCCATGTTCCTGGAGTTGATCAGAGTGATGCATCTGATGGACCTTGATACAACTTAAATGTTTAAAAGAACCCACTCACTACACAGAGGAAGATCAGATTTGGCTACCTTGTCATGCCTTTGTATTTTATTTCAAAAGATAGGACAGTTTTATCCGAGTAGTTGTGTCAATGATGGAACCATGTGTCATATATAGTGAGTGTTCGTGGTTGGTTTGTTTGCTGTTTAACGCCGCACTGAGCACTTTTCCAGCTATATGACGGCGTTCTGTAAATAATCTAGTCTGGACCAGACAATCCAGTGATTAATATCTTGAGCATCGATCCATGCATTTGGGATCGGTGACATGCATCAACCAAGCCAGCAAGCCTGACCACCCTATCCCGTTAGTTGCCTTTTACGACAAGCATAGTCGCCTTTTACGGCAAGCATGGGTTGCTGAAGACCTATTCTACCCCGGATCTTCACGGGTCTATATAGTGAGTGAGTTATATTTTAATGTCATATGGTGAATAAAGTGACGGGTCAAGCAATATAGTCAGTAAAACAGTCAGGTATATACTTCAGATAATTATAAGTCACAAAGTGAATATATTTAGAGAACTATAATCACTAACCATATAAGTGCAGGTCACATCAAATCTACCCTGACGCCACCTTATGTTGAATCATGCGGACGTACAGTACCCCTCTCTCATGAACGACATCCAAGCAGGTTTAAAGACCTCCCTTTCACTACAAATGGTTGCAGGCACTGTTCTAAATGTGTTATTCCCTATTCTCAACAGGAAAGACACTGCATGTTATAATGATGTATATGTACAGTTGCATTGCCTCATGGAGTAAACATGAAATTAATGGCATTCTTCGATCATATGAAAAGTTGGTCATAATCGTCGGTAAACAATTAAAGACGTCTTCATATAATAATTACCTATAGGGCATCTATTTTCAACAAGATTATCTTGAACAAAGTGTAGAGTTACTCTTGTTAACAAAGCTAGTAAGCCTCTCCTGGTTATTTAAAAGATATAGAGTAATTTTCCAAATTTGTTTATAAATGTATTATTTAAATTCAAAAATGCAGACAAAGCTAATGTTATAATTTGGGGATGAAGTAAGTGGATTTCAAGAAAGAAACGTAGGAGATAGATTACACACAAACTGCTGTAAATATATTTTGGGAGTTGGTAAACAACTCAAGTAATGTTCAAGTAAGGCTATTTAGTAGAACGCGGGAGAGCAGGCATATATTATTATTGAAAGGTGTAGATTTTTGTTGCAAATTATCGAAAAGACCTGAGGATCATTATCCGAAGCAATGTTATTAACTGATGAAAAAATTAGACGTGGCAGGAAGACAGACCTGGCCACCATGTGTAATAGCATTGTTATGTTCAACTAGAATTCTTCAACTATATGCTTTACCTTTGCGGTGTAATAACAAAAGCAAGACTTTGTACGATTAAGTGGAATCGGTAAACTGTGTGAAAGCAGATACATTGAGGTTGAACTCCATTTCATGTTTGAACGTAAATCACATAATTCATTACGTGTTATCTATTTCCCTATCTATCAAAAAGTTCAAATGTTGTAAAAATTGCAATGCTATCAGATTATTATCATGATTCAATAATTTGAAATATGTATGTTGAAGACGCCTCAAAGTGCAGGCAATCATTATTACCTAGCGTCATTAACATCATCCCATAACACAAGGATATATGCTTTGTAGTTTTGTTTGTTGTTTTACCTCAAATAGTATCACACATGAGCATTACCCTGTGTGTATATGTAGCCATGTGTCATGTCCATCAGGGGCACACGGCTGACAGGTTGTATTGTAGTGTTCTGTAATGGTCTTTCTCATTTCTTTGTCTTGTGTTGTCCCTCATGTTGATACAACAGACGACCTGCACATTGTTGCACCTTCAGTCCAAACATACCAAGTTGCAGCAAGACCAGAATCTGAAGGTTAGATCGCTTGTTTATTTTGGCATACTTATGATTAGTAAAACACAGGAATGCTATGCATATATATGCATGTAAATGGGTTATATTTATTGAGCATCTTTGTCTACATATGTGCACATGTGTACATTGTATGCAACGTCGTTAAATTTGGGACATTCAACCTTTTCAAACTTAATTTAGTTACCTGCTTATTGAGCGCTAGTCGCATTGCTTTTCACAGGTTGACAGTGAGTAACGTTGGTATTGGAATGCATTTGGTGAATATGTGCATGCGTACATGTTGTTGTATATCATATTGTAATGTGCCGCCTAAGATACGTGCACAATAGTTTGATACGTGTCGCTTCGTTTCCTGAAAACATTTCGTCCACGCTCATTTAAGTTTTCTGTCTTTCAGAATGGACACCTTCCCAAAGTGTTCTCTCTGTCAGCAGCAGTTTACCCTGAAAGGTCCATCCCCCTACTTACTGCCCTGTCTACACGCTGTGTGTGAGACGTGTGTGACATCTGCAGCTGGTGGAGTGATATCATGCTCTACATGTCAGAGGGGGGTCAACCTCACAGACACCCGTCTCCAGAAGGATGCAGTAAGACAGAAGGAGATATTCCACCTGACAGTCAAACATCGCCCCACAGAGCTTCTCTGTACAAATGAAGATGACGGGAACCAGGCTGTGTGCTGGTGTCAGGATTGTGAAGAGTTCATCTGTGAATACTGCCAGAACATGCACAGCAGCTTCAAACTGACCAAGAACCATGTACTTCAAAACTTTGGTGACATGGGACCGACTGTCTCAAATATTCCATCATATTGCAGTATCCATAAACACCACCCCCTTTATCTGTTTGATAAAAGCTGCAAGAAGTTAATCTGTGCGAGATGTAGGATTGAAGACCACGCAGACCATGAAGTTGTGGAGCTGGATGTGGTTGCTGATATTGTAACAAAACAGCTGGACCATCATAAGAATGAGCTCTCAAAGTTACAGGCTCCCCAGCAATCACATATGCAGAGCCTTAGGCAAGGAAGCGAATTCACAGACAAAACACACAACACTTTGAAAGAAAGTATTGGCCACACATTCCAATCTCTGAGATCACAACTTGACCAAAGACAGAAGGAACTTCTGATCGATCTTGAAAGTCAGACGAAGGAGACCAAGTCAACTCTATATGCTCGTCTAAACACCTGTGAAGAAGAATGGAAGACATGCACTGGGGTTTTAGACTACATCGCCAAAGTCTTCCTCTATGCCTCGAAGTCAGACCTCGTGGAACTGGAGAGTTATGTAGGGGACATAACTCGGAACTATCTAGAAACTCCTGCGCCTCAAACACATGTCGTACCTTCAGCTGTCTTCAACACCAACAGCTTGTCAACACTGAAATCAACCATATCAGTGTTTGGTGCCATTTTGCCAAGGGAAGTGGATGTGGAATCAGTAAAAGGTATTCACATCGAACATCATTGTAGTTTTATTCATTTTTTGTATGGGTACAGTTTTTTGCAAGTTCGTGTGACGATCTATTTCTTTTGCAGCCCCTCAGTTTTCTTCATGTGTTTCTCTATCAAAGACTCATGCTTTGTTTCTGAAGATTTAATGTTCGTAGACTGCACATAACATGTTCCCGGTGTTAATCGTAAGGAGTAATTCGTCTGTTGTTTCAGACAAGGATACTCAAACTGACGATGACTTTATGGCAGACTTGGAAATGAAACACAAAATGGTGAGTACAATCAGGAAAATCAGGAAATCTTGCGTGCATACTGACCAACAAACTGACAAACTACAGGTAGATCCAAAGCAAATTTGCCTCAATCGTCGTAACTATGTTTTGTCATATTGAGAGAAAGTGCATCAGACCATTTAACGCTTGTATTTTCGCAGGACCTGACAGAGCTGAAGACGAAAATTGCTTCAGATGAGAAACATATTGAAACCCTCAAAACACTTACAGACAAGCTCAATGTCGAAATCAGAAGCTTGAAATCGGTTTGTTTTTATTACCTAACATGTACACACCTTTAGACGTGTCAGCGTCTATCGTTTTATTCAAATATGTTGTGTGAGAGTGTCTTGAATTCTTGATATTGATTGCAACCGTTAATGATTGCATGTCTTGGAAATCTTTGACCCATGAGATCCCATGACAGACACGTGCTTTGTTATATAATACATATGCTATATTTTCAGCGCATTGAGGAGAAGGAAACCACAGAGAAGACCGCCTCAAACATCAGGGATGTCTTACTAGGTAAATTTGTATCAAACTTCGTCTTTAAACCTCCCTTAATCACATTATCTCAGATACATTTGATAACTAAACATGCATCTCCATGTCCGAGAGTGGTAAACAGAGTAAAACCCACACACGAAGTCCCCCTGTCTCATCATACATATATATGGTGATGTATATATTGATGTTACAGGTGTGGCCAGAGAATGCGGTGTTCATCTGCTGAAGTCAGAAGTTGTAGACAGATCAATGGTGCTGAAGTGTGAGTACATTTATCATGTATCTCCTTCGATATAAGTTTTGATGTCCATCGTGTTCAAGTATTATAAAACGCCAACACGTATGGAACATTTAGTCACCAACTACGATTGAGGGGCATAGAGTAGCTAATTGGATGATGCTGAGGCTAATGAAGGTCAGGCGCTGGCAGTCTTCGTGTGTCATTGGCTTGTTTATCTGGCCCATTTTAATTACTTACAGGACACGTTGGTAACTACATGTATGTACAACATCAGTCATTACAGCTTAATGTTGCTACATGATTAATTCACAACGCTTTCGTGTGACGTTGTTTTATTAATGATTATTTGTATACTCGTATATGCACGGGGTCGGTGTACGGTTCTCTCTAGGAAGTGACAACATGGAGTCGAAGGCTTGCAGTATATACACATTGCTTTAGACAGGTAGATATATGTATATACAAGAAGCACTAGGTGCCAGGGCAGCACATTCTGTTGGTGCCACGGATCGCCTTACCTACCCCTAGCTAGGCTGGGGGTGCGGCTATATTTCTTTGTCACAAGTCCAAATATTTCATATCCATGGTCAACAGACACGGATTAAGTCAACAATATAAACAACAGTAAATAATGAGTGACAAAGTTGCACACCTCGTTCAGGATGGCTGACAGTCGACGTACAATACAATTGAGATTTGCATATTTTAAGTAATTGCGATTAAGATAATAGACATATATATTTTATGGCTACAGGGTAATTCGCCTTTGTTCATGCAGACAAAGGTCGCCATAACAAATCTTACCCACCATATCATCGTCTTGGAAATGTTAACCTTAAAGTGAACCAATGACAGTTGCCATAAGTAGACATTCCCCCCGTCTATGGTATCACGAAAAATATTAGCCAGAGGGGTGAGTGAGTGTATTGTGATTAACGCCACTTTAAAAATCAATTCTGTTATACGATTTGGTAGCAGCTTAACATAGGTGAAAACCCCGAAGTAATGCAGGTCTTAGGCCTTCAACCTTCTGATGAAGAACCCATGAGCTGACAAATGATATTCTGGGCTAATTTTGAAATCAAACCAAATATCACCCAATTCTGGCACGCCCCCAGTGGAGGGGTGGGTGACAGTGGTTTCAGTGGTTTCCAACAGTGTTTCCAACTGCAGCTATAATTTATCGAGGAAATGAGCAGGAAAATACCGACTGAAATATTCCAGCAACATGACAGCGGTTTGTAAATATTCGAGATCGAGTCTGGATCAGACAATCCAGTTATTGACATTAAGAATATCGATCCACCACGCAATTGGGATACGATGACATGCATCAACTATGTCAGCGAGTCTGAGTACCCGCTGTGAAGAAATGAGTGAGGAAAGAAGTGAGGGGGGTGGGGGAGGGTTGGGTGGTGACAGTTCCAACAGTGTTTCTCACTGCAGCTGTAACCTATCGAGGAAATGAGCAGAAAAATAAAGACTGAAAGCATAATCACGAGCACGGACATTGGGGACACACAAACTGCGAGCACCCTGGCCACCCGACCGCCATCTCAGACGACATAATGGGGACCTTGAAGGGAAGAAAGACGATGCAATCACTGCCAGGCAGACATTTTTACACGTTTGATGCACCTTCGGGATGTTCTGTATATCGTGCAATATCTGCGAAGTTCGTTCTACTTCTAAGATGTAATATCTGAAACATTTTAACATAAACCTCACAATAATAAAAACCGAGCCAGTATGAAGTTGTCAGTGTTAATCGTGAGTATCATGTACTGGCAGGTACAGTGGACTGTTTAACCGCTAAATTGGTCATGTTGTTACCATTGACACTGTTGTGTATGGTGATGTGCGTGTATGAATAATTTCAAGTACATCAATATTCTCATGCCGATAAAGTCACCGTGTTACTGAGACGTGACAATATAGTCTCACAGACTTGGTTCTAAATAACCTGTGTGTCGCTCACGTGTGAAAACAAATGTGTGTTGTGATGTGTTTAGCAGATTATCATTCCAGTGTAATGAAACTGCTATTGCAACACGTTGAACATTATTCATACACTGTTTGTGACCCTAGTCCCCCAATACGTGGATATCAAGGTTCACACATTAAGATTTAAGACACTGGAACTTCTGCATGTATGTCTTGTCATTGTTCTTGCATCCGCCTCCTAATCTGCCCACATATCAACTCTTTTATTATTACTTCCTTCTTTTGAACATTATAGACGGCGACTTGCGAAACGGACAATTTACAGGAGCTAATTTATTTTAAAGGCGAAATAGAGTTTGAAATATTGCATATAGCATTACTACAAAACAATACCAAAAGTATCGAGTGATTTGAATGAATGGATGCGACATAGGAAGGACTAGGTGTAACATACTTATCAACAGAACATGTTGGCGGTGCATTGTAAGGGTACAAACAATCGTGGAAGGCGACATGCGTGTGTGGTAAAAAACATAAACGTTTGAGATGACTTGATCAATAATGAGTTATTCCCAACAACCGGTCAAACTGTCGATGATGCTCGACAAGGTCCGAATCAATCTCCCAATGACAATTTGCAGGATTCTTGTCAATTAATGTTGCAGCGGCTGGCCCAATTCGGCTAACGGCAGCCGTTGGCGTCGGCGTACACGTCCCCGGATTATGCGTTATAGGGGAGAGATCAGAACTCGTGGCTGCTCATTGCAATCTTGTGATGTTTTGCTGTTGGAGGTAGTCATGAACGATACATTTTCGTCTTGAAAGGCAAAACGTGGACTAGCATGCAGCGAAAACGGAACTACTATCGCCGCTAGCATGCTATCTCGGTAGTACTGTCCAGTGACCGTCTTACATGTATGGACAATATGCAGTAGCGTTCTGGCAGTCATAGTGATCCTGCCCTATATCCGTACAGAGCTCGCAGCGATTTTGACAAAATCAAGAATGACCCCCTAGCCAGTGCACGGAGGTGACCCACGTGAGATGTTTCGGGTGTGTTGGGGCGTTAGGCTTTGGTTCCAAAAACTGTTCCATCTCTGGCATCCATATTTCTGGCTTGTCCAATGGACGCAACTCTGCACAGCTATTCGCTGTTTTCTTCTGACGACCGATCGTAACATTTCTCATCATCATGTAGTTTTGGAGAGCATAGACCGTGGCGATAGGTATAGTTACAATCATAGAAAACTGAAGCAAATGATATTGAAATATCACACCATCAATGAGGCATTATTCAAAATACAAAATGCACTTAGTGCTGATGAGTAACATATGACATAGGTCTTGGGTGAGGTGAGGTGAAATTGGGTTTAACGTCGCGTCCATGATTATTGCACTTGTGTGTGGCTGCTTGTAATAGTCCGGACTGATGCCGATTCAATGCTTGCTCACTGAGATACCATGTGGCAGTTTAACATGAATACCCCACTCAGACACAGTATACTGACTCCGAGCCGACCAGTCCTTGTTTTAGCCCCTCAATGCCGAGCGCCAGACAGGGTAACAACAAGTATCATATTTAACGTCTTTTCGTATGACGCGGCCGGGGATTGAACCCCGGACCTTAAGCACGCGAAACTCTAGTAAATAGCGTTATTGACTTGTATTTACAGGTTATATTTTGCTAATTGGGGTTTGCGTCCATTGACAAAAATTATTTATAAACATTTCCTATTTCATAATAATCAATAAAATTATCCCTACTTGTCACCGACCAGTTATCGCCATTTTTCATGTTATTTCTGAAATATCCCACGTTCAAAGTTAACTGTGCAATAAACTTTGAAAATGGGCAAATGTGCGTATTTCTGTCAGTGGAAAAATCCAATTCTGCTTACGTAGACGGTAGCCGTTGACGTCGGCGTACATGTCCCTGCATAATGCGTTATAGGGGAGAGATCAGAACTCACGGCTGCAAGCTCCTCGCAGCGATAGCCCGTTCGCGGAACTCTCTATACCATCGCTGCCACCAGTCAATTATTTGAGGGACATACATCTGTTGATTTTCTAATCCTGACAGTCATTTTGTTTCAACATTGCGTACAATCATACAAATGTTATTTGTTATGTCATGGAAAGAGTTAAGTCGCTTTTATTTAAATCTTTCTGTCATTTCTCACTGAAAATACTATCTCACTGCTTTAAATATCACTTTTTCATTTTTCATAACCTGCATCGTGAAACTCTAGTAAACAGCGTTATTGGTTTGTATTTACAGGTTATATTTTGCTAATTGGGGTTTGCGTCCATTGACACATTTTTTTGAAAACATTAACTATTTAATAATAACAAACTTATCCCTACTTGTTAACGACCAGGTATCGCCATTTTTCATGTTATTTCTGAAATATCCCACGTTCAAAGTTTACTGTGCAATAAACATTGCAAATGGACAAATGCGCGTATTTCTGTGCGTAGAAAAAAATCATTAGCTTCCTGTTATAACGCGACAACAGGGAATCAAAACAGTGGGAAAAGAAATGTTCCGTCGACAAACTGTACCAGTTATCGCCATCATCTAAACAGCACGTGCCACGTGATAAAGCACACCGCTTCAGTTTTACAAATTACATTTTTTTATTTTCTTTATAAGAAATGCTTTTATCAATTTGTCGTCTGCAAACTGACGTAGACCAATGTGATTTCACACTATGTACTATGGATTTCGCGATATATACAGGGTTATTCACATTTGGAAAATAGCTCAAATAGGTTTAAGAATTGTTTTTGGGGGAAGAAATGACAGACAGAAAGTAAGCTATGACAGAACTGAAAGTGCATCATCGTGTTGTTGGATTTTTGTTTCCGCGTCAGTTAGTCACGTGACACCGCCCGCGTGTCTCTTCTAAAGTTGTATTTCAGCAAGGTGATTATAGGGTATGTTTTTTAATATTTATTCACAGGAGTAATTTTTGTTTATCATTTGTAGATAAATATTTCTCTCTTCTAATGAAACCGAGCAAAGGTAAAACGAGATGCGATCACGTGCGCGCTGTAGCGGGGACTAAGCGATAATTGGTCCTCGTCGACAGCTGGTCACTGGTCAATTTTCAGGGTAACATTCGTGTTCACAGTTAGTTAAAGGGAAAGTTCTCTTTCCACTCGTAATTCCTACTCTGTGGTACAATAGAAATCAATCTAATTTTTGTCCACACAATGACATAAGCGCATTTGATCTTAATTTCACAAAACCAAATGTTTGGCGTGATGTTTTCGAAACCAATTTTCAGAAATCATAAGAATGAAATTGACAACAATTGTTCATCTGCTGGCATCTGCTTTTGAAACTGAGAGCAATCAAACAGCACGCGCCTCGGCTGGAGCGGTGTCGACATGATTTGCACGTTCTGGGCGGGCGGCTGGTCTATTTCGCACGTGCCGCACGACGTTTATTCTAACAGCAAAGCGCGAGGACATTTCAAAATATATTTGTATATTTACAATTAATTTAATTGCTGTTTGGTTTTCGTTTACAGAAGAACACTTTAACATACTCCAAATAATAAAATAGCAGAATGTTCCAGAAATATTTCAAACATGACGTGTTCACTACATTTAATGTAGCTTATTGTTTATTGTGTTATTGACTGTTTGTGTCCTGTTCTGATAATGCTGCCCATCTACTGTCTCCCATCGCCAAGCACCCAGCCCCCTGTGCGTCCTCCAACGTGCTACACCATACTCCACCAACTACCGGATGACGTCACCAGGTCACGTGACACTGTGATCTCAACATCTTCATTTTAAGCTTCTTCCTCATTATACCGCGTTCACTCGTGTTTCTGTCAAACGACGGTGAACAGCTGTGATCGCGAGTATTCGCGCTCTGCGTGATTATTGCGCGATGTGTATCCTTTTGTTTTAGTAATTCATAATCTCCACTGCAAATAGTTCAGTGACGAACCTTTTACACCAGACCTGTTACTAACTTATTTTACATTCGCGTTAAAAGATTTCAGTATACATACACCAAAACGTAATACACAGTAGGTTTTATGTTCATACTACTGCACTGTGATTATATGACACTATTTGTTTATCAGTGCATTGTACTTAGCTGTGCATTCCTTGCATTTGGATAATTTTGTACAACTTTAATACCCCAGTTTGTCTCATGTGTTATTCACTTGTAAACTACATTCATATGTTGTAGGTATACATCTGAAGTATGACAAAGACAGAGTCAATCTCGACAAAGCCCACATCAACACAGAAGGAGACCTGGTCAACAGGAAGTCGGACACCAGACCTGCAGGGGAGGGGAGACTGAAGAAGTACGAGGGCACATGTAGCACTGCCCCCCTCCCCCGGGCTGGCTGTCCCCAGTACTGGGAGGTGGTGAACAGGGTCAGTCTGGAAAAACCACTCACAAGGGACTCCCTCATCCTGGAGTTGGGTATGTGTGGGGAGGAGCAGAGGGACGTGTGTCATTGTATAGGTGGAGAACCCAGCTCATGCAGCATGCAGGTCGCCCACTATACTACACACGGCGGGATATGCAGCATGATATTGAAGGAGGGGAAGCCTGTGCTGTGTCTGCCTGACACTCTCCCCAACACAGCAGGGGTATCACGCACACTACATTACGGTGTTGTCTGTGATGACGCCAGGAAGAAGATTGTCTTCATGGATGTGAAGGAGAATAAAGTGATGTCGACGTTAGACAATGTAGACTCCAGTCAGCCACTGTGGCCGATGTTCGGGGTGTATAACTCACATCTCCTCGCTGTCAGCATGACACTTGTAGTGGGCAGCGACATCAACATGACAGAGGAGAAGAAAGCAATGATTGTCAAGGCGCTGTCGTGATGGTGACAGTGATTGTAAAGGCGCTGTCGTGATGGTGACAATGGTTGTCAAGTGCTGTCGTGATAGTGACAATGATTGTCAAGGCGAAGTCGTGATGGGGACAATGATTGTTAAGGCGTTGTCGTGATGGTGACAATGGTTGTCAGGGCGTTGTCGTGATGGTGACAATGATTGTTCAGGCGCTGTCGTGATGGTGACAGTGATTATCAAGGGCTATCGTGAAGGTGACAATGATTGTCAAGGGCTGTTGTGATGGTGACAATGATTGTTAAGGCGCGGTCGTGATGGTGTCAATGATTGTCAAGGCGTTGTCGTGATGGTGACAATGACTGTCAAGACGTTGTCGTGATGGTGACAATGGTTGTCAATGCGTTGTCGTGATGGTGACAATGATTTCAAGGCGTTGTCATATGGTGACAATGATTGTCAAGGGCTGTCGTGATGGTGAAAATGACTGTCAATGCGTTGTCGTGATGGTGACAATGGTTGTCAAGGCGTTGCATGATGGTGACGATTGCAAAGGCGTTGTCATGATGGTGACAATGATTGTCAAGGCGCCGTCATGATGGTGACAATGATTGTCAAGGCGTTGTCGTGATGGTGACAATGATTGTCAAGGCGTTGTCATGATGGTGACAATAATTGTCAAGGCGTTGTCATGATGGTGACAATGATTGTCAAGGCGTTGTCGTGAAGGAAACAATGATTGTCAGGCCGTTGTCGTGATGGTGACAATGGTTGTCAAGGCATTGTCGTGATGGTGACAATGATTGTCAATACGCTGTCGTGATGGTGACAGTGATTGTCAAGGCGCTGTCTTGATGGTGATAATGATTGTCAAGGCACTGTCGTGATGGTGACAATGATTTCAAGGCGTTGTCGTGATGGTAACAGTGATTGTCAAGGCGTTGTCATGACGGTGACAATGATTGTAAAGGCGCTGTCGTGATGGTGACAATGATTGTCAAGGTCTGTCGTGATGGTGACAATGAATGTCAAGGCGTTGTCTTGATGGTGACAATGATTGTCAATACGCTGTCGTGATGGTGACAATGATTTCAAGGCACTGTCGGGATGGTGACAATGATTGTCAAGGGTTGTCGTAATGGTGACAATGATTGTCAAGACGCTGTCGTGATGGTGACAATGATTGTCAAGGCTCTGTCGTGATGGTGACAATGATTGTCAAGGCACTGTCGGGATGGTGACAATGATCGTGATATGAACACACAGATTTGTTGCAGATACTTTCTGATCAGGAACAACTACATGACTCGAACATGTCTTCTCTGTGAAGAAGGCATTCATCTTCGTATGTACAAATATCACAAGTAAACAGTGTAGTGTGTATACAACACAAAACCAGAAGTTTAACTTATGATCTCCTACACCTTCAACTATAACCCCCTGAACCTGTAATCTTGATGTGATATGTGTAAATGTATATAACATTTAGATAAAAGGTAAAACGTTTGTTGTTGTTTGTGTTTATTTGTTTGTTCGTTGTTTAACGCCGTACTCAACAATATTCCAGCTATATGATGGTGGTCGTTAACTAATCGAGTCTGGACCAGACAATTCAGTGATTGGCGTCAAGAGCATCCATCTGCGCAATTGGGATACGATGGCATGCATCAACCAAGTCAGCGAGCCTCACCGTCCAATCCTATTTGTCCCCTCTTACAAGCATAGTCGCCTCTCACAACTTGCATGTGTTGCTTAAGACCTATTCTGACTTTGATCTTCATGGGTGACGTAAATCTATCATGGTACATGGTACGACACACAATCAGGCAAGTCGCCGAACCTGACCAATCGATGGATGCTGTCGCCTCGTTTTGCATGCTGACAGGGGATAGCAGTGGGATTTCCCTAGATGTTTATCAAACAAAATAAAGTAAGTGACATTGCGATAAGCTATTGTTTTGAAAATAATGACTGATTTTGTAATATTATTTCGGAATGTTCCTCAATAACATTTGTTGAATATGTGAACAGTTTCCGAATACGATTTCAAGGCAACAAGCTGGACTCGTGGGGAGATGAGTGAGTGAGTATGGTTTTACGCCGCTTTTAGCAATATTCCAGCAATATCACGGCGGGGGACACCAGAAATGGGCTTCACACATTGTACCCATGTCGGGAATCGAACCCGGGTCTTCGGCGTGACGAGCGAACGCTTTAACCACTAGGCTACCCGACCGCCCCCGTGGGGAGATGAAGGTTGAAATAACTCATAAGCTGTTTCATATTTAGTAATATAATGTGAAACATAGTATATACCTTATGCATGTGCTGCCACTAACACTTTCACCACCAACACCACCAACACGACCACCAACAACACGCACGACCACTAACACCACCAACTACACCAATACCAACAAGAGCAAGATCAACACCAACAACCCAAACAACAACATCAACAACAACTACATCAACAACACAACCAACCCCAGCAACAACAACACCGACACGACCACCAACAACACGCACGACCACTAACACCACCAACTACACAAATACCAACAACAGCAATATCAACACCAACACCACAAACAACAACAACAACAACAAACACCACCGACACGATCACCAACAACACCAACACAACACCAACAACGACACCACCAACCCTTCCTCCGTGTGGAAGGAGGTGGAGAACACATCACCCCAGGTGCATCTGCTGCGACTAAGAAGACCACGAGTTAACAACAGAAGACAACCACGACTTATGGAAGAGAAACTGTGTTAATATAAACAGCAGGATTATGACTGCCTTGATTCTTTGATGAGTTGATGGTATGCCGGGGGTATGAAATAACCTTAAAGATGGCTTCTTGTATTTTTGTGATTTTGAAGTCTTTGAGGTTGGTGGTGAGGGCTTTTGACTTTATCCCACTGGATGCTTTGGCTTGGGTTGTCATGGATATGGTCTGGATATCGCCGTCTGTCGTAACGTCCTTTGATTCCCCTATCGAACTAGACGTACATGTAGTTGCGTCGTTTAAGCTGTCTGACGTAACGTCGTCGGATTCCCCTTCCGAACTAGACGTACATGTAGTTGCGTCGTTTAAGCTGTCTGACGTAACGTCGTCGGATTCCCCTTCCGAACTAGACGTACATGTAGTTGCGTCGTTTAAGCTGTCTGACGTAATGTTCTCGGATTCCCCTTCCGAACTAGACGCACATGTTGAAGCGTCCCTGTCTCTGTCTGACGTGGCAGCTTTGGTACCACATTTTTAGAACTTTCATTTATTTTTTTAAAACATTTTTATCATCATATTGTACTGAATGGCCAAATATTATAAAATTTGTAAAACTCTTATCAACAACAAACACACAGGATCTAAAGAATGTATCGAGATTTATTGTAAAAATGACCATTCGTATATAAAAATGCTAGGTAATCACATGTTGTTATTAACTGCCATCTTGTCTGCAATTTGTATATATACATAATTATTTATTTTAATGTGCTCTTTGACCACCTTTTGTGTTTTTTTAGAATAAACTGATTCTGATTCTGATTCTGAACACACTACATTTTGGTAGAGATTTCTTATGATTATGGAAATGCTTTTTTTTTTATCTTAGTTAAATGCAATCTGCAAAATAAAAATATGTTACTGATCATTATATTGTTATTTGCTTACAAATTTGTTCGTAAATTAAATATTTTACTTTTTGTGGTCGCACTGTGGATGAAATACTTACGTTTCCCAGAGGTGGTGAGGAAAAATAGGGTTACACGTCGCGTCTAAGATTATTACACTGATATAGCGACGTGCGTGCGTGCGTGCGACCGTCTTATTTCTTATAAAGCACATTGGATTCCAATCTCAGGTTATCACAGAATGTTATGGAGTTCACAGTATCTCGACATCGGAGAGAAGCCTTCGTAAAATAGCACGACTACAATTTAATCGAGAATGCTGTGTTGATATGAGATCTTGGATTAGTTTTGCTCTCCTAATAGCGTGTGTGCTGAGATATGGGAAAAATTATCGAAAAAATCAGATCAGGCGCTAAAACAACCGTATGACACGGAACCTCGTTTTCAATCGGTTATCGGCTCAACACGTGGTTTTCGGACATTGGTCGAAGCGTGTCATCTCGGTATTGGCGCCTCTAAACGTTGTCCAGGCGAGACGTGACCATCAATCTTACATACCTTGGAGAGATATCAAATCGTCGCTGTATGTCGTCGGTATAAATATCATTGTCGGCTTGTCGTACAAAGCAACTACATTGAATCGGGTGGTCACAGGCTCATGATCAGTGACTTGCCTGAATGCTTGCTATTGCACCCGACGAGACGGGATGTTACTGATGAAGCCAGACACTGGGTCGACTCAAATATTTACAGACCGCAGTGATATAGCTGGCATATGGCTGAGTGCGGAGTGTAAATACACACAAACACACATACATATCATCATCATCATCATCTTCATCATCATGATCATCTGCTCAATGTTATAAGAGAGAAATCAATAGAGGACTCTTGTCGTGTCTTGTCAGATCTAGAATGTGTTACTCTTATCAAGTGACTGGTATTTTCACGAGTGGAGCAGCCACAAGTTAACACTTAACTTTGCAGATAAGATAAACATTGTGTTTGACTAGAAAATGTAAAATGTTTCGCTTATTATGAAAGTCGTTCGGGCATTAAGCGCTATTTCTACATGTTATTTTACTTGAGTGAAATATCGATTATATATACTCTTAAAAAAAAGAAACGTTAAGTCAGTTTTGTGTAAGGTAGGAAAATACATTTACACGAGGAACCGTACAAGGTATGGAGCCAAAATGTTTTGGGGAGAACACTTGGTGATAGTAGTCATCTCAGTTATCGGTACATAGGAAAAGTCCAAGGTGAAGGTCCGTTCGAATGGAGAGCGGCCTGACATCTCCTGCCCATGGAAGACACGAATATGCGAATCACATCCTGGGGTATGATAGCCCACTCGGCCTGCAACACAAAAGTCAACAGCTGCAAAGTCTGGGGTTGTGGTTGACGTCTGCGTAACCGTCTATCCAATTCATCCCACAGGTGCACTATCGGGTTCAACTCCGGGAATCTGGAGGGTCATGGGAGAACATCAACGTTGTTGTTGTAAAGACAGGCTCTTGTGATCCGTGCTGTATACGGCCGAGAGTTGTCCTGCTGGAATGCACCGTTACCGTTGGCTGCAATTGAGAGGACGTGTGGTAGGAGAATTTCGTTAATGTATCGTTGAGCCGTAAGACTGCCCTAGATATCAACCAACCCTGTCCTGCCATTATGAGAGATAGCCGCCCACATCATAACGCTACCCCCACCAAACCTGTCCACTTCCTGTACGCGTAACGTTCTCCACGACGTCTGTAGACCTGTGCTCTGTCATTCCCTCGACGGTGGAGAAATCTTGATCTTTATGTTGTCGACTCAATATGAGGCATCGAACAGGACGTTTTGCTCGTAGACCTGCTGCTCTTAAACGGTCTGGTCGGAGATTCTGCGCAGTCAGGGTATTTGGGATGCGGTTGAGGTGTCTGTGGTCGTGCTTTCACGTAGATGGCGCACTCGGATGTAGCGATCTTGGGCGGGGGTGGTTACTCTTTGTCATCCCGACCTTGGCCGATCACGTGTTGACCCGTGCTGTTGAAACTGATCCAATAGCCTTGTGATGGTGCTTGGTGCTATATTGAAAACCCTGGCTACATCTGATCGGGATTCCCCTGCCTGCAAGCGTCCTTTGACGCTGTTTCGTTTCACTTCTGTTAATTTTGGCGTGTTGTTGAACTGTCACTGTTCGACTGACGCAGATGCCAGGCAATCAAAAACACTGCACTTTACTACAGTTTATGGTGTTGCTGCAGGTTTAGTACGTGCAACTCCATGGTACTTTTGTTAATGTACTGGGTGCGTTTTTTTCCGAATCGTACGTGTTTCCCGACTAATTGTTTTCATGTCCTTGTTGTGATCATTTTGATCCCGGAAATGTGTCACTGTCACTATAACACATTAAACCACTTCGTTTTGCACCTCTTGGTCCGCTAATTTTGCTTTTATTGCCAAAATATATTGTATCGCGTTTCTTTTTTTGAAGAGTATATTTGGGGATGCTGACAGTATTTCATCACTAAATGCATTATCAAAGTCAGCATATAACGAATATACCGCTAGGTTATGTTTTAGACTAAACATATACTCACCAGCTTTTGATCTGTGAAGATGTCGGGTTGAAATAGATCAGCAAGTCAAACTAAGGAATTGCATCGGAAACAATTTTTGTCACGGATGCGTCAAATTTTGAAGGTTTTACTGTGTGTTGTAACCATGAGTGAGTGAGTGAGTGAGTGAGTGAGTGAGTGAGTGAGTGAGTGAGTGAGTGGGTGGGTGGGTGGGTGGGTGGGTGGGTGGGTGAGTGAGTGAGTGAGTGAGTGAGTGAGTGAGTGAGTGAGTGACTGAGTGACTGAGTGAGTGAGCGAGTGAGGTTTACGCCGCCTTGAGCAATTTCCAGCAATATCACGGCGGGGGACACCAATATCACGGTGGGCTTCACACATTGTGCCCACGTCGGGAATCGAACTCGGGTCTTCGGCGTGACGAGCGAACGCTTTAACCACTAGGCTACCCGACCGCCCCCTATGGCCTTGATCAAACATCTTCTGAGCAAGAGTCGTATTTCGCTCTTTGAAGTCATGGTAGCAAGAACATGCTCGATTGTACTTCAAAAGTTATGAAATGTAAACGCTATCATTGCTATCCTGTGTCTTGTGGACAGTGTTTTGACCTCTGAAGCTTTATGCATGGATCTAAATATGAAACAGATGAAGTGGTCTCACTGGTCTCCTTTATTGCTAGTCCAGGTGGGTAAATCAGTGGAAGAAATCGTTCATTTGAACGATATCAGATCATCAATATACCTGAAGCTTAAAGGGGCACTGATCTGAAGCAACTCCCCGGGACTGGTTGTTGCCTCTGTTATTGTTTTTCCCCCGTAAATACCCGGATGATATAGCAAATCTAGACTAGTTCGCGACCTGTGCTGCGCCATTCGTAAGCGCATTTGTCACCTTTATTGATAGTATAAGGATGTATAGTCACATTGGTCAACAAAAGGAAATACAGTTTTGGAAATAATAAGGAAATGTAGGTATCTTTATGGGCAGCATCGGTAATTGTGACGAAGTTTTGGTAAGTCACTTGCTTGGTAATTTTGTGATTTTCGTTTACACTAGTTTAACTTGCAACACAAAGTAAATATTTCACCTGAGCATTGCTCACTTTATCGTGTGTATATTTTTACAGTCAAAATGTGTAACATTTTCACTTAGAAAATTTATTCCACGCCAGGATATTTATTTTACAAATTGCCTGAGAAAAATGTCCACCTGTATCATTATGATAACGAATTCCTAACATTTTTATGTTTAATAACATCACCAAGTGACTGAAAATGTAAGGATTAAAAGTACTTTTCTAAATTGTTTGGCTTCTAATCCTAGCATAATTAATCTATTGTGATCTTTAAAGCCCCTTTGAACGTCTTAATCATTTTAAGTCAATCTTTTAAATAAATAGACAGATATTTTTTAGGCAATTTGTAAAATAAATATCCAGGCGTTAAATAAATTTTCTATTTGGACATTTTATAAATTGCTTGAGTGAATCTCATTTTACACATTGACTGTAATATATACAGACTTGTGAAAACAACGTCTGTCGCGAATCGAAGAACTTCCCAACCAAGACGTAGAGGAACAAGAATTCTGTTCAATGCTGCAGCAAATGAATGAAAACAAAATGCAAATATCATAATTACAACCTACCAAAGTTATATGTATAATTTTAGGCCGCTACCTTGTTCGAGGAATGTATCCATGAATATCCACATAACGGAACAATATCCCGGACAAAGAAACATTTTCGATGTCACGTGTCTCTGGAACAATCGAATATTTTAAAATATGTATAGCGTTTCGGGATATTATAACCCGTGTTCGTTTCTCAACTGACCACTTGGTTTTTTTCAGTTGTTTCACATAGGTGTCAAGTCCCAAAGGTCAGCTGAGAAGCCCACATGACAACTATTTTCATAATACCCACCGCTCTTAAAAAATCCCTTGAGTTAGATAACAATGAGCGATCAATCAACGTATTATCGGTTAACCTTTGAACATAGTATGTTGTTTTTACATCGGCATATCACGCCATGATATGAGTGTATTCCTTTTGCTTTAGTAAACCTGGACATTTAAACAATTACTTTTGACATATCCACTGTGCAAGATAACAGCGATTAATCAATCAACGTATTTTCTGTTGATTCTTTGATGGCTAGGAATGATCCGTTGATTTACATTCAATTCATCTCCTGCTTGGCTGCCACGTGCATATTACAAAACACACATTTCACCTCACTTCAAACCTGAATATAGATAATGAATAATTACCCCAGACACAAGAAATGCAAAATAGGAATTTTTACCCGCTAATCTGAGCGGTGCTACCACTAGTTATACCTGTAATAAATTCATTAACTGAGCATCAAGTGAATGCCAAATACACAAGTGTAGGGTTATACCAGAAAACATGGATGACATCAAGGGAGTAGCAATCGTATCAGCCACGCAATCCGTAATCCGAACATGCTTTCACTGCAGGTTTAAGTTAAACGTCTTAGTCAGATTACCTTGTTTTGCCTTTGCCAAACCGAGCAGATATTCCGATTCATATGCATAAAGCAACAGATCAGCAAGAAGCGGAACACAATAGGTCACCATGGGGATGTCTACTTCTTGCCTAAATGTCTCACCCCTACATTTTACAGAGAAATTATCAAAGAGGAAGTCAAGCATTTCACAATTTTTTTCTCAGTAAACCTTCAGATGTTATTTACTTTCAATTTGACAAATTGCCCTGAACCTCTGAAGATAGATATGTGACTGTATCTCTGGTCCCTGCATTTTGAAACAAAAGCCCCATGGGTCACGGAATGAGGTTTTTCCTTAAGTTTGTTATGTGGGATAGAGGTGAAGAAATTAACAGAATTGAAGCAAATCCTTTGAGGTTTCGAAAATACACATGGTATTTATTGTTTGTTGTCTAACGCCTCACTCAGCAAAATTCCAGTTACATGACGGCGGTCTGTAAAATATCAAGTCTGGACCACACAATCAGACAAGCTACCTCCACTCGGTTCATGATTTGATTGGTGTGATTACACATTAATACAAGTCCATGCCGTGATGTATTCCAAGCACATGCTCTCTGCAAATATTAGTGCAGGTGCAGGAGATAGGACAACAGTTTGTGACATGAATGAGAATCGACCTTTAGATGGGAAACGCAGTACTGTTTTATCGAATATATATTTTGCAAATGACATTTTCCTTAAATGGGTAGGGCGGGGGCTTTGGTATGATTATCGTTTTCCATTTCGATTGTCTTTGCTATTGACTGTTTGTTCGTTGTTTAACGCTGCACTCAGTGATATTCCAGTTGTATGACGGCGGTCTGTAAATAATCGCATCTGGACCAGACAATCCAGTGACTGATATCATGAGCATCGATCCACACTATTGAGATACGAAAACGTGCATCAACCAAGTCAACGAACCTGACCACTCGATCCCGTTCTTACGACAAGCATAGTGGCCTTTTATGGCAAGTATTGGTTGCTGAAGACCTATTTCTTTTTACTGAAATATATCAGAGCGAACAGGCTGTGGCTACCTTTGCATGTGTTTGTGACGGATGCCAACGGAGCATGAAACGCTAAACTTTTTGCGAGCACCTGGTATCATAACAGTTTGATAGTGATACATGAGATACGAATGGAATTGGGTGTCTTCACAAATTATATAAACTGTGAAATATAACAAACCAACGGAAAACGTCCCAATACCTTAAAAATGCTGAGGGTCAAACTGATAACGCGATTTGGACATAGTTCACGGCCAGTGTGGCCTGTAATACTGGTCAGGGTTATGCAAACAAATTTAAGACTTAACCCCTTATCAGTCTAAACTAATAATCTCATGTACCACGCCTACACGCGTATACTGGTCAGCATTCCTTCTTCAACCTGAAACGAACCCTTCAACACCTTTATCAAGAGTGGCTCGGTCAAGTTCAGTTATGCAATTCTGTCGAGATAAGTGTAGCCGAAGTTATAACAACATCATTGACAATATTATCAGAAAATTAGACCATCCGCGATAGCTCAGTCACACATAACTCTGTGGCTGACAAATCAACTATTATTCACACAAGTAAGCAGCGTGCACTATCTTTATGTTGAAAGTCCTGAAGGTACACTGACCATTTCGGCAATGTGGCTACAACCAGATACTATACGGTAAGATCCTGTTTCATTTTTAACTTTTTAAATTTCATGCTTCACATATACTACGCTTGTGTGAATGTCTATTTTTGTGAATGCGCCGCATTCAGATAGAGACTGGAGGATGTATTGTATAGGTGAATGAGTGAGTTTGGTTTTACGCCACTTTTAGCAAAATTCCAGCAATATCACGGCGGGGGACACCAGAAATGGGCTTCACACATTGTACCCATGTCGGGAATCGAACCCGGGTTTTCGGCGTGACGAGCGAACGCTTTAACCATTTGGCTACCCGACCTCCCCTGAATTGTATGAGTACTATTAAATCATTCGTAAGCTGCATGCACATTGTGATTCTGCTGTGTGCAAATCAATCTGCATTAGTCATTGTGAATCCTTTTATATATTTGTTAATTCTTCGCATATCTGTTTATATATAATTGATTGTAATCATTCTCAATCTCATTAACATCAGGTTTTAGTTTTCGCTACCGCTAAGCAATCATTTAAGAACATCCCATTACGTCAGAACGACCTTTCATCCGACCAATCAGAGCGTCACTTACCAAATGAGGAACCTCGAAAAGTTTAACACGGGGTATTCCGAACGACAGTTACGTGCTTTGCACAGCCATTTGGAAGTACAGCCATACAATCTCCGCTATCTGTTCTACATTCCAGAACGTCCTTTAGATCTGTTTTAAAATATTGAACGTTTCAGAGCGTTCTTTTGATCTGTTTTAAAATCTTGAACGTTCCAGAACGTTCTTTAGATCTGTTTTAAAATCTTGAACGTTTCAGAACGTTCTTTAAATCTGTTTTCAAATCTTGAACTTTCCGGAACGAGAATCGAGAACTTTGTCAAAGTTTCTTTTTCAAAGCGTAGTCTTGAATGGAAGTGGCCAGTTTGAATTAAGTGCCTTTATAACAAGAGAAAATTGGTTTCTGATTGGCTAAATAAATGTTGACTTCTTGTCATTCATTCGCAAACAGTCGTTATGACGAGACCTGCAACGAAATGTCCTTACACTATTGTTTAGCGGCAGCGAGAGCTAAGATCTCATTCTAAATAGATTGTAATTATTCTGTAATCGACTATAAATTGTAGTTGATTCTGTGCCTGACTAATAAAGTCCAGTATATTAACCCAGGGCGTGTGCCAGTGTGCTGGCTGGTCGTGCACAGTGGCACTTCTGATATTGCTAGTGGCTAATATCATCATCCAACAATGAACCACTTGTTAACTGCAATGTCATCAACATTCAATTCAATTCAATTCTGTGTTGTATGAAAGTCCACAGGCTCATATACAACGGAGTTAAATGATACATTTTATACATATCACACCCAGAACGACTATGTACATTCCAGGAAGTAGTGTCTCATTCAGTACATACTTGCATTAATACTTATCTGATTTTGTCTCGTCCTTGTTTAACATGATTACCCTCTGTGTGAAAATAAAACTTTTTGTCTACCATATGAGTACATTATTATACAAATAGACATGTAGATAACTCGGTACGGAACTATATATATTGGGATGTTCACCTCAAATAAGACAGCATACACAATGAAAATATTCAAAATTAATATTATTGTCAACATATTCAACTGCAAATTATCGATAATAATAACGGTTATCTCAATATCATAATAATGTGTTGAGATGTAAAACAACAGAATATTACTAGTTGTTGAGTATGAACTGTGTTATGCCGTTTTTAGATGTATATGATATCGGTAGTTCCTCGTTAGTGATTCTCTGCAATTCCCAAAACAATATTCTATGTCATCTGATCGGCACGTTAGCGACCGCTATAGCAGGTTAATGCATTCAAATATGCAAATATTTCATTCAAATCACAATGACGAGACAGAAGCGTTCATTCCCGAGGAGAGATGTGTGGCAACGTTCATAAGAAACACTCATTTGGACAGAGGTAGTATGCGTCTGTTTCTGTTGTATGATTCAACTATATCTTTACCATTGTGGTTTATAAACATATTGTAAATGTTTCTTCTGATATTGAAAGATTTCACGCTCATAAAGATACACATTTCATTTAAATCTTCAAGACTGTGGTTTATTTGGTTATTCCAAAATATGCATTTTTCCTTCTACATCCGATGGCTATTTCAAAATATGCATTTGTCCCTTCTGTCCGAAGAGGTTTAATATTTCTTTGGTTCTATAATGCATACTATTTGTGTGTTTTTATATTTAGTTGTTATTTCTTGCATAACATCATCAGAGTGTATTTTCAACTTTTAAGACCGTGATTTTTTGGTTATTCCTAAACATGCATTTCTCCTTCTGTCAGGAGGGAGGATATTTTGGGGTTCAATACCTAGAAATATGAAATGGATTTCTTTTTTGACTTTGACATTGAAAACTATTTTACATAAAATTAACTAGATCGCATTTGAAGCTATTTTATTATTTTCATTGAAGACAACATTACTATTTCTTTAGGAAATGCATTTTTTAAAGGATTTAATTGTTACATCATCACGGGTACACCAGACAATAATCCTTTTTGCTTCTGTTTCTGCATATGTTGATAAATAGTTCAGCCCCGTGCATTTGGGGAAATGTTTAAAACGTAACATACTTCTGGCGATGCATACAATATTCTCCGATAATTAAGGAAAGCTATGTGTAATGATCAGTAGCTATTAAAGCTAGGTCTCGACGTTATTGCAGCGACATTGACTGTGTTTAGTTTTGTAAAACATAACGTTCAGATGACTTCATTTACAGCTGGCGACTAACGGGATCGGGTGGTCAGGCTCGCTGCCTGGGTTGATGCATGTCATTGATCCCAATTCCGTAGATCGATGATATCAATCACATGATTGTCTGGTCCAGAGCCTGACCAACCGATCCCATTGGTCGCCTCTTACGACAAGGATAGTTCAGCCCCGCCTTTTACGGCAAGCAATGGTTGCTGAGGAACTATTCTACACCGGGCCGTCACGGGTCGACGAATGTGTAACGGATACTGATTTTACTGTTACAATCTATAACATTTAGTTTGCTGTTTGTACGACGTACTGCTTTACTCCAAGCTCCGACACCAGTGTGACAAAGTTGCGATTACACGCCAGATGATAGGGCCGACCACCGTGCTTCTACATGGCCCATTACAATTAGTTGTGACGGCAACTGCTTTAAACATGGAGCGTGCAGTGCAGACACTGTCCGCCATGATTTGATAATACTGTGTGAGATTTTGATGGATTGTTTTAAAATCGACATCCAACCAATAATTAAAACTGACCATATTTTTGGAAATATTAATCTTGTTTATTTAGCATCATTACTTATCCTGAATGTTACCAAAATTATTTTCAATTGCCATTTGGTGCAGAACTCAGGTTGGCGTGTTTAGCTTCCTGTACTCCGCTTTAAGGCCCGACAATGCATGTCTAGTTATTTAAAAGACGAATATACTGTTACTTTGGATGTCATCTAATTTAAGAATACTTATCCATACTCAACCATACTCACCTAAATTCTCCATAGTTTATAGAAAACGATGTATGATGTAGGTAAAGGTACATTGTATACACGTATGCTTATATATTTGTGTTTTAAACCCAACAGAATGTTTCCCAATGCCCAGTCCATCTTGAGAGTGACAAGGGCATCTTATGCAACGTAGCACAGAGGAACGACATCGTGCAGAGATGGCAAGAGTATTCTCAACACATTGAAGTCCACACCGATGGTATCAAATCTACAGATTGCCTTCTTACCTTAGCATCCAAAGACCTTTCAATATACTTCAAGAATTTTCGAAAACCCCAAGACATTCCTAGACACCGCAAGACCTTGTTTTCTCAAGGCCTTTAAGCGCATACCAATACATCCCAACGCATTCCAAGACAGGCATACCCGTCCCAAGAGATTGGCAGGCATCCCCAGATTTCTCTGAGCATCACAAAGGTTTCCAAAGCGTCATAAACGCATCCAAGCATCACAAGACTCATCCCTTGCCAAGACTCACTTGGATCAATAGGAAGAGAAACGAATTACAATGGCCAGCAGACACAGCTTCCACATCGTCGACTACGTGGTGTTCGGCGCCACCATCCTCATCTCACTGGGCATAGGACTTTACTTTGCTATGTCTGGCGGACGTCAGCGAACAACATCCGAGTTTCTGGTCGGAGGACGTGCCATGAAGTTTCTCCCCGTCGCTGTGTCGCTCATGGTGTCGTTTGAGTCGTCGATCATGATGTTGGGCTATCCGGCAGAAGTATACGTGTATGGAGCTCAGCTTTTTATAGCTCTTTTTGGTTTCATGGGGGGATTTCTGATATGCAGGGTGTTGATGATCCCACTGATTCATCCCCTGAAACTTACAAGCGCTTACGAGGTAAGTTCAGATTAATACAGCGGAACTAGCTTAGACGCGTCAGGAAATCTTTCTAATCAGCCAATCAGCATCGAGTCTCGGTATGAGACCTGCATTGCGTATCTCGCAAACAAAGTAAAACCATCAGTTCCGAATGTAAATAATAAAGACCGCAACATTACATTGTTGACGATAGTTCATACATCCTGTCGAGTGTCATGTCATCTACACTCAAGAGAGAGTACACTATTTGGAACAGTTGTGTTCAATATGAAATTTCTTTTCTTAAAATTAATTTCCGAATCGAGATAATAAAGAAATGAAGTCGAATCGTGTTCGTTGGCTGACGTCTGATTTGCTCAAGAACCCACATATCATTTATTTAGACTGGGCGATCATATTTTGGAGGGGTTGTCAGATAATCACGTAAATAGTTATCGTACTGGAATAAAACATGTGAGGTGAGGTGACATGGGGTTAACGTCGCGTCCAAGATTATTGAACTTATATAGCGACGTACATACACATGTGTGTGTGTGGCTGCTTGTACTTGTCCGGACTGATGCTGATTTATAGTGCTAGCTCACTGAGATATCATGCAGCAGTTTATCATGAATACCCCACTCAGACAAAGTTTACTGACTCCGAGCCGACCAGTTCTTATTTAGCCACTTAATGCCGAGCGCCAGACAGGGTAACAACAAGTACCATCTTTTAACGTCTTTGGGGATTGAACCAAGGATCTTCCGCTCTCCGGGCGGAAGCTCTACCACTACACTAAGGAGGCGGTCTGTAAAACTTGTGATGTTTAATGAGATTTGACAGTGCTATAATCGTTCAATCACTCATCTCAATTACGTACGTAAAGAGTGAAAAGCAATATGAATATAATAATATTTGATGAGTACTTTAAATTTTAAAAAGGTTTACTTCACCTGAATCACTTATATATTTATTTTATGTTTTCAGTATTTGGATGGGCGGTTTAAATCACGTACGATCCGTCAACTTGGAACTACCCTTGGCGCTCTATCATACGTAAGTACGGACAGATACGTATAGGAAAGATCCATACGCTAATGTCTGGGTTATAGTAGCAGCTTATCAACATATACAACCTACAACAGTGCAATTTCAAAATTAAATCTCATAATAATTTAGTTGATATTTTGTCATTCACCATTAGTGAGTGAGTGAGTATGGTTTTACGCCGCTTTTAGCAATATTCCAGCAATATCACGGGGGAGACACCAGAAATGGTCGGGAATCGAACCCGGATCTTCGGCGTGACGAGTAAACGCTTTAACCACTAGGCTGCCCGACCGCCCCGGCATTCACCATCAACAAACATAGAAACTTAGCTGCTCCCCTTTGTGTGCAATCAGGCAACATGCATATCGACTGAAAATTCAGATCAGTACAAGAAAATAGTGTGCCAATAAATCGCTAGAGAATGAAATATACGAGCCCCTTAGTGTTTAACAATGGACGTAAAGGCACTGGACAACGACCGCCGGACTTTGCCGAATGGTGACGGAAGCCGGACAATTAAAAGAGGGGAGCCGTGCAGTTACTAGACTGTGACTAGACAGAGACCCGGTGACAATTGGGTATCCATGTGAAACTGCGCCATCGTACCTCAGCGGGCTAACACTATGAAATATGCATTGATCCGGACTAGTGCACGTGCATGCACGTCGCAAAATAAGTGCAATCTTCAGCAGCCCATATTTGCCGTAAGAGGTAACTATGCCTGTCCTAACAGGGTACTAACAGGATCGGGTGGTCAAGCTCGCTGACTTTGTTGCTACATGTCGTCGCTTATGTTATCAAGTACTGGCTTGTCAGGTCCAGACTCAATTGTTCTCACCCCGCCGTTATATAGATTGAATATTTCTGAATCCGTCCTTAAAAGGAAACATCAAATCAAACATCTCACCCAAGTTCAAACTATTATGCCATTCCAGGTTTTCTACATGGGCGTGGTGATGTTTGGCCCAGCTATAGCACTGGAGGCAGGTACGTGTATGTTTGAAAACATTAAATTATCTGAACAAAAGTGCTCTGGTTATAATGTTATGATGACAGGGAAGAAACGAATTGCCCAGGCATCATTCTCGCCCTGCATTCGACGAATAAAGATGAGTGTGTGTGTGTGTTGGGTTTAACGCCGCTTTTAACAATATTCCAGTAATATCACGGCGTGTCAGCTTAATGTGGGAGGAGAGCCCGAAGTGATGCAGGTCTCAGACGTTTACCACTTCGGTGAAACCCACGAGCACGGGTATGGTGCTGATCACAAACCTAGAAACATAATCGGGGCGAACCGGGATTCGAACCCACAATCATAGGCTTCTGGTGAGCCTAAGGGACGTACCTCTGCACAGCGAATCGCGGCGCCTTAGACGACTAGGCCACCCGTGCCCCCGAATAAACATTCGTCCTGATTATATTATGTTCGCCACACCATACCCGTGTTCATGGGTTCAATCTCAGACCTGCATTCAGACAGTTCAACACGGGTAGTTTTAAGTGAAAGCAAAACCAATGTTACGAAGACGCAAAACGGCCGTGTGTGTGTGTGTGTGTGTGTGTGCGTGTGTGTGTGTGTGTGTGTGTGTGTGTGTGTGTGTGGGTGTGTGTGTGTGTGTGTGTGTGTGTGTGTGTGTGTGTGTGTTTTCATCAACAGATTTACGACTTTCATTCAAGAAACCTCTACGATGACAAATGAAACATTAAAGCGAATCGATAATATTACTTATGTGTGTTATTACAGTATGTGATGGTTATATATATTTTCATATTTCAACGCGAGCCTACCTATCGTTATAATTAGAATAATTTTGAGAGCAGGGTTTGCTTACGTCACAAAACAGCTACCACTAAAATCCTAAAATGCGTTAAGATTCCGATTTTCATGTTGGACAATAAATATCATGTTCGACCGTGTATAGTTCGAATAAATAATTCACGGCATATATAGAAAACTTGAGGCTTACTAGTACTTATAAACAAATTGTGTGCTTTTTATGTGTCAAAAATATAGGCTTTTTTCTAAGGTGTAAACAATTTCTTTTCTGCTACAATGCTTGTTTCGCCCCTGCTATCTCTAAGATAAGGTAGCCAGCATACGTTGTCCGCGCCAAAATAACGTACCGTCACCTTGACTGGACAGTTGTAAAATCTTGAAGGAAAAAAAATCTTGTTCTATTTATAGTGACGGGATTTCCCCAGACAGGATCCATCTTCCTGGTTGCAGCTGCCGCTATTGTATACACAGCCATGGTGAGAAATACGTCAATCCTATTTTATTCATACATGTTATATTTTGTTGGTAAAACTTTCAACACAACCGGTTCATTTTGACGAACCAAGAGCAATACTTTGCAAATCAAGGTTTACCTGTCCATTAAAGTATTTTATCCTAAAATGGTCAAATTGTAATGTTATATACGCCAAAACATGGAACAACCTTTAGAAATAATTGTAATTTAATAATAGTTGAATATATCTGAGAAGTAGCATTAATCTTAAATTGTATGAACCAGGATCGACCTAATCCTTATGTGAAATGTTACTGGAACGGGTGTATTGCTTGCAGGGCGGACTGAAAGCGGTCATCTGGACTGATGTCTTTCAAGCTGTCGTGATGTTTGCGGGCATGCTATCCGTCATCATCAAGGTAGGCCTCCTGGGAATGTCATGAAACTGCGTTGTAAGTACAGGATAAAACACGTCTCCTCGGTTTGGGTTGAAAGGTAAAACCGCGAGTGAGGGAAAAGCTCAGTGTTTTACATTTTCAACCAAAACCGAGGAGGCGTGATTTATCAAACTTATGAACCGTTCCACCGGAACGCCCCGGGCATTGTTGATATTGCCTGGCTTGGAAGTTTACCAACATTTTGAAGGGCCTTCTGTTACTGTGGTGTGGCGTCATCCGAGTGAGTGGAGTCAGTGAGTATGGTTTTACGCCGCTTTTAGCAATATGCCACCAATATGACGGCGGGGGGCACCAGAAATGGGCTTCACACATTATACCCATGTCGGGAATCGAACCCGGGTCTTCGGCATGACGAGCGAACGCTTTAACCACTAGGCTACCCGACCGCCCCGGCGTCATCCGAGGTTTATAAGTCCTGTTTGCAGCGCCTTCTCAGAACTGGTGCAAAACGAACGTAGTTCTTTTCACATCATCAATAATGACAGTGGATTGTTCCGTTGTTTTGTGGACCAAACAATCCAGTGATGAGCAAAGATCCACGTTTGTTTGTTTGTTTGAATGTTGTTTAACGCCGCACTCAGCAATATTCAAACTGAATGACGGCGGTCTGTAAATAATCGAGTCTGGACAAGACAATCCAGTGAGTGGCATCATGGGCATCGATCCACGCAATTAGGATACGATGACATGCATCAACCAAGTCCGCGAGCCTGACCACCCGATCCCGTTACTCGCCTTTTACGGCAAGCATGGGTTGCTGAAGACCTATTCTACCCCGGATGGATCCACATAATGTGGATAAGATGACAAGTAATTAACCAAGGCACCTCGTCCCACCCTTGATCCATTTAGTCACCTCTTGCAACGATTTAACCACTAGGCTACCCGACCGCCTCAAATAGGGATACGAAAGGTAGTCACGAGATATACGTTAATGCTTAAGTGTTATTTCCTGTATTCCTGTAATATAAAATGTCACTTAAATTAGCATCGAAGAAGTCGATTTCGACCAATCAGCATAAAAAATGTCTCCGGTAGGGATAAAAATATTGGCCTTTTTTCAAAGAATCTGTGTATCGTATTTCAGGGCACAATTGACGCAGGTGGAATCAAGGCTGTGTGGACCACTGCGGCTAAGGGAGGACGCCTGAATTTCTTTAAGTAAGATTTGACAGTTTCTTCAAATGATAATTATTCTTTTAATAAATTTTCAACATATTCAGATATGATACATGCACAATTAGTGATTATATTGTTTTGTTTGTGTTTAACGCCGCACTCATCAATATCCCAGCTATATAGCGGCGGAATGTAATAACCAGATAATTCAGTGATCGATATCATGAGCATCTATGCACGCAAATGGTATAAGATGACATGCACCAACCAAGTGCGCGAGCCCGACCACCCGATCTCGTTAGTCGTCTCTTACGACAAACGTCAAACATAACCGCCTCTTTTGAGGGTGATATGCACAATTACGTGGACCTATGAAATAAAACCTTGCGAAAATATCACACAAATTGTAATTGTGATCCTTTATGTTGAGTGACGAAGTGAAATATTCCAGCAATATCACGGCGAGGGGCACCAGAAATGGGACTCACACTGCTGTGTACAGAACCTGAGCTGCCGTGATGACCGAATACCTTACTATGAGGCAACAGTGCTGCTCCTTGTCTCAATGAAGTTGCTGCAACTCAGTTGCACGTCAAATTCAAGACCCTACTTCTGTTAAAATGTACATGTCCTCTTGTTAGCATGAAATGTAGAACATGAAATAATCACTCAGCCTAAACTTACTGATCAACAACACACTACTGTTTTCCACGGGACGTTGTCTAACAATCCATGATGTTGTCATCCAGTTTTGACATGGACCCGACTGTCCGTCACACGTTCTGGGGCCTGTTTCTGGGGACATTCGCTCGGTCGTCCGGCCTGATCTTCAACCAGTCCACTATACAGAGGGTCTGTTCCACGCCTACACTCGCAGCAGCCAAGAAGTGAGTCGCAGCAGTAACTGTAGACTACGTTTATAACGAACACGCTACTCACCAAATGGCGGATATAACGAACTGTTTTGGGGTACCGGGTATTTGCTGTATATAAGCTTACAACGAAGTTCGGAACTAAAATTAGTGGTCCCGTTGAGTTCTATATAAACTTAGTTTACTGTATTTTATTCGCACTTCCTGTAATTGTCTTAAACAGACCATATTAAATAGATATCAATGTTTTAATGTTAAAGTTAGTAAATCGCCATCGACAATAACCAATTAGTTAATGAAAGCGCCCAAACCTTTTCCATATTATAACATATAACCTGTCAATACAAAAAAACAACAACCCTTAATTTTCTGCCCAAACAGACCCCACTTGGCGTAAAGGGCAAATAGCTGTTGAAAAGATGTGAATGGACCACTAAAAATCAGTGATGACAACAGCACTTGAGTCAACTGAACGATTCCGACTGTATCATCAGCATTTAAGAATCGACCTTCACTTTGTGCGAGTTCACTGGAGTATGAACCTTCATTGAGTGAGCACGCAGCAATATTCCAGCTATATGACGGCGGTCTGTAAATAATCGATTCTGGACCAGACAATCCAGTGATTAATATCATGAGCATCGATCCACGCAATTGGGATCGATGACATGCATCAACCAGGTCAGCGAGCCTGACCACTCGATCCCATTAGTCGCCTCTTATGACAAGCATAGTCGCCTTTTACGACAAGCATGTGTAGCTGAAGCTATTCTACCCACGGGTCGCGGCGTTAACCAACAAACCAACAAAAAAACACACATTTAGTCGCCTCTTTCGACTTGCTGGGAACAAACTGTAAGCCTACAATCTTCACTGGACATCCACGCCATTGTCCAACTAATGTTTTTAGCTATTTCAGTTACTTTATGCCAGGGATTGACATCAAATTGTTTTGTTCTTTGCAAGCAAAGGAGAATTGGATTCAGCAAATCAATAAAAATAATACGTTCCTCAGTTAATTTGCAAAAAAGGTTTTAAATGTACAGGCAATTTGTAAAGTGAATGCGTGAATAAGACAATTTTTGTCGAGTGATATTTTTGGCCATTTTCAATGGTAACTGAATTCAGACATCGACTGGAACACCTGTATAACGTTGCTATGATATCTCTGTCCTTTAGAGTGATGCTGATTGTGAGTCCTGCGTTCTGGATAACACTGACGGTGGGCATGATCGAGGGCATCGTCGCATACGCCTACTACGTGAACGTCAGATGTGACCCTTTGGAGTCCGGACAAATACACAATCCGAACCAGGTCTGTTGGTTTATTTAATCATTAAGCAAGCGCATCATCACAAGTGCGGATACAGCAGAAGGGACAGAACCTTCCATGGACATAGATCTGGCAACAATTTGCGTTTGTTTTAGCCAGATTTTGTCAATTAATTGGTGTTTGTTAAAAACATGTTACGAAATGGTTGAGGTAAATGGCATTTTACACGATGGTAAGGAGGCTGAAAAAGATATGATTGCGGAACCTTGCCCTTTGGATCCACGAATGTTTCAGAGTCGTTATTGTGTTTTGATGTTAATTAACCAAACACAATATGACAATAATAAATCGCTGAACTTGAAAAAAATAAAACTGCCTCCGTGGCCTAGTGGTAGAGCGTTGGCCCGGAGAGAGGAAGGTCGGGGTTCGACCCCCTGCTGCGTCATACCAAAACACGTTAAAAGATGGTACTTGTTGTAACCATGCCAGTGCTCGGCATTAAGGGCTACAACAAGGACTGGTCGGCTTGGAGTCAGTATACTGAGTGGGGTATCCATGTTAAACTGCGGCATGGTATCTCAGTTGGCTAGCACTCTAAAAACGGCATAAGTCTGGACTAGTACAAGCAGAAATACACACAAGCACATACACTAACTTTTAAAACTCAATTTTAAAAAGCAAAAGTTAGGTTGATTACAAGATATATTGGATAGATATTGATATCCTTAACAGACACTGCTTATCATATGCATGTTACTTGGTAGAATCAATTTAGCCTGCTTGTGATAGCAGCAAGAGTTCAACATGCCATGGAATAAAAATTATTATTTTGACAAAATTGTCATTTGTTTAGTCCTCTGTGTGTAAACAGCTGTTGAGCTTTCATCCTGAATGCCAGAATGTCATAGTGAGTACGTAAGGACGCCTCATTTAGAGTTGGCACAAAAATCACAGCGGGGATATGAGAAAGGAGTGATCTGAGGGCTCGACACGAAACCGGGCCTATACTGTGCCGACCCAACACTGCAACCACAGGGTTGCTTTTAACTTATTGCAAACAACTCAAAGCGTGAAACTGTTTTGAGTGGAGTCAATTACACAACAACTGCAAGACTCTTTTGGCATAACAACTTTCTTCACTAAAATGGAAGCCTCTTATGAGGAACATCACAGTTAGAAATACTTTACGGACACTCTGTCATACCTTCGAGAGCTGAATGATCTCTTGTCAGACACTCTCTCACCCAAACACTCATTACTTCGAGGGCTCAAGGATCTCCTGCTCTCGAACCCATACACTGTCATTCCTTCGAGGGCTGAATGATCTCTTGTCAGACACTCTCTCACCCAAACACTCATTACTTCGAGGGCTCAAGGATCTCCTGCTCTCGAACCCATACACTGTCATTCTTTCCAGGGCTCAAGGATCTCTTGTCAGACTCTCTTTCACCCATACACTGTCATTCCTTCGAGGGTTCAAGGATCTCTTGTCAGACACTCTCTGTCCCATACACTGTCATACCTTCGAGGGCTCAAGGATCTCTTGTCAGACACTCTCTCACCCATACACTGTCATACCTTCGAAGGCTCAAGGATCTCTTGTCAGACCCTCTCTCACCCATACACTGTCATACTTTCGAAGGCTCAAGGATCTCTTGTCAGACACACTCTCACCATACACTGTCATACTTTCGAAGGCTCAAGGATCTCTTGTCAGACACTCTCTCCATACACTGTCATACTTTCGAAGGTTCAAGGATCTCTTGTCAGACACTCTCTTTCACCCATACACTGTCATTCCTTCGAGGGTTCAAGGATCTCTTGTCAGACTCTCTTTCACCCATACACTGTCATTCCTTCGAGGGTTCAAGGATCTCTTGTCAGACACTCTCTCGCCCATACACTGTCATACCTTCGAAGGCTCAAGGATCTCTTGTCAGACACTCTCTCTCCATACACTGTCATACCTTCGAGGGCTCAAGGATCTCTTGTCAGACACTCTCTCTCCATACACTGTCATACCTTCGAGGGATGAAGGATCTCTTGTCAGACACTCTCTCTCCATACACTGTCATACCTTCGAGGGCTCAAGGATCTCTTGTCAGACACTCTCACCATACACTGTCATACCTTCGAGGGCTGAAGGATCTCTTGTCAGACACTCTCTCCATACACTGTCATACCTTCGAGGGATGAATCATCTCCAGCCAGACACTCTCTCACGGAGACACTCTGTCACCCATACACTGTCATACCTTCGAAGGCTCAAGGATCTCTTGTCAGACCCTCTCTCACCCATACACTGTCATACTTTCGAAGGCTCAAGGATCTCTTGTCAGACACACTCTCACCATACACTGTCATACTTTCGAAGGCTCAAGGATCTCTTGTCAGACACTCTCTCCATACACTGTCATACTTTCGAAGGTTCAAGGATCTCTTGTCAGACACTCTCTTTCACCCATACACTGTCATTCCTTCGAGGGTTCAAGGATCTCTTGTCAGACTCTCTTTCACCCATACACTGTCATTCCTTCGAGGGTTCAAGGATCTCTTGTCAGACACTCTCTCGCCCATACACTGTCATACCTTCGAGGGCTCAAGGATCTCTTGTCAGACACTCTCTCCATACACTGTCATACTTTCGAAGGCTCAAGGATCTCTTGTCAGACACTCTCTCTCCATACACTGTCATACCTTCGAGGGCTCAAGGATCTCTTGTCAGACACTCTCTCTCCATACACTGTCATACCTTCGAGGGATGAAGGATCTCTTGTCAGACACTCTCTCTCCATACACTGTCATACCTTCGAGGGCTCAAGGATCTCTTGTCAGACACTCTCACCATACACTGTCATACCTTCGAGGGCTGAAGGATCTCTTGTCAGACACTCTCTCCATACACTGTCATACCTTCGAGGGATGAATCATCTCCAGCCAGACACTCTCTCACGGAGACACTCTGTCACGTGACAACTCCATCTTGCCTGTTTTTCATAATTTTTTTGTTTCTTTTAGATTATACCATATATGGTAATGGATATTTTCCGGGGCTTTCCCGGAATGCCTGGACTCTTCCTGGCCGCTTTATTCAGTGCGTCTTTAAGGTAGGTCATTCCAGGACTCTTCCTGGTCCCAGTGCGTCTTTAAGGTAGGTCATTCCAGGACTCTTCCTGGTCCCAGTGCGTCTTTAAGGTAGGTCATTCCAGGACTCTCCCTTGTCCCAGTGTGTCTTTAAGGTGGGCTGTGCCTGAATTCTTCCTGGCACGTATTTAATGTAAGTAATGCAAGGTTGTTTTTTATAGTAAGTTCTGCCTGGAATCTTCTTGGTCGCGTTATTCAATGCACCCTTAAGGTAGGTAGTCTACTGGACTCTCCATGTTCTCGGTGGCGTTTTGCGGTAGCTTATACCTAGACTCTTCCTGGTCGCTATATTCAGTGCATCTTTAAGGCAGGTTGTGTACTGGACCCTCCCAGCCCGACTTATTCAGTGTGTCTGTGGGGTATTTATTGTCTCGGAAATCTTCACATGAGCAGCGTTTATCATCTTCCCGAGGCAAGATGTGTTTATGTTTCCATTATAAACTTATTTGCTTTTAGGACGTGCGGCGACTGTTATAACTTTTTATTAAATTTCTGGAATAAAACACGACTCTTGACGCAGTACCTGGTGAGGAGCACTAAATCCCGTACTTAATTGCACTGTATGTTGGGAGCTTGGTTCTGTATGTCATTGTTTCCGACATGTGGAGCGACGCTGTGTTGACAATACATTCACCCTACACAATACATGTCTAGAAGAAGGCCAATTCACATTTATTATAATTTGTATATGATTCACCGTTGTCATTAAGCAGAATACATAACCACTGTTAATTTCATATAAATATAAGTCTTATCATTTTGCAACATTCAAATCCTATGCTCGGTCGGGTAGCCTAGTGGTTAAAGCGTTCGCTCGTCACGCCGAAGACCCGGGATCGATTCCCGACATGGGTACAATGTGTGAAGCCCATTTCTGGTGTCCCCCGCCGTAATATTGCTAGAAGCGGCGTAAAACCATACTACTCACTATGCTACAGTGAAATAATAAATAGATATAAAAATATCATTTTCAAATTTTCAATAAAAAAGAAATATCAACTTTATCACCCACATGTACGTCTACTTTCTTAATCATGATGTTTCAGGCGTCCCCCGCCATGAACCTAATAGCGGAATATTGCTGAAAGCGTAAAACCATACTCACTCAAACACTCCTATTCATGCAAAAACCTACCATCTACTTATTACGAACAGAACATATGCTGGACTGATTCGCGTGTATGTAACTAAAACATTTAAGGAAGAACCACATGTATTCTCTCAACAGCACAATTTCATCTGGACTCTCCAGCCTGTCAGCGATGACCTGGGAGGACATTCTCAAGCCTCGACTACCAAACGTTTCCGACGTGACAGCAACGGTGATAGCTAAAGTATCAGGTGAATGTTACCTCACGTTTAGTGACATGTTGTGCTTCCCGTAGTTCATGCATATTGAGGCTGTCCTACTTTCACAAAGCATCATTTAGTGGGACAGCATTTGCATAGGTGACACATGCACCTGACGAGGGGCTGAGCGATTTTTTAATATAATCGCATCCCGAAAATGATGTGGAACATGATTTGGCCTCAGATCAGCCCAAAGAAATATATTTTTCACGAGACACGCTAAATTTTCTGAAATAATGTATTTTGTGTAAAACAATGTATGTTTTGAAGCAGTGTTGAAATAATATTCGTTTATATTATGCCTGGCACTTAAAGGGCAAGTTCACACGGAAATGAACCTAATTTTCTTGTACTTTTTCCACAATAAAAGTGTTAACCTAGAAGTGTCATAGACAAAAATATAAAAATATCACAATTAATTAACATATGTTTCGCATTAAAACGATTTATATTTTTCACATTTACCAAGTGTTCTATTTCCATAACAAAAACACCATGGCTTATGCCCCTTGCAATATGACGTCATTGGTGCCAATTGATAAACATTATGACGTCATCATGCTTTGTTAGAGCCGCTTCACGTGGTGTAGGTACAGGTGTGTGATTCTAGCGTCTCAGATGCCAGCCAGCATAGTGTTATGCTGAGTCACCACTGCGCCGGAGTGTGTCGTAGGCCATGTTGTTTTACCGCAAACTGGTCCTTGATATCTTTTGCGTTGAGAATAGACAGGGACCCAGTTGAATTGGCACCAATTACGTCATAATCTAAGGGGGATACCTCAGGCCTATTTCGCTCGTAAAACGAAGGCCTCATAACGGCATATCATTTTAACACTATTGTGAGCTTCCTACTTTCACTGTGAAAAAAAAATAGTGTATATTTTCAAACACAGATACTAATTAATTCTAAAATTGCGTTTTGTTTAGAAAAAGAAAGAAAGTGATTTTTGCGTGTACACTTCCCCTTTAAAGAGCAAACAAACAAGGACTGGTCGGCACTGTGTAATGTAACTGAGCAGGGTATCAAGATAAACTGTAAGCAGAGGGCCGGTATCTCATTGGGCTGGTACCATAAAGCAAGCGTAGCTCCGGGTTAGTAAAAGCAGCCATACACACACGTGCATGTACGTCGCTTTGTAAGTGCAATAATTGTTTAGGCGACGTTTTGACTTCATATAACTCAACCATGTGGACACACCCACACTCTTCCAAAAGATCGGTCCCTAACAAAATTGGATGACTTGAGTGAGTGAGTGAGTATGGTTTTACGCCGATTTTAGCAATATTCCAGCAATATCACGGCGGGGGACACCAGAAATGGGCTTCACACATTGTACCCATGTCGGGAATCGAACCCGGGTCTTCGGCGTGACGAGCGAACGCTTTAACCACTAGGCTACCCGACCGCCCCTGGATGACTTGAGGCGTTAATAGTGTGAATATGTGTGTGTGTAAGTATGCGTGTTGGCGTGTGTGTGGTGTCGGGGTGACATGTGTTAAACGTCTTGTGCCATACCATAAGCTACTCTTTTCAGAGAGTGAGTGAGTGAGTTGGGGTTATCGCCGCTTTTAAAAGTATTCCAGTTATATCACGGCGTGTCAGCTTAATGTGGGAGGAAAGCCCGAAGTGATGCAGGTCTCAGACGTTTACCACTTCGGTGAAACCCACGAGCACGGGTATGGTGATGACAAACCTAGAAACATAATCGGGGCACAATCATAGGTTTCGGGCGTGCCCAAGGTACGCAACTCTGCACAGCGAATTGCGGCGCCTTAGACGACTTGGCCACCCGTGCCCCCTCTTTTCAGGGAAGCAAATTGTATTACACTGATCATTTTATTTTCAGTGGTTGTGTTCGGTCTCTTAGCCTGTGGAGTGGCCATACTCATTTCCCTCATTGGAGGAACACTCACGCAGGTGGTGTATAATGTTTTTATTCCTATATTCCTCATTGGAGGAATACTCACGCAGGTGGTGTATAATGTTTCCATTCGGATATTCCTAATTGGAGGAGCTCTCACGCATGTGGTGTATAATGTTTCCATTCCGATATTCCTCATTTGAGGATCTCTCACGCATGTGGTGTATAATGTTTTCATTCTTATAGTCCTCATTGGAGGAATACTCACGCAGGTGGTGTATAATGTTTTCATTCCGATATTCCTCATTAGAGGAACACTCACGCAGGTGGTGTATAATGTTTTCATGCTTATATTCCTCATTGGAGGAATACTCACGCAGGTGGTGTATAATGTTTTCATTTTGATATTCCTCATTAGAGGAACACTCACGCAGGTGGTGTATAATGTTTTCATTCTTTTATTCCTCATTGGAGGAACACTCACGCAGGTGGTGTATAATGTTTTCATTCTTATATTCCTTATTGGAGGTGCTCTCACGCAGGTGGTGTATAATGTTTTCATTCCGATATTCCTCATTGGAGGAATACTCACGCAGGTGGTGTATAATGTTTTCATTCTTATAGTCCTCATTGGAGGAATACTCACGCAGGTGGTGTATAATGTTTTCATTCCGATATTCCTCATTAGAGGAACACTCACGCAGGTGGTGTATAATGTTTTCATTCTTATATTCCTCATTGGAGGAATACTCACGCAGGTGGTGTATAATGTTTTCATTTTGATATTCCTCATTAGAGGAACACTCACGCAGGTGGTGTATAATGTTTTCATTCTTTTATTCCTCATTGGAGGAACACTCACGCAGGTGGTGTATAATGTTTTCATTCCTATATTCCTTATTGGAGGTGCTCTCACGCAGGTGGTGTATAATGTTTTCATTCTTATATTCCTCATTGGAGGAATACTCACGCAGGTGGTGTATAATGTTTTCATTCTTATATTCCTCATTGGAGGAACACGCACGCAGATGGTGTATAATGTTTTTATTCTTATATTCCTCATTGGAGTAACACTCACGCAGGTGGTGTATAATGTTTTCATTCTTATATTCCTCATTGGAGGCACACTCACACAGGTGGTGTATAATGTTTTCGTTCTTATATTCCTCATTGGAGGAACACTCACGCAGGTGGTGTATAATGTTTTCATTCTTATATTCCTCATTGGAGGAGCTCTCACCAAGGTGGTGTATAATGTTTTTTTCATTCCTATATTCCTTATTGGAGCAACACTCATGCAGGTGGTGTATAATGTTTTTATTCCTATATTCCTCATTGGAGAAACACTCACGCAGGTGGTGTATAATGTTTTCATTCTTATATTCCTCATTGGAGGACCACTCAAGCAGTTGGTGTATAATGTTTTCATTCTTATATTCCTCATTGGAGGAACACTTACGCAGGTGGTGTATAATGTTTCCATTCTTTTATTCCTCATTGGAGGAACACTCACGCAGGTTGTGTATAATGTTTTAATTCATATATTCCTCATTGGAGGAACACTAACGCAGGTGGTGTATAATGTTTTCATTCTTCTATTCCTCATTGGAGGAATACTCACGCAGGTGGTGTATAATGTTTTCATTCTTATATTCCTCATTGGAGGAACACTCACGCAGGTGGTGTATAATGTTTTCATTCCTATATTCTTCATTTGAGGAACACTCACGCAGGTGATGTATAATGTTTTCATTCATATATTCCTCATTGGAGGAACACTTACGCAGGTGGTGTATACTGTTTTCATTCATATATTCCTCATTGTAGGAACACTTACGCAGGTGGTGTATAATGTTTTAATTCATATATTCCTCATTAGAGGAACACTAACGCAGGTGGTGTATAATGTTTTCATTCATATATTCCTCATTGTAGGAACACTCACGCAGGAAGTGTATAATGTTTTCACATGTTTAAATATCTGATTCGCATCATTTTGGTGACCGTTTAGATAATAGGCTTGTGCAAAGAGGAAAAACAAAAGGATGTTTCACATGTGCTGAAAATGTATTATTCCTTTATTGACATTTATTCTTAATGAATTCATCATTGCCAGTCACTTGGTATGATGAACGTTATTTAACTTTGTCCATGTGTCTGTAAATGACAATAACGTTGAACAAAAGTATGTTTACAAACCGTTTTATATACATTTATGGAAGGACGAGGCAGAATATTGACACAAAAATGACATTAATAACTTCAAAAGAAAAAACAGTTTCGGCCAAAGACTTGCTCATGATAATATTTTGTCTATCAAATGCTTCCCGAAAACATAAAACGAATGTTTCTTAATCGTTTTATTATAAATATTATATTGATATCGATATGTACAAAAATACATTTTTTCCAAGTTCAAGTGATATAAACAGCTTGGGTCAAAGATTTGCTCATGGTCAAACTTTTCTAAAATGCTTCCTGAAAACAAAAAACTAAAATCTACATTTAGTGTCATTGTAAGTGTAAATCGTGTAATTGATATAACGGCGACATAACATTTTCCGTAACCATTATCATAAGAAATCATTGTACGATTACGAGTCTATTAGAGACATGTGTTTATGAATCACTATGAAATAAGGTTGATGCCAGGTGTCTGACAAAAGATGAGCGTATCCTGCCCATCCGGCGGCACCTGTCACAAACACATGCAAAGGCAAGTCAAATGTTCACCTGGAAAAAAAAAACACGGGAACATACGGTACAAGTCAATATAGAGAATTGCATCACTGATGTGTCAAACTTGGAAATGTAAATTTTAAAAGCATTATTATGTCTAAATGAGTGAGTGAGTTAATATGTTGTTACGTCGCTTTTAGCAATAGTCCAGCATTATCACGACGGGGGATACTAATGTTTTTTTCAACACAAATTAATTCAGGTCTCATTCACATGATAAATGTATAAAAGAATCTCGATTATTTACAGGTTGTCATGCAAAAGATTGAATATTGGTAACCCCGGATTTAAACATCGTTTACTCACTTACTCAAGTTAAAATATTCAGGCCTACAAAACAACGGCGCGACGGACATGCAGAACAATCATAATCAGTGTCTAGATTATTTACAGGTCGTCATACTATAGATGGATTATTGGTTACCCCGGATTTAAACATCGTTTACTCACTCACTCAAGTTAAAATATTCAGGCCTACAAAAAGATAGCGTGACGGACAGGCAGAACAATCATAATCAGTGTCTAGATTATTTACAGGTCGTCATACTATAGATGGATTATTGGTTACCCCGGATTTAAACATCGTTTACTCACTCACTCAAGTTAAAATATTCAGGCCTACAAAAAGACGGCGTGACGGACAGGCAGAACAATCATAATCAGTGTCTAGATTATTTACAGGTCGTCATACTATAGATGGATTATTGGTTACCCCGGATTTAAACATCGTTTACTCACTCACTCAAGTTAAAATATTCAGGCCTACAAAAAGATAGCGTGACGGACAGGCAGAACAATCATAATCAGTGTCTAGATTATTTACAGGTCGTCATACTATAGATGGATTATTGGTAACCCCGGATTTAAACATCGTTTACTCACTCACTCAAGTTAAAATATTCAGGCCTACAAAAAGATAGCGTGACGGACAGGCAGAACAATCATAATCAGTGTCTAGATTATTTACAGGTCGTCATACTATAGATGGATTATTGGTTACCCCGGATTTAAACATCGTTTACTCACTCACTCAAGTTAAAATATTCAGGCCTACAAAAAGACGGCGTGACGGACAGGCAGAACAATCATGTTTATCCTTTTTGATGACACCTGGCGTCACCGCTGTTTTGCTTTTTGAGTCCAATGGAACCTGTTTCGGCGGTTAATTGGAATTGACGATTCTCTAGCTTTGACGTTTTACATGATTGTATTTATGAAAGAAACATGATACTTGTTTCAGATTGCGACGACGATCTTATCTGCCTTCAATGGCCCTCTGTGCGGCCTGTTTCTCCTCGCATCTCTCTGTCCATGGGCTAACGCTAAAGCAAGTAATCCATTATTATTTCAGACCCGTGAAGATCCGGTCTTCTGCAACCAATGCTTGCTGTAAAAGGTGACTATGCTTGTCGTAAGAGACGACTAACGGGATACGGTGGTCAGGCTTCCTGACTTTGTAATCGTTTTGCAATTGCGTGGATCGATGCTCATGATGTTAATCTCTGGATTGTCTTGTCCAGACTCGATTATTTTCAGACCGCCGTCATGTAGCTGGAATATAGCTGAGTGCGGCGTTACACAACAAACAAACAAACAAACAAACAAACAAAAAATTAATATTCAAATGCATAATTTATTATTAGTTTTCATACTTTGGGTTTCCACAGGGAGCTATAACTGCTACCGTTATGAGTACTGCGCTAATGATGTGGCTGTGTGCTGGAGCCACGTTCTCTGGAGCCACGAGACCGACTCCTTGGTTGGCTCCAGCCCCAACTGACCAGTGCTCTGTGGATAATATGACGTCACTGATCACGAATACAACAGGACTCCTGACGTCAACAGCAGGACTGTATGACGTAACAACCGCTGCAGATGTCGCCGAACCGGTGTAAGGGCGTTATAAACTTTAGTGGACATTGGACAAATCAATTACCCATTGGGATGAGGGAATAGGTTTAATATGTGCACGCGGTGCTTTGACTTGGCAGAAGTTTCAGCCTGTCTTAGTCTCGATTGTGTGAGGTGGTATTTATGCAGTTTTGGACAGTATTATAGCTATATCCGGTAATGTGACTGTTAACCTTCAAGCACCTTACTGGGAAATTTCGCTGTATACTCCCCAGGGAGCTGAGAATGAAAAATCATTTGAGCCGGGGGTACGTTATGTATGGAAGTATGTGCTTTACAAGAGGATTATTATCATTATCATTATTATCATTATTATTATTATTATTATTATTATTATTATTTACGTTATTTGGGTGATCCTGGCACAGTCAGGCAGATTAGGCTCATCATCAGCTCAGGGCCCTTGCCCCCCTCTACACGCAGCCCAGACAGCGAATGGGACTTCTCCCAGGAAGCGCTGCCTAGTCAAACTTTTCGGAGAATGTGAAACTCCCCAACACTGCAGCCTTCTGCATTACCCAGATTGTCAGAAGGGCTGTATTCCTGGTAGCAAACCCTGGTGCTCTCCCAATGTCAGTCAACAGATTGGGAGGTACCAAACCTAAGGCACCGAGAATACTGGGGAGTCGGACAACTTGGTACTTGGGCTGCAAGCGTGTTATCCATGTTAAACTGCGGTATGATATCTCGCGGTAGTGAGCTAACACTATAAAACCGCCATCAGTCAGCACTAGCACAAACAACCACACACGTGCACGTCGCTATATAACGAACCGACTTAATGTCTCTGTTGCATGTAACATGAACATAATATACAGTAACTTGTTTCCAGAGAAGATTCTGCAAAAATATGTCTGGCACTGCACCTCAAGCATTCGTAACTGTTGCCACGAATCGGGTGTCCTCTCACTTCTAAAATCTAGCATCTTTTTTGTTCCAGCACGGGGTTCAATGTCATATACACTCTGTCGTATCTGTGGCTGGGCGCTCTCGGCATCGCTATCGTGCTGATCGTGGGGTTCTTCGTCAGCTGGGCGACAGGTAGGGAGTACTTAGGGGAGAGACCACCTAAAAATCGGGTGTGGGGGATTCTGGTATTTTTGTTAGAGACAACATATTATTTCCGTCACTGCTTCAAAACATACGACCGCCACCGTGGTCTTGTGGTAGAGCGTCCGCCCGGAGAGCGGAAGGTCCAGGGTTCGATCCCGGGCCGCGTCAGACAAAAAGACGTTAAAAGATTGTACTTGTTGTTACCCTGTCTGGCGCTCGGCATTAAGGGGCTAAAACAAGGACTGGTCGGCTCGGAGTCAGTATACTGTGTCTGAGTGGGGTATTCATGTTAAACTGAGGCATGGTATCTCAGTGAGCTAGCACTACAAATCGGCATCAGTCCGGACTAGTACAAGCAGCCACACACACACATACACGTGCATGCACGTCGCTATATAAGTGCAATAATCTTGGACGCGACGTTAAACCCAATTTCACCTCACCTCACCTCAAAACATACAATCTCTTTCTCTGAAAGGAGGCACCAAATAAAATATTTTAATCACAATTTCAGGATACTACCATCTCCAGTGAACAATTTTATCTTTTGGAATACCTCAGACGAAATTATGTTTATACATAATTGTTCACCTGAAATAACACGAGAACATATGGTACAGGTCAAATTAGGGACTGCATCGGACATCAATTTTGTCACTGATGCGTCAATTTGGAAATTAAGCTTTTGTTATCATGTTTCCATTCGGAACAGAAAGTCGACAGATTTAAGGTTTAAGATGTTTTATTCAACACAGCTGAAAGCAACATGCCTTCGGATGGGTTTTATATTCTTATTGTAAGCTCTTGATAATATTCATATCTAATGAACCGTCTCCTGGGTCTAGTAGTAGAGCGTCCGCCCGGAGAGCGGAAGGTCCGGGGTTCGATCCCCGGCCGTGTCATACCAAAAGACGTTAAAAGATGGTACTTGTTGTTACCCTGTCTGGCGCTCGGCATTAAGGGGGTTGGTCGGCTCGGAGTCAGTATACTGTGTCTGAGTGGGGTATTCATGTTAAACTGTGGCATGGTATTTCAGTGAGCTAGCACTATAAATCGGCACCAGTCCGGGCTAGTACAAGCAGCCACACACACACACACACACACACACACACACACACACACACACACACACACACAGGTGTGTGTGCATGCACGTCGCTATATAAGTGCAATAATCTTGGACGCGACGTTAAACCCCATTTCACCACCAGATCTAATGGGTATGTAAATAATTTGATATAACGTCCACCCTCTCTAAATATTATGAACATTGGATGTTTATGTCATTCAATTTTGGCATTTATTTTGTTTATGACAGGGTTTAACAGAGATGGGAGCCTCGATCCTCGCTATGTCATATTTCTATCTGACGTCGTCAGAAATATACTGAACTGCGGGAAAAAGACCAAGACAGATGAGGTATTCACGTTAATTTCCCATATGTCGTTCAGACACGTCTACAGGCGTGAATGCTACTTGATTCCTACAGTTTGTACTGCTAAATGTATTTGGTAAAGGCTGGTAATTTGGTAAATGTAAAGGCTGTTTCATGCTTCCTAAATAAATTACCCACATATATTTTTCAGAAGGCTGTAACGCAGGACAGTACCTACAAAACCGTGATTGGAATAGAAACCGGACCAACAGCCGAGACAGAACTACCACTGCTTGCTACGTCCGGCAAGGACAGATCTGTCTCTGATGTTCCCTCTCACCCCAAGAAGGACGAAACTTAGTCCTGTGTGCGTTGATAGTTTGATAGGCACCTGCAAAAACAGGTATCCGTCCTCCCAAAACATTCTGTTTTGGCCGGGGATGATTCATATTTATTTAATTGCTCTGTCTCGACTATTCATAGGCTGTATAAACATAGTATCTTTGCAAGAAAAAACATTTGTTCTAGATATCTTAGCGTTCCTTAATTACAGAAGGGGACATCTTTCAAATAGCCCTAACTTAAAATCTAAAGACCCTAGGTTAAACAAACTAACTGACCGTCACGTTTGTTTATTTTGTATCTGAGATAACCATTACGAATGGTGTTTTATTTGAGGGCACTGTGGGCCAATAGGAGGCCTATTTGCGCCCATTAGCTAACACGAAATAGAAAACGAAATTATCGCCCTTTCATAGTTTCGTCATCGATGACGTTTGTTTAGTAGTGTTGAATGCTGCGAAGCTACGTTAGGGTGGGTTTTTCATACACATTTTACTAACGGTGTATCGCATTTACACGTGAACTTATAATATGTTAAAAGCCTTGGATGAAAAGGGTAAATATTGTTTTTTGGGTGTCTGAGATCAGGAATATTCTTTGTATGTCTGTTTTTTCTCTTGCATGGATATCTCAAGATGTTGGAAATGATAAATTATTTATCTTCATGCTTAAGCAAGGATTACTTGATATATTTTAACAAGATTGGCACTGTCAAATATCATCCTCAAGGTTTTCATGCCATTATACGAATAAAAAATCATTACTTGTTCTTGAAAAATATGTATCTGTACTTCAGGATAGAACTTTGAGATGATCTTTGTGTAAATTACGTATATCATTACATAATTTTAATGTTAATAATCTCAGAAAGAAAAATGTACAAAATAAAGAAAGTAGTTCATGCCGTTATTGTAATGAAGGCTATGTTGAGGATTAGTTTCATGTACTTCTCATTTGTAAATATTATCAGTTTCTTAGATATAGATACCTCCCTATGATTTCACTATGTGCAAAGATAAACAACTGATGAAAAATTTGTTGAACTCCCGCAATGCAAATACAATATCATCTCTGTCAATATTCCTGAAGAATATGTTTGAAATTAGACGATAATATTTTATGTAAACTTATTATTACCTACACGTGACTGTACAATGTTGATACCAAAAAAACACTTCTGTAATGTAGGTCGTATGGCCTAAAATATTGAATAAACTTCTGTCTGTCTGTGAACTTGTAGTGTTTGATTAAAAATAGAGGCAGTCAAGCAACCCAGTATGGGATGCCTGTTGTTAACACCATCCTGTGTTCGAGCGTTTCCTATATAAAAACTTGCTGACCTTAACTGATTCTATTATTTGCAGACCATTGCGATGTTGCTGTATTCTGCTTGCTTTGTAGGCATCACTGTCGTGATCGACGGTCTGCATCACTTCTTTCCTTCAACGTGGAATTGACACATTTATAAATGTCTGAAAGTTAAAAGTGTGTGCGTGCATGCGTGCATGCGTGCGTACGTGCGTGCGTGAGTGCTTTTGTGTGTGTGTGCTCGTTACTATGACATTTGTCTTTTCGTCCGATCTCAATGACTGCAGTCTCGTGTAGATTCCGGGTTGGAATAGTGGTCTTCAGCAACCCATGCTTGTCGGAAGAAGTGACTAACGGGATTGGGTGGTCAGGCTCGCTGATTTGGTTAATGCATGTCATCGAATCCCATTTGCGTAGATCGATGCTCATGATGTCAATCACTGGATTGTCTGATCCAGATGAGATTGTTTACAGACCGCCATCATATAGCTGAAATATTGCAGAGTGTGGGGTTAAACAACAAACAATGACTGCACGTGCCAACCAAATTATATTGCCCGAGAACGTTCTGTGGTAGCGACTTGGCTCCAGAGAGGGATTGGGAAAAAAAAGTCCACTAACGTTATACGTTTCGTAGGTCTATTAATATATTCAACGTGTGCAACATTATCGGTACTGTCATTAATACATTTACACAATATGTATTATGAATTACCCTTAGACAGTAAGGGTCCTCTCAGATTTTTTTCAAAAAAGCTTCACATCAAGAAAATAGTACCTTGAAAGTAAGCTGATCTTTATCCAGGTGGCCTGACTGAACATTTGATTTTTTTGGGGGGGCGTTGTGATTTGGTATGGAGACAGAATAATTTTCTCAGCTAAATGTGCTGCTGCAAAACCAGGCAATATTTTGAATAAAACTATACTGAGGGAAACAAATAAGGGAACACATGAAAATACATGTTCCTGTATTCTTTTCCAGGTTTCTTCGCATGCTTTGATTTGCTCTGTGTTCCCTTATTTGTTTCCCTCCGTATATGAGCATATATACTATTTCTAAAACACATTGCAACAATGTAAATGGGTGGCAGATAATTTCTGGTATTTTTTACAGTCTCAGCATGTCCAAACTTTCCACTCTTGGGAAAAGTCAAAAATCTCTGAAAGATGATAATACGAAGCAGTGAAATGTTTGAATAGTTGACATATTTTGAGAGTTGACGCAGAATTTAATGTGGTGATGATATACTTAAAGTGTAAACATGCTTGCAGCACTTACTGACTCTCACACCGTTTAGATAGATCGGCCTTTCCATGTTCCACTAGCATATATCAAAGCCTAGTTTTTACCCTTGCCACATCATGACCACCTTTCTTGGCTCGATATAGTATTGGTTGTCTCCCATTAGTTACACGTCCCATTTGTCACACACCTATCTATATTCCCCGTTGTTACACCGCCTGGGTAGAGGCCATGGTGGGATTAATTACGACAACACCTATTGAGTAATGGACCAGTCCTAACTGGAGTAAGACCGCTTCCGTGGGCTAGTGGTAGAGCGATGATATCTCAGTGAGCTAGCACTATAAATCGGCATCAGTCCGGACTAGAACAAGCAGCCACACACATACATACACTTGCATGCACGTCGCTTTATAAGTGCAATACTCTTGGACGCGACGTTAAACCCTATTTCACCTGGGTATATAGGATTTGTTTCAGTAGCTTGTACCTCCTATTCAGACCCGTGAAGATCCGGGGTAGAATAGGTCTTTAGCAACCCATATGCTTGCCGTAAAAGGCGACTAACGGGATCGGGTGGTCAGTGCCTGTCGTCGCATCCCAACTGCGTGGATCGATGCTCATGATGTCAATCACTGGATTGTCTGGTCCAGAATCGATCATTTACAGACCGCCGCCATATAACTGGAATATAGCTGAGTGCAGCGTTAAGCAACAAACAAACAAAAACCTCCCATTCAGCGACAGGAAAGACAATATAATCTTTGCGTTCTCAACACAACGTCAACTGGAGACACTTCAGTCAGCAGAGGCCATCTACATGTATGGAACATTCACTTCCTGTCCTGCAACATGGGATCAAGTCTATATCCTGCATGCCAGACGTGGAACTGTCAGCTTCACATAAATAAAGTACACGTTTACTTTTCTAATGTATCTTTATATAAGTACATAAAGTACAAGATTACTTTCTACTTTTCTTGGATCTATCCATTCTAACACTTAGGTAACACAGGGTAGACCAGTCAGTGCCTTCAGCGATGACGTTGTTTTTAAGGTGTGAGTGAGTATAGTTTCACGCCGCTTTTAGCAATATTCCAGCAATATCACGGCGGGGAACACCAGAAATGGGCTTCACACATTGTACCCATGTCGGGAATCGAACCCAGGTCCCCAGATGGGTAGAAAGTGTGAAGCCAATTTCTGGTGCCCCCGCCGTGATATTGTTGGAATATTGTTAAAAGCGGCGTTAATTGGTCAATGTTACAGCAATATCTCACAGCCAGCAGACATTCCACACTGTACCCATGTTGGTATTCGAACCCAGCTGTCTTGGTCGGTTTGGTTTGTTGTAAAATTACGCCGCACTCAGCAATATTCCAGCTGTACGACGGCGGTCTGTAAATAATCTAGTCTGGACCAGACAATCCAGTGATTGATATCACGAGCATCATCGATCCACGCGATCGATGACATGCATCAACCAAGTCGGCGAGCCTGACCACCGTATCCCGTTAGTCGCCTTTTACGACAAGCATAGTCACCTTTAACGACAAGCATGGGTTGCTGAAGACCTATTCTACCTCGGAATCTTCACGGGTTCCCAGGCATCTGGCGTGACGGTCGATTTAATGTTAACGGAGAGAAGCTATGCACTAGACATGCCTCTGTGTAATTTCCATCCATCATATTATTTAAAGGTGTTTTCAAGGTGGTTACAAGGATTTGAGTGAGTGAGTGAGTTGGGTTTAACCCTCCTTTTAACAGTATTCCAGTTATATCACGGCGTGCCCTGGGGACGCAACTCTGCACAGCGAATCGCGGCGCCTCAGACGACTGGGCCACCCGTGTCTTGAAACATTGTGACCGATATTATGTATTATGTGTTTCCTTAACTCTTTTACTGACCCTTTAATTGTAAGGCTTATTGTTGACAGGCACAAGCTATAATAAAAACAAATGTGAAATGTCACAACTTGTAACTAATGTAGCAAGTACTTGTTATTATCATACCGACATTATTTTCCGGTTTGATAACGAAACATCTGTGATACACACTTCAATTTTTTCAACATGCAATTTACACTTTTACATAATTTACATTTGTTATAGCATTGTTAGTTATCATTTACATGTTTTTTGTTACTTATATATTTTGTTAATACTTACACATTTTATGGGCCTTTACACACTACACAAGTTCATGACCTCTTCTGTTTACATTCACCCGGATGATTAACAGGACAAACCAAAGAAATTAGAGAAATTAAATGAAGCACTCATAAAAGAACTAAAGTGACATCCTCACAAGGGGTAGCCTTAGTAGGATATTTAGTTATATAATGAATTTCAATGGGTTTACAAAAAAGGACAAGATCAGGACTTTTGGCCTGGATAGGTCTGAGGCTGTATACGGGCCTATTCCAAGGAAGTTTGTATTTATCATATTCCATGACACCCTCTATATATTCTGGGTCGTGCCATGGATGAACCTCTGCCTCAAAAGCACAAGCATGGCGAAGGCGGTAATAAAAGGATCGAGCCACTCCATCATGTTGCTTAAGATACTGAGTGGGTGTGTTTGTGCCAAAGCTGGGCATCCGCTGAGAATGCTTTGGACAGTCTCATTAAATTCATTGCATAATCTACATTTCATATTTACATTTTGATGTTTCGAATGGGAAGTGACTGGTCCTTCGCAGCAAACAGAAAGCCTCCTGTTTCAAATTCCAGGCCAGCCGACTCCACCCAAGCCAAGGACTATGCAGGTTTTCTGCTCTTCTCAATTTCTTGGTCCATAGGCGAAACATAGAAGGGACATAACTCGTAAAAGCCACCGATGACGATGGCGCTACGATCGCATTCGTCACCACTCGCCCCTTTCCGTAACCTGCAAGAAGACCGGCTTGTCCCGGAATAACACGAGTTGGTCACGAATGCTGCGATCGAGCCCAGGAATTCCAGCCTGGTTCGGCAAGGGTGGAAACTGGACTTTTAAAGTCAGTTGAGCCTCTTGCCTCAGGAAGATGCGGGCGTCGCGCCTTTCAAGGACAACAACTGGACAACCAGCGTTCAACCCGGAAGTGGATATAGTACGAAGAACATGCTATTTTTTCACCGCAACTACCAAAGACCGTTTTGTTACTTCATCCGAGATTGTCACAGTGACTAAAATATTTTATCTTAACTTCACAGAGTACGGGCATCGCACAAATATAACATATGATATTGTGGTTTCTATTGATATATCTTGTGTTACGCCAGTTGTATAATAACAAAAACATGTTTCCAATAACCTTTTTCAAATATTTTTTTTAAAATTTGATATGATTATATTTTGATTTTTTTTAAATCGCGAAACTAAATTATGAATTGTAGTGAATGGAAAAAAGTATCTAAGTAAATAGAGAGAATGTTTTGTGGGCATTATTCAGAAAAAGAGCACGCACAAAGCTGTGCGTCAGAACAGGTTATTCAAAAGGTGCATTTTTTTAGAAATTACCGGTCAACGACGAGGAGCAAAGGATATTTTATGTATCCTTTTACGTTGATGATGTCGCTGTTTAGTGGTAGCAACGTTAAGCACAGTTCCAGTTGGAGTCAGTGACATGATTTGGCGGGGGTGGGGGTGTGGGGGGGGGGGTGGGGGGGGTGGGGGTGGTGTTTGAACAAATCCCTCACCAAGTACATTGTTGTTTATCTATGTTTACTCTGTGACGCTTAATGCGTGAAGGACACCATTCTCCTTCTGAAATAGCCCTATCAAAGATGGAACTGGTCCTCAGCAACCCATGCTTGTCGTAAGAGGCGACTAACGGAATCGGGTGGTCGAGCTCGCTGAGGTGGTTGATTCATGTCATCGTATGCCAATGGCGTGGATCCATTGCGAGTGCGGCGTTAAACAACAACAAAACAAACATTGTTTATCTTGTAAACATTTCTTTCCCAGAAGCGTCAATGCAGATGGTTTCATCCTAAAACCATCAAGACCAGCGACCGCAATTAATAACAGGTTGCGAAAGCTACTATTTTGATTTTACAAAATATGTATCGAGACAATCAAAGCTGTAAATACAACATCAGATCTGATACCTATACTTTCACCAAAGTCGTAGATATCGTGATATTCAACAATGTTACATTTGGGATAACACTTTCTTAGTAAAGTATAGATTCTAGTTCTTGTGTGGATTGAGTACCAACCGGTATAAACTTTGCCATCTGACCCACTTAGCCACAGAGGCTTTCACAAAAATTGAAAATCCGACAACTAGAAGTCTAGATCACGTACTTTGTGTACCCCTCTGACAAGTGTGAATTGGCATAGTTCCCATGGCCGAAATCTATGACTATACAATGCCATTAGAAAGTGATTAAATGTAACAAGTGTTATATTCTGGATAACACGTTCTTTCATGTTTGTGGAAGCCTCGGTGGCTGAGTGGGTATGATCGCTGACTTTGTGTGCTGGCGATTAGGCGAGTGTTCGAATCCCGGATAGAATCATGGGAATCATTTTCTGTAACAACTTACTGTTGTCAAGCATTTTCGGTAGCAACTTACTGTTTTCCAGCATTTTCGGTAACAAATTACTATTTTCAGGCATTTCCTGTAACAAATTACTGTTGTCAAGCATTTTCGGTAACAACTTACTGTTGTCAAGTATTTTTTGTAACAACTCCACTGTGTTCAAGCATTTTCGGTAACAAATAACTGTTTTCAAGCATTTCCCGTAACATTTTCAGTAATATCACTGCCCCCTTTCATTTCCCTAGAATATCAAACACCGCTGGTCATGCATCACGTTCATTCACATAAGCCAATATGTCCACTATATGTTCAACTGCTTGTTCAGATGAAGGTCTTAACCTTGGATCTTTCTCCAGGCACCGATCAATTAAACCAGTGATGTTATTATCAGTGCATGCTTCAAAAATACCACGTAAGATGACACCCAATCCGTAAACGTCCGATGCAAACGACGTCATACCCTTGTCCTTAAGTTCCGGGGCTAAATAATCAAGATCAAGATCACCCGACTTGCTGACCGCGTACCCGTATTGAATGGTACATTTTCCCAGGTCTATCACCTTAATGACTGGGTAGTTATCTACAAAATCAAACAATATATTGTCCGTCTTGAAGTTGCTGATGATTAAATCTCTCTGGTGGAAACCCGACATTGCCTGTGCTAGTTGTATTGCAAGGGCAAGCTTAATCTGTAGATGAAACTTGACGACGACGTGCATGACGTCTCTCAACGTTTGCCCCTCGGCAACGTATTCCTGAACAATGCTGAGGTTGGTGAGTGATGATCCAGACGGTGCCACGCCGATGAATTCAGGGACATAGCCGGTATTGCTCATGAAGTAGTTTACGGAGGCCTCTTGGCGTATATCAGCGAAGCTGGAATCTTTAAACGTCTTGACAACAACGTCCATATTGTGAGGTTTATAATGGGCTAGGGCTATTTGAGTTTCTCCACTGTATCTTAACCAAACCTTTTCACCCTCGGATGTTATAAAGTTCAGAGATTCCTGAGAAATAAAAGGCAGCATGATAGTCGCTTCTTCCAGGATCTCATATTCATCTTCGGTATCATTTGTTGTGTCTGCATCAGGTGGAGCATCCATTCCGGCTGTAGCATCAGCTGTAGCATCCACTGCGTCTGTAGCACTATCAGTTGTAGTACCCATTCCGGCTGTAGCCTCAGCTGTAGCATCTATTGTAGCTGTAGCACCATCAGTTGCAGTACCCATTCCGGCTGTAGCATCAGCTGAAGCATCCACTGCGTCTGTAGCACTATCAGTTATAGTACCCATTCCGGCTGTAGCATCAGCTGTAGCATCTATTGTGTCTGTAGCACCATCAGTTGTAGTACCCATTCCGGCTGTAGCATCAGTTGTAGCATCCATTGCGTCTGTAGCACCATCAGTTGTAGTACCCATTCCGGCTGTAGCATCAGTTGTAGCATCCATTGCGTCTGTAGCACCATCAGTTGTTGTACCCATTCCGGCTGTAGCATCAGCTAAAGCATCCACTGCGTCTGTAGCACTATCAGTTATAGTACCCATTCCGGCTGTAGCATCAGCTGTAGCATCCACTGTGTCTGTAGCACTATCAGTTATAGTACCCATTCCGGCTGTAGCATCAGCTGTAGCATCTATTGTAGCTGTAGCACCATCAGTTGCAGTACCCATTCCGGCTGTAGAATCAGCTGTAGCATCTATTGTAGCTGTAGCACCATCAGTTGCAGTACCCATTCCGGCTGAAGCACCACCATCAGCTACGGCATCAAGATCAGCTGTTGCGTCTATATCAGCTGTATCTTCCATATCGTCTGTAACATCCCCACCAGCTACATCATCAATATCAGCTGGTCCTTCAGGCGAAGGATGGTTCGTTTCAGCAACCACGATATCTTGATTTCTGTAAGAATAGTCCCCGGAACAAACGTCCTCGTACAGATTCACCAGAAAGTCATTGACGTTACGTAGAGGAAGACGGCGAACTGGATCAATGGCTACACATTGTCTTGAGACTCTTTTGAACTCTGTATTCCCGACGAAGGGAGATATGTATATCATTATATTGCCAACGGAATACACGTCACACGCCAACGTTGTCAAATCAAACCACACTTCTGGAGCTAAGAATTTATAGAGTTCGCGATCTTCTCTGGTCCATATGGTGTTGGTGCTGCTGCCGTAGGACAACCCCTCGCCGAAGGTGGCATGGCCAAAGTCAGTGATGTGAACATACGGCTTGGAGCCTTGCCACGACACAATGATGTTGTTGGTGTGCAGATCATTGTACAGCACGAATCGTTTGTGGATTTCTTGCAATGTAGTCGTGATCTGTCTTGTGATGTCGATCCAAACACATTCTGGTAGGACTGGATCCATGTTAATCAGCTCATCCAGCGATGTGCTGTTCTTGAGAAACTCCGACACCAAGGACATGTCGGCGATGCTGGGACCGGTGGGCAGGAACCCATACAGACGGGGTATGTTGGGTATATCTTGTAAATACCCCATGATGTATGCTTCGTGGAGGAATTCTTCGACGTCACCCGTGTTCAATGTCTTGACAATAACGTCTTCGTCTGTGAACCGCATCCTGCCCTGGAATATTTCAGCTTGAGATCCTGTGCCAATCAGTTTGAACTCCTTCAGGTGGTTCACGCGGTGGAGGACGCTGCCTTCGTGCAAAAGACTCGGGTGGAACTGGAACAGGTCACGTGGTATGTTTTCGTCTGCGTAACCATGTTCTTTGAAGAGAGCGTATCGTAGTACTCTCGGGCACATTGTGTAATTTTGCATAAACGCCGTTACCCCTGGAACAAAAAGACGTGTTTAGTAAGGGTAAGATGAGGTGGAATGTAGCTTAGGGTGTCCTTCAAGATTTTTTGTGTCATTGTTTGTACCGGTCCGGGTTATAATCATGCTAGCCCTTTGAGATACTATGCCGCAGCTGACCCGAGAAGATGCGGGGTAGAATAGGTCTTCAGCAGCCCATGCTTGTGAGTGAGTGAGTGAAGGAGTGAAGGAGTGAAGGAGTGAGTGAGTGAGTGAGTGAGTGAAGGAGTGAGTGAGTGAGTGAGCATGGTTTAGCATCCCCTTCAAGAGTATCAATTACATGCACATGTCAGCATATACTTTACGGGAAAGGAAAGCCGATAGACTCCGGCAGTAACTGTTTACCACAGTGGCTGGTCTCACGGAGCCAGCTAGGGAACTGACAGAGTCATTATTGGGACGAATCTGGGACTCGAACCCCGACAAGCGGATCATTGCATGGCGAAGGAACGTAACTCTGCCAGCTACTTACAGCGCCTGATCAAACGGACAACAGCTATATGTAAACATGTCCTTGTACAGTATCGTAAATTCACAGAATCATTCCCATAGAGTCCCTGTGGTTGTGATGTCATTTCCCTGTACAATACACACCTGTCTGGAAGGCCATGACAAACAACATCGCAGCTGGGAGGAGCATGCCTGAAAGAAGATGTATTTCATGAGAGCGCGATAAGCCATAACAACCATGCTAGACTAGGTTGGTTGGTTTGTTGTTTAACGCCGCACTCAGCAATATTCAAGCTATATGACGGCGGTCTGTACATAATCGAGTCTGGACCAGACAATCCAGTGATTAATATCATGAGCATCGATCCATGCAATTGGGATCGATGACATGAATCAACCAAGTCAGCGAGCCTGACCACCTGATCCCGTTAGTCGCCTTTTACGACAAGCATAGTCACCTTTTACGGCAAGCATGTGTTGCTGAAGACCTATTCTACCCCGGAATCTTCACGGGTCAGCTAGACTGGGATGATACAGTGACAGTGGTAGGGGATTATGTTATTAATTTGTGACTCTCCCCGTGAAATCAGCTGGACTGCCGCGCACTGATCAGTTGGCCGGGGTGATGGTGTTGTGCCCTGAACACACGCCTAAAGGAGCATCATAGAGTGGAATATTTTCTTTGTTATTTCGTCGAGAGAAAATACTGATGCGCAATATGCTCTCACCATGTATTCATAGTGTACTCAACATCTCTAAACATTCTTCCAGTATACTCATCATCTTCTCACAATATACTGTGTGTTTGTTGTTAAACGCCGCACTCAGCAATATTCCACCTTATGAACTCAAAACTTGAATCTTCTCACAATGTATTCTGATGTATTCACAATGTACTCAAAGTGTGCCAAAATGAATTCGAAATGTATCCATAATGTAGTCACTGTTTTCCCACAATGTATTCACATTGTATTCACAATGTATTCACAATGTGTCAAAAATGTATTCACAATGTGTCCACAATGTATTGAAATATATTCAGAATGTATGCCCAATGTGTTCACAATGTATTCACGATGTATTCAAAGTGTGTTCACAATGTAATCGCAGTGTGTTCATAATGTATTCACAATGTGTCCACAACGTATTCACGATATGTCCACAGTGTATTCAAGATGCATTCGCAGTGTGTTCACAATGTGTTCACAATGTATTCACAATGAGTCAACAATGTATTTACAATATATCCGAAATGTATTGAAAATGTATTCACAATGTATTCACAATGTTCTCACAGTGCCAAAATGTATTCGAAATGTATCCATAATGTAGTCACTGTTTGCCCACAATGTATTCACAATGTATTCACAGCGTGTCCACAATGTATTCACGATGTGTCCAAAATGTATTCGCAGTTTGCCACAATGTATCACAGTGTATTCACAATGTATTCGTCGTGTGTTCATAATGTATTCACAATGTGTCCACAATGTATTGAAATATATTCAGAATGTATGCCCAATGTGTTCACAGTGTATTCACTGTGTATTCACAGTGCGTTCACAATGTATTCGCAGTGTGTTCATAATGAATACACAATGTATTCGCAGTGTGTTCATAATGAATACACAATGTGTCCACAATGTATTCACAATATGTCCCCAATGTATTGAAAATGTATTTAAAATGTATTCACAATATGTCCCCAATGTATTGAAAATGTATTTAAAATGTATTCACAATATGTCCCCAATGTATTGAAAATGTATTTAAAATGTATTCACTATGTGTCCACAATGTATGAACAATATATCCACAATGTATTCACAATGTGTCAACGATGTATTCACAATATATTCACGGTGTTCTTATCACCTTCCCATGGCTTATATATAGACAAATGTCATTCGTCTAGAATCCATATGTGAATGTGTTGTTTTTTCTGTCGTATTTACTCCATGTGAAATGAAAGCTTCGTTTTCGTACGGAAAATCTTAACCACTTTGAGACCTCATCTATCAGGTAACATTCTGTCTGATTAGGTTATTCTTGGACATGGGTGTCGCTTTTTCTGGTTTACATTTCGGTTGTCATAGTTACGGCAAATACCTCGGTTGTCATAATTACAAAGCCTGGGCCCAGACTACAGATTTCTGTTGTGATTTCTGATACTTTTATTTTGGTGCAATCATTAATGTCGTCTCGTTCTTGTTAGTTTAAGTTCAAGTTATTTAAAGGTTAATAGCTTTCGTGTCAGTGACTACACGTAAAAGGAAAACGCGTGGCAGTGTGTCATAACGCGCCATGGATATTTAATAATGTCACAGGCCCGTGAAGATCCGGAGTGGAACAGGTCTTGCGCAACCCATGCTTGCAGTAAGAGGCAACTGTGCTCGTCGTAAAAGGCGACTATGCTTATGTAAGAGGCTACCAACGGGATCGGGTGGTCAGGCTCGCTGACTTGGTTAGTGCATGGCATCGTATCCCATTTGCGTGGATCTATGCTCATGATGTCAATCACTGGATTGTCTGGTCCAAGCTCGATTATTTACACACCGCCGTCATACAGCTGGAATATTGTTGAGTGCGGCGTTAAACAACAAACAAACAAATAATAAGGTCAAAGTGCTATTTTGTTGGAAGGGTTATGAAGTCATTATTTACGGCCATGCACTGTTATTAGTCGGCTCTTATGGCAACTTGGCATTCGTGACCAACTCGTGTTATTCCGGGACAAGCCGAACAGCGACTCGTGCCCCACTCGTGGCCATTTTGCGACCGGGTTCCGTCTTAGCGCAAACGGGCATACCTAAAACAATTGTCAACTCGTTGTGAAATGGTTCACATATATTTCCCCATATATTATATATATTTCAGATGGAATTTTAAGCACCTCGGGACATGCGGAATTATACAGTATGATTGAACACATTTAACTGTATCTTGGGTTTATTTTTAGATTCAAGACGTATGTAAAATCAAATTATTTCTGAGGGATTCTTTGACGATGAACTTGAAATCATACGCGCATTCTGATTGGTTTGTCGTATTTTCGCACATAACATTCATCGATAGGGGGACGAGTCTTCTTGCAGGTAACGGAAAGGGGCGAGTGGTGACGAATGCCAACTTGGGTACTGAGGGCCTTGTCTGTCCAGGGTTGAGGTAGGTGAAAGAAAGTTTAACGTCGCGATCTAGATTGTTGCACTTATAGAGCGACGCCTAAGCCGATTTTATAGTGCTAGCTCACTGAGATACCATGCCGCAGTTTAACATGTATATCCCACTCATACACCGTATACTGACTCCGAGCCGACCAGTCCCTGATTTAGCCCCTTAACGCCTTTTGGTATGACGCGGCCAGGTATCAACCCAGGACTTCCCGCTCTCCGGGTAGACACGCTATCCACTAGACCACGTAGGCGGTCCTGTATGTCCAGGGACCCCACTGGGCTCCGCTCTCCGAGGTCACACTACTCGGCTCTCATGCCATATAACATTTCATCGCTTATCTCGAATTCGAGATAAACATACATAGCGCTATCTCGAACCTTGGACTCGGTCCCAACTTTAACTTAACTACAGATTTGTGTACCTTTATTTTGAAGTTGGCATTGCCACATTAACAGTTTTGAGAAGCGCAAATAAGCATTTCACAGAGATGTTAGCAGTTCTCCTTAAACAGGCTGTGGCACCCGGTAAGAGGTAAAAAACAAACACTTGCAACATTGCGTATGTTAGTTTCATCCACAAAAGCCTGTCCCTGAATTTTTTCATTAAAAACTATTATTTAAAAATCACGTGCAACAATTGACAATCCTACAAGTTATACATGCAAACATATACATTTGTCACACCCGTCATTGATTATTTCCGGCGGAACACATTTCAATTAGTCCCCGCATACACCTGTTACATTGTTACTTTATCGTGTATGTAATCGTACTGCTATGGTCGTGAAATACTCAATCTGTTACTCGATCTGGCTAGCTTGCTGTTCATGCTACATTAACACGAATGTCCGGATATCTCGAAGTTACAACGCGGTTCCGCGAGTTTCCGCTTAGTCGGGGTCGGACTGTATACCACAACGTGTCAGTCTCATGTGGTAGGAGGCGTTTACAAAACTCATTCTCACTCACGAACGTGGTTATTTTCTTGACAGACCTGGAAACATAACTAGGAGGAACCGGGATTCGAACCCACTAGCATGGGTTTCAGGTGCACCGTAGGGTCTCAACTCTGCACAGCGGCTTGCATCGACGTAGATAACCGGGCCACCCGTTCCCCCTTGATGACACCAGAATTCGACTTCAAACTTCCGGACATATATTGATTTTCAAAAATAAGATGTCTCAGATACTCATCAGCAGTCGTGTTTTACGCGATTGTTTTTTTAGTTCTAAAAAGTTTTAAATCAAAATATATTTTTTCAAATAAAACCATGTAGAAATATTCTTTGAGTGCTGATTAAGCGTCGGTACAGTTCATATTTTATATATAACATAAAATATTATCACCTGAAAATAATAAATGTGATAAAATCTCAGTTTAACATTTCAATACAATGCCATACTGGTATAACCATAGACGATATTGTAGGTTAAATATATTCTGAAAGTGACGACTGGTGTACATAAATAATCGATACAACTGAGTGAGCGAGTGAGTGAGCGAACTGTTTTTAACGCTGCTTTTAACAGTATTCCTTTTATCGGTGTCTAGCCGGGAGAGCCACATTTCAGAAATGGCTATCAAAATCACATAAACAAACAAACATCCACCATACCCAGCTCCCTTAGTTCTCCTCCCCAACCCCATCGGCATCTATTCAAAATCTCAAAATTCCCAAATTCTATATAAGCAACCCCTAAACCCCCCTCTTGGGTTGCACAGACCACTTTCGCCCTTTTCGGAAACACATTAAATGGCCTGGCCGGGCCCGTGTGAGATGGAATATGCTGACCACGTGGGCGACCTCCTTCATCTGCAGTAATGACATTAAATCCATTATGATATTCAAATGCTATTTATATTCATCAATGTAAAGTTCTGAAGAATATGTTATCCTTGTTGAATAAAAAATGAGAAAACAAGACTTGTTTTGTTATATACGGTAACCTGTTAGAATCACAAAGCATGTTTTGACAGCATAGCCGCGAGAGCCACATTATACAATCACGCAACCATAACCATTGCCGCGAGAGCCACATCAATTTGGGCTATCTATTTTCGAAATGTGGCTTTGCCGGCCTGTAACCCTTTTATCCTGTGTCGCTGTACGTGGGAGGAAAGCCCAAAGTGATGCAGGTCTCAAGACGTTTACAACTTTGGTGAAACCCACGAGCACGGGTATGGTGCTGACAAATCTAGAAACATAATTGGGGTGAACCGGGGTGAACATGAAATAAGGAGGTTTTTAATCGCGTGGTATTTTTTCTTATCATCCAACACTTTAGTTAATAAATGTGCAATGATAGTTTCAATAAGAAAACTAGTCACTGTGCGAGGGGATAGTTTTAAACCTTCAACTTATCATCACAAGCCCCTTTTTCATATTTTCATAATTAACAAGACCGACAATATTTATAAAAGATCTCATCACCAAAAAATACCCTACAGATTTGAAAACAAATCCGAATTCAAGATATCACAAAGACCTATTCGATGCCTTGACTGACAAATCTCTACAATCTTCCTCACAAGAAGGACATATATGTTATAAAATCATCATAAGATATTCAGCTACGATATGTGAATCTTACGAAATTATTACATCTAAATGTAAAACATTCCAACATTCCACAAAGACAAAAAGACTGCCTCACCTGATGTCTGCGTGGTTGACGCGAAATGCGCTCCGTCATTTCACCGCGCACGGGCATTGTGTGTGCGCACATGTTCATGGCTAATTGCTAACGGAAGTTAAATATAGACGTTGCTAGCAGCTGTCATAAAGCAAGCAACAACCCCTGTCGATAAATGTGATCCTTGTTTCAACTTTAATATCAACTCGATATGAAACGTGATAGCGCTTAGGGCTATCTCAACGCAATGCCTGCTTTCGTGTTATTCTCTCCGCTTATACATGATGGCGCATTAGTGATGTTTTAGCAGGTAATAACCAACGCAGGTAGAAATGGCCTTGCTGAGAGGAGTACTAATAATATCCATCAGCTATTAGGTCAGATTCCCATTGGAATTGACCTAGAGTAGGTATATGAATCATAATCAGTTGTTATAGGAGGAGACTCGACAATACCACGGAGGATTCACGTTTTATTCCGATTTTTACAGGTAATAGGTAAGGTGGATTTGGGAATCCAAGCAGCGTTTAACGGGTTATACATTACCCCGGGTTCGTGGACCAAGGGTCATAGTCGGTTTTAATCTTGAGTTCGAATCCAAAACCAGTGTATCCCAGGCACTAAGGCTTAGAGAGATGGCTGTTGCACAGATGGCGATATTCGGTTGAAAAGGAACTTCTGAGATAAGTTAACAATTGAAATGTTTCACGTTTCATGTTAGATTTGTTTGTTTGTTTGTTGTCCAACGCCGCAATATTTCCAGCTATATGACGGCGGTCTGTAAATAATCGAGTCTGGACCAGACAATCTAGTGATTGACATCATGAGCATCCATCTACGAAATTGGGATGCAATGAAATGCCTCAACCAAGTCAGCCAGCCTGACCTCTAACGACAAGCATGGGTTGCTGAAGACCTATTCTACCCCGGATCTTCGCGGGTGCTAGTTTGGTGTAAGGTATTTCCATCTTTTTTTTTCCATTCAGAATGTGTCTGTTTACAGACCGCCTTGATACAGAATGAATACTGCTGGAAGAGTGTGTGGAGCTGGTAAAATAAACTAAGCGGCAAAAGAAAGAATATGACTGCCCAGGAACAGGTACCAAAAAACACCTCACCCGAACGCGCCAGCTTTGACGGCGCTCGTGCCGTGACAAAAAAATGGTGAAACAGGTTTCCCGGCTATGGCATAAACTGCACGTGCGTGATAGCTGTATGAATGCGTTCGCCTGCAGGGTATAACCACACATGATGAAAGCACACAAAAGAAATGCCACGATTGTCACAGGAGCACAGAGAGAGAGAGACATCGGTATGGTCGAAATGGGGGCAACACAGGTCCAAATTGCCAGAAGGTTTGGTTGTACACCATTGACAGTAGCCAGGCTGATTCAACGGTACATGCAGACAGGGAGGACACGGGACAGGCCTAGAACCGGACGACCCCGAGTGACAACACCACTGGAAGACGGTCAGATACGGCTCATTCACCTGCGAAACAGATTCGTAACGGCGACGGCGACGGCGACGGCAGCAACAGCGTTGGGACATCCAATTAGCCAACGTACAGTACTACGACGACTTCGTGCTGCTGGAATTTCGAGCGTATCGTCCTTTCCGTGGAATGGTACTGACTGCTCAACATCGACGCCTGAGACTGCGAACGCGAGGCAGGTTCGACGCTGGCAAGTGAGAAATTGGCTGTTTACTGATGAAAGTTGGTTTAACTGGTTTCGAAATGACGGCAGAGAACGAGTTTATCGTCGCAGAGGGGAACGTTTGGCTGCGGTGTGTATTCGAGAGGTCCATCCATTCGGCGGGGGAGGTGTCATGGTGTGGGGCGGTATTTGTGGAGATCAGAAGACTGATTTGGTGTTTATACAGGGAAACCTGAACGCTGTGCAGTACAGAGACCAAGTGTTGCAGCCAGTTGTGCTTCCGTTCTTACAAAACCAACAGCAGGGGACATTGTTTCAACACGACAATACCAGGCCCCATACTGCAAGACTGACTCGGAACTTTCTAAACCAGCAGAACGTTGACGTTTTGCCCTGGCCTGCCCACTCACCCGATATGAATCCTATTGAACATCTGTGGGACCATCTTGACAGACAGATTAGAGCACGCCATCAGCCTCCCGTCAACAGACAATAATTGCAGCAGGCCCTGAGAGACGAGTGGCAACGGATTCCAGTCCACGTCGTCAGAAGACTGACGTCATCGATGAGGCGGCGTATCACAGCATGCATTGAGGCAGGTGGAGGTCATACACGCTATTGAAGGCAACTGTGTCGACAATGAACTTGTAGTGTGTCTGACAATTTTTTGGTGACATTTCAGACAACTTTTGAAAATGAAATTTCTTACCCCACCATTGTTTACCTTGAGCTTACATTACCTGTGATTGCACAATTTCAGTCAAACTGTGGTTGATCAATCATTTGTTACCCTTCCCTAGATTTTAGTATAATTCACAACAAAATCTCTTCTTGTTATTTTTTTATCGATCCTGGAACTCGACCTATACTTTCTCTTGCCGCCCAGTTTACTATATATGTCTTTAAACCTTTTGTGAGTATATTTTCCGGAATAATGTTCACACATTAATTGTCTTTATTAAATACGAGGTTACGCTACTGGTCCAGGGTTTGGTTGTCGATTACCTTTCAGTCATCGCGTTAGTAGCGAATCAAACGCCCAACGATCGCGACAAGACGTCTCAACCAGTTATGAAATAATGCCCCGCGATCGCGACAAGACTTCGCGTTAGTAGCGCTAAACAAACGCCCAACGATCGCGACAAGACGTCTCAACCAGTTATGAAATAACGCCCCGCGATCGCGATAAGACTTCGCTTTAGTAGCGTCAAACAAACGTAGCACGCTAGCGTCAAGATTTCGCACACTTACCGATATTAAAACATCCATGCAAAGTCGAAAAGTATTCGCATCTTGGTCGAGACCTTGAGGTTTTTCTGATGGCAGTCGTGTAAATCAAATCCATACCATTGTCACAATCTGGAACAGGCAATATTTCTAAAGGAAATGTAATAAACCGAGTGGTTTCGAATACACCCACGCCTTGTTGTTCTTTCGGTCAGTACAGCTTCGGTGCCATGGTAACGTATACATGATTGGATCGATGCTGATGATCATTTGTTAAACCTTATATTTCCGCAGATATGGTTTCTGATTCATCTGCAACCATCTCACTTATTGATCATCAGTGACAACACATCATCTCTGGCGCATGGACCTGCAAACATCAGGGAATCAATTACCTGTAACCACGAATCTTAATACACAGTAGAATCTCAGCGGTATTTTGCATTGGGTTGAGGAACAGGCATATAAAACAGTATGGAATTAAGGATGTCATGACGATAATTAAGAATTTGCTAATTTGACACAAGTAATCAGAGATACTCCAATCGCGGCTTTCTAATAGTATCTTTCCGTTTCGAGTTGTCTCCTGCGGAACAGAGTCTGTCATCACAGAGCAGCCCCGGGAAATATCAGCTTACAAGAGCGAGATCCCTTTCTTGTAAAATAATATAAAACCCATCTTACGAAGTAATAGTCCCCCCCAGGGGAGTCATAAATACTCGACATATCAGTTTTCAATATATTTGAGATTCCCTTCTCATTGCGAGTTATCACGTATTAATACTGACATAAAAAAAATTAAATGAAGACAAGAAGTGCATGCAATCAATTTGTTTTGTTTTTATTTGATTGGATCACAAGCGGTAAAAGGAATAGATTAAGGATAGTCCGAACTAGTACAAGCAGCCACACACACACACACACACACACACACACACTAATCTTGGACGCGACGTTGAACCCCATTTCATCTCTCCTATAATGTACAAGAAAACATTGATGCAAAGCATCAAAGTTCCCCGCCATATGTGATGCCTCACAAACGCATAATTATGATGTTACTGAAAGGCATTAAGGAGCATAATTATATTAACCACAAATAACACAACGCTGTTGTGGAAAAAAATATTATTTATTTTGAGTATGGGGCAAAACAGTTGATACATTTGCATAGGGAAGGTCTATTTAAAAATAGTTTTTTAAAGCCGCACTCAGCAGTATTTCAGCCATATGACGGCGGTCTGTAAATAATCCAGTCTGGACCAGATCATCCAGTGATTGACACCAAGAGCATCGAACTACGCAATTGGAATATGATTTTTTGCATCGACCAAATCGTCGAGCCTGACTAACCAATCCTCTTCGTCGCCTCTTACGGCAAGCATAGGTTGCTGAAGACCTATTCTAACCTGGGTCTTTATTTAAAAAGTAGATCGAAGGAAATGGAAGCAATTTCTGGCACAAATGTAAACATGTGGAAATAGTATCAAAATAGTATCAAAAATAATGTAAATGAAAATACTAAGGGCTCCATATGGCAAAAAAGTCATACTAGATAAGGTCTTTTGGTCACAACTCAAAATATTATCGCGTAGTTGGAGAACATTTCAATACCTGGACTAATCAATAACGGAGATTCCTCGTCTCTTGTTTTACGTTTTTTGGTCAGTTTCTTTTTCGTATTTCTTTCTTTCAAAGAATAGTAATTGTGATCATGATGAGTTGAGTTACTTGGTATTTTTTCTATGTACTGTTTTTTATCCAGTGTCAGTAACTGTTGTGGAATGTGGTTTACTTGTAACAATGACTGGTTTGAGTTCATATGATGATGATTGATTGGTTTGTCGTTTAACGCCGCACACAGCAATATCCCAGCTATATGACGGCGTTCTGTAAATAATCGAGTCTGGACCAGACAATCCAGTGCCTTATATCATGAGCATCGATCCACGCAATTGGGATCGATGCCATGCATCAACCAAAGCCTGACCATCCGATCCCGTTTGTCGCCTCTTACGACAAGCATAGTCGCCTGATATACTGTTAAAATGTAACATAACAATTCATCCATACTACTAAACAGAAGTAAAACCGCTTGTCCATTCGGATCAATCTGACCCAAACCATTCCGTTAATGAGAGTCAAATAATGCATACGAATCAAAATCCGTAAAAATTGCAATGGAGACATCATTAAAAGTTACCAAAAGTGACGGGGATATCAATATTGCTTTTTGAAATGATTCTATGAAATTTGTTTTCCCTGCTTCAATATTTGGAGCACCTGTGGCGGAGCCATAAAACTGATCTGTTATGTAGACAATATCGTTTGGGGTGGTGACTGCTTGGAACTGATTATGACCTAAATACCCCTCATAGCCTTCGGTGTTAACTATGTGACTGTAGAGAGCTGTGCCTTCATCCAACAGATTATCGAGGTCAGTGGAACACGGTACAGACGCAAATAGATTTGAGCCATGGGACACAAAATATATGAGTGACCAGAGCTACGGCTGTACATTGAATTCGGTTGAAAAATACTACAGCCTTGATGCAAATTCGCCGACACACTACTCCGATTTTGGTTTGACTTTGATACCAAACGTTTCACATGTGGCTGTGTGCGGTGCACTGATTCAAAAAATCACGGGGGACTGGGTTAATTCAAAATACGGAATATAACTATTCCAAATATTTCCAGTGAACATGAGCATCCAAACAATCAAAAGTGTGGTATGTAGAATGTGGAATTCAGCCATATTACATTTAAATTGAGATGTCGTCGTTGTTCATGAATAAGCATATTCAGAAAATATGTTTTATTATGCTGTTATTTACGATCTCCGGAGCACAGTTCTTCTTTTGTATACACCGTGAAAATCAGAAAATTAGTCCTTGAGGGAAAAAGGACATCGGATTACACATGAATGGTTTAATAATGTCAGCTAATGACCAGAAACGGTCAGATGCATTAATTTAACTACATAAAGACGATTTTGAAGTATCTCTTATTGCTGGAAAAGAATAGCATCAACATTCGACGCACATGATTTGTATGTTTTGTTTCCGTAAATGCGTGGCTTGAAATTTCAAATAAACCAACATGTCGACATACATGCCACAAATTTAACGTTTCCCGTATACTTCCCCGCCCTAAGGGCGGGGAAGAATAAGGTTCAATTTCACGATGCCTTGTGAAGCTATTCCTTTGTAGTACATCATGATTTTTTACACACTCCATAATTGTAATTCCCTGACTGATACGCTTCTCGTGACTGATGCCGATTTATAGTGCTAGCCAACGGAGAAACCATGCCGCAGTTTGACATGAATACCCAACTCACAGTATACTGACTCCGAGCCGACCAGTCCTTGTTTTAGCCCCTTAATGCCGAGCGCAACACAGGGTAACAACAAGTACCATCTCTTGACGTCTTTTGGTATGACGCTTCCGGGATCGAATCCCGAACCTTCCGCTCTCCGGGCGGACGCTTTACCATTAGACCACGGAGGCGGTTTATACCATATAAACATGACGCAACGCATATACAAACAGGAACTTGTCTGATCCTTATTGCAGCGCGTGACATATCTAACGCTTATATTCGGGAATGAAAAATATTGTCGTGCGCCGAATTGAGTAATATTTGTTGACAGAAATAATTAGGTTTGGTCGGTAAAGTGTCAAAAACCGTTTTCGTCCTCTGACCTATGACCCCGAGTGTGTTGATAAGAAAGCAAAGTATGCAAGTATTTTCGTTTTAATTAAAAAGACACACATGGCATGGTTACCGTTGCGCACAGATGCACGACGGACCCACCAAAGCAACAGTTACTGTTGGTAGATCGATCAGCTTAATTTTTTAATATCTGTCAATGCAAGAAAGAATTAAAGACAAAGTTGGACACTTTATCACATCAGTTTTGTTTTATAATGTTCTTTGTTCTTCATACACCATTATAATCTCAATGATACATTCATATCAAATTATAAGGATACTTTTATCTTAGTATTATAGTGTTCTATCTTTGAAATAAACTTAAGTTCCATTTTAGTCCAAGAATTAGTCAACGTGTAGAGACTAAACTTTACACACATGATTTTGACGATATACACTTTCATAAAAACTAAAAGTTGTTTTGCTTTGAACTTGATACACACATGATTAAAGTGGATAAAGATGACCCCATACGCTCTGCCGGGACATGAAAGTAAAAACTGATCACGTGGTATGTAGTAAGACATGTGATTGGTCAGGAAACACGGAACACTTTAAGACTAACTTTAAGTGTCATTTTCTTGATAGAACAAAATAATTCTGTGAATTGTGGTTTTACTATTGCTCAAATGAGAATATTTTTTGCACAGCCGGAAAGATCAGAACCTGCGCTTTCCAACGGTACCAATAACTCAATTTGAGTATAGTCAATTACAGCATAATTCTGATGCCGCGAACTGTTTACATCAAGTACATGGTCATGTAGGGCTGACGGGTTTGAGCGGGGCTCCAGCAATCTAGGCTGGTCGTAAGAGGTGATTTAATGAGCGGATGGTCAGGCTCGCTGAGATGGTTGATGGCGTGTCAACGCACTTTTCCGGCCTTAATTGTTGCTGGTAATATTATTGGCTGGATGTTGGCTGCATCATATAGCTGAAGTATTGCTTGGCATTAAACAAACAACAAACACACACACAACATGATTTGTCTCTCATGTTGTTTTCTGTCCTGTACCCATGACTGCTTAATGACTTTTCTTCTCTCAGTCACACAGATTTGTTTCAAACAACAAACACACACTCAACATGATTAGTCTCCCATGTTGTTTTCTGTCCTGTACCCATGACTGCTCATTGACTTTTCTTCTCTCAGTCACACAGCTTTGTTTCAAACAACAAACACACACACAACATGATTTGTCTCCCATGTTGTTTTCTGTCCTGTACCCATGACTGCTCATTGACTTTTCTTCTCTCAGTCACACACTTTTGTTTCAAACAACAAACACACACACAACATGATTTGTCTCCCATGTTGATTTCTGTCCTGTACCCATGACTGCTCATTGACTTTTCTTCTCTCAGTCACACAGATTTGTTTCAAACAACAAACGCACACACAACATGATTTGTCTCCGATGTTGTTTTCTGTCCTGTACCCATGACTGCTTAATGACTTTTCTTCTCTCAGTCACACAGTTTTGTTTCAAACAACAAACACACACACAACATGATTTGTCTCCCATGTTGTTTTCTGTCCTGTACCCATGACTGCTTAATGACTTTTCTTCTCTCAGTCACAAAGCTTTGTTTCAAACAACAAACACACACTCAACATGATTTGTCTCTCATGTTGTTTTCTGTCCTGTACCCATGACTGCTTAATGACTTTTCTTCTCTCAGTCACAAAGCTTTGTTTCCAACAATATACACACACAACATGATTTGTCTCCCATGTTGTTTTCTGTCCTGTACCCATGACTGCTCATTGACTTTTCTTCTCTCAGTCACACAGCTTTGTTTCAAACAACAAACACACACACAACATGATTTGTCTCCCATGTTGTTTTCTGTCCTGTACCCATGACTGCTCATTAACTTTTCTTCTCTCAGTCACACAGTTTTGTTTCAAACAACAAACACACACTCAACATGATTTGTCTCCGATGTTGTTTTCTGTCCTGTACCCATGACTGCTCATTGACTTTTCTTCTCTCAGTCACACAGCTTTGCTTAAAACAACAAACACACACTCAACATGATTTGTCTCTCATGTTGTTTTCTGTCCTGTACCCATGACTGCTCATTGACTTTTCTTCTCTCAGTCACACAATTTTGTTTCAAACAACAAACACACACACAACATGTTTTGTCTCCATGTTGTTTTCTGTCCTGTACCCATGACTGCTCATTGACTTTTCTTCTCTCAGTCACACAGCTTTGTTTCAAACAACAAACACACACACAACATGATTTGTCTCCCATGTTGTTTTCTGTCTTGTACCCATGACTGCTTAATGACTTTTCTTCTCTCAGTCACACACTTTTGTTTCAAACAACAAACACACACACAACATGATTTGTCTCCCATGTTGTTTTCTGTCCTGTACCCATGACTGCTCATTGACTTTTCTTCTCTCAGTCACACAGTTTTGTTTCAAACAACAAACACACACTCAACATGATTTGTCTCCCATGTTGTTTTCTGTCCTGTACCCATGACTGCTTAATGACTTTTCTTCTCTCAGTCACACAGTTTTGTTTCAAACAACAAACACACACACAACATGATTTGTCTCACATGTTGTTTTCTGTCCTGTACCCATGACTGCTTAATGACTTTTCTTCTCTCAGTCACACAGCTTTGTTTCAAACAACAAACACACACAACATGATTTGTCTCCCATGTTGTTTTCTGTCCTGTACCCATGACTGCTTAATGACTTTTCTTCTCTCAGTGACAAAGCTTGTTTCAAACAACGAAAGTCTAATAAATACTCAGCACTTCACAAATACTATATAATTATCATATTTGTTGTTAAAAACATTAGTCACCATTTTAAGTCTGAGATCTCGATAGGCGTGCGCGAGACCTTAGGACTACTATTAAGGAACCCCCTCAGTAGTCTGGAGGTAGAGCATCCGCCGGGAGAGCTGAATGGCTGGAGTGCGATCCCCTGATCGAGTCGGGTATTTGTGTTAAACTGCGACGTGGTATCTCAATGGGCTAGCAACATAAACTCGGCATTAGTCCGGACTAGTACAAGCAGACAGACAGACGCACACACGCACGCACGCACGCACGCACGCACGCACGCACGCAAATTTCCTCCTCATTTAATCTCATGTCATTAAGACCAGGATTTCCTGATTCCCTGCAGTGGGCACGCCGATCTTTGGGGCTCCCAATGTGTCAGTGAGGCAGCGAGGAATATGCTATTAATCAGCAGGAATCTAATGGACAGATAGGTTTGTTTGTTTGTTGTTTAACGCCGCACTCAGCAATATTCCAGCTATATGACGGCGGTCTGTAAATAATCGAGTCTGGACCAGACAATCCAGTGATCGACATCATGAGCATCGATCCACGCATTTGGGATCGATGACATGCATCAACCAAGTCAGCGAGCCTGACCATCCGATCCCGTTAGTCGCCTCTTACGACAAGCAGTCACCTTTTACGGCAAGCGTGGGTTGCTGATGACCTATTCTACCCCGGATCTTCACGGTTCGAACAGATAAGTGAGAGTGTCAAATACAAATAGCCTACCTTGTGGGTTCTGTCGGAATATCCTCATATTCATCACCAAGGTATGAAATCCCGGAGCGCACATTGTCACGTTGTCGCACTGTCGTGTTGTCGCCTTACAAAAACAAGCAAAAGTGTCAAAATTTGCCAAAGCGCGAAAATGTGACAGTGCGTCAATGCGACAATGTCCCTTCAGGGATTCCATATCAAGGCCATGCATAAAGAAGAAGCTTGACACGGATACTTTTCCGAACCCGTAGGGCCGGTGGTCAAAACTAGAATTAAAATAAAACTCTGAATTGAAATCCATGGTCCGTGTGCAGGGCGGCGTGTCATCTGTCATGATAGGGGTCGTGCGTTCGAACGTTAGGTTTGGGGGTACCGAGTATCGAACCCAATACACGCACACCACACAAACAAATACGCGCGCACGCACACAGACCACAGACACACACAAACGCGCGCGCACACACAGCCACACACCACATACACACGCACACACAGACTGACACACCACATACACACCCTACACACATACACACCCTACAAACACAATCGCAGACACACATATGTGCACACAGACACACACACCACATACGCACAATCACATACACATACGCGTGCACACACACACAAACACACGCTACATTAAAATCTTCAGCGTTATTGTTAGACCCCATTACACCCCCAATCGAAGCAAATTTGGGCTTTTCCTTGGAGATATGAAACACGTCGCACTATTCTCGTCTTGTAGAGAGGACCTGTATACACTCACCCCGTACTGTCCCGTGAAGATCCGGGTTAGAACTGATCCCCAGCCGGTCGTAAGAGGCGACTAAATGGATCGGGTGGTCAGACTGGGTGACGTTTTTAGACAGCGTGTCTTCGTTCCATGAAGGCGTGGATCGTTGTTCACAATGCCATTCACTGGATTGTCTGGCTCAGACTCGATTTTTTTCAGGCCATCGTCATATAGCTGAAATATTGAGTGCGTCGTTAAACAACAAACAAACAAAAAACACTCGTAAGTGGGATAGCAACCAACTCGCTCTGGCTATTGGTGATGCTAGCGAGGGCTACCGGTGGGTGGTCCAGAACACATCCGATTGAGAGCTCCACGTGGACATCTATGCTATGTCACAGGATAAAGAAAAAAACAACTGAAGTAGACCGTTTTGCGCATGTGGGCAATATACAGAGATCCTATTTTGTCCTGTGATCGGAGTGAGTGACAGTTCGGGAAAAGTCAGTCAAGTGAGTGAATTGGCGGAGTGAGTGAGTGAGTGAGTGAGTGAGTGAGTGAGTTAGCGAGTGAGTCGTGGAAAATGTCAGCAACGAACCACACACTCGAGGTACAATATCTTGGAGCTTCTCATGTCATACAGGCAAGGACAGGATTACAGTATCAATCGGGGCGACCACACCGCAGTCACATCGGCGAGATCGGCACATATGCTGCAATGATCAAAGACGTGTGGCCTCCGATGTGCGGAGTTGCGTCTCAGCAAAATGCAGTGGTCATGGGTTCGAATCCAAACTTCCCCTGTCACCACAATACCCGTGCTCGTGGGGTTTTCGGGAGCGGTAATGCCTATGATATCCGTCAGTTTGGGCAGTTTTGATATTTATTTATAAATATGGTATATGGGGTTGGGAATTCAATTGAAAAAGAAATTGGTCACTACAGGAAATATATCGGCAAACAGATGCAGAGTCAAGGGTGGACGAGAAAAAAATAATTCATATCAAACGTTTATACATCGCTTTAAAATATAGTCATGTTAACCCTCAAAGAAGGGAATGGGCACTTCTCCCAGGTGCAGCCTGGGGATTGGAGCGTTCGCCCGTCACGCCGAAGACCCGGGTTCGATTCCCCACATGGGTACAAAGCCCATCTCTGGTGTTCCCGCCGTGATATTGCTAAAATCGGCGTAAAACCTCACTCACTCACTCACTCACTCACTCACTCACTCACTCACTCACCCACCAACTCACTCACTCACTCACTCACTCACTCAGCATGTGTTGCGTGTCGAGGTCATTTCACAATCGCATTATGGACATTAATATGTCGATCGTAACAACCTCCGTTGAGCGTGGTTGAGCGTGGTCTGTGACATGTGTCACACTATCAACTGAATCAATAACCAATTACACAAATGTATTCATGCTCCCGCGTCTACAGGATACGCGTTTGTCCCCTAAGCATGTACACGTATAACACAGTATATGTGCCTTCTGGTGACGTCACATGGAAACAGATAACCATTACAAATTAAGAAATGATATTCAGTCACAAACAATATTTGGAAAGACTCTCTGCAGTGAGTCCTCTCTTCCGGCTACCACCCACCTCTGGAATCTGTTACGTACGCTGGGTTTTTTTAAAAAGCATTTAATACTTCTGAAAATTGTAAAATTATATACTTATATTAAATTAAATTATGGTACTCGATGTTGTCAAGTTGCCCGTGCTCGTATAAGATATGTATGTTGTGGTCTTAATAGTCGCAGTTGAAAGACATATTTCAAATACTGCAGCATGTCAGTGCAGTAGTGAGTTTAACGCCGCTTTTAACAGTATTACAGTTATATCAAGGCGTGTCAGCTTAATGTGGGAGGAAAGCCCGAAGTGATGCAGGTCTAAGACGTTTACCACTTCGATGAAACCCACGAGCACGGGTAGGGTGCTGACAAACCTAGAAACATAATCGGGGCGAACCGGGATTCAAACCCACAATCACAGGTTTCTGGCGTGCCCAAGGGACGCAACTCCGCACAACAAATCGCGGCGCCTTAGACGACTGTGCCCCCCGTGCCCCCTCAGTGCAGTCAGTGCTACTGATCGTAACTAACTAACAGAGGGTCAGTCGACTGCTCGACTGGGCCATGGCATAACAAAAGTCATCTGATCGATAACCTTTGTTCGACCACTGTCCAGTTGATCTTGATAATCTATTGATACAAAATACTGACCTACTACACGACTGTGTGGGCTGAGGTAAAATGGATGAGGAGGTGTGAGGAAATTTAACTTTGAAGCATCGCGGATGGCCAAAATACACCGACTTAATAGTTATTGCAGTAGCGATGTTTTTCCTGTGAAAATCGCAAAATAGGTAAAGTAAAGGTAACTTACCAATGATGATGAGGATGCCATACTAACTGAGTTATATGGCCTAAAAAAATAAACATTTGATCAACCCATTTTTAAACACATCTGCACGGAGTAAATTCGTCTACGATCACAACTTTCTCTACAATGTGCAATTCTACTGCCAGCTGTTGCATGTAGCGCCTTTGATATTCAACACACATGGCATCGCCGTTACGGCAGTCGCAGCTTGCAGTGTGTAGTCGCAACGACAAATCAATGAATCCAAGCCGAAAATAAAACTTGCTCCAAATCTATAATCTTTGCTCTCTATTAAATCCTATGTAAATGACAAAAACCGTCTGGTGCATACTGGTCATATTGGATTGTATACTCCCCAGGGCGATGAGCAAGCATCTTGAATTGTCAGGGAGTTAAACGTTGTTCAGTCGTTAACAGCATCAGCATCAGCATCATTATCATTATATACAGGTTTAAAAAAATGCAGCAACGAGGGTTTTGGGTGATCCTTGTCAGCATCGGCTCGGCTCCGTCAAGGAGTGAATGGTCTAACGACGCTTACTCCAAGTTTTCTCTATCAGCATTCATACTCGCACAATAAAGAAACGCAACACCAGCTTTATACTCACATAGTTTTACTGACTCTCAGCCCATCTATCAATGCAGAACAGGATCAGACCGGCCAGACTCGTCACTAAATGGGGAAAACTTAGAACGATCGGCATTCGACTCGATCGATTGCAAACCGCGCTCTCCTCTCCTAATGTTGAAGGTATCATTATATAGTGTTCGGGCCTGGCCTGTCTTTGTCACATGTCACAATACCTCATTTTCATTCGTTAAAAGTTGGATCTGACCATGAACTCATGTGTGTCGTAATCGGAAAAATACCGAAGCCTTCGTGCAAGGCTGATCATCTCTCTCTATTGATTTTGTGACTCACTCCGGATGCTACAAATGAAAATTAAATATCTTGCCTCTCTGCTTGTTTCATTAACTAATGGACGATAACCTGGAACCAATCCAATGATAAATATGAAATGTCAAGAATACTCTTGTGATAAATGTGAAATGTCTTTTATCTATTAATTCCTTTCGAACTAAAAGTTCTTTGTCACAAACTATATCTAATGCAACTCCTCACTGCAGCTATAAACGGTTTAATTTGTTACCATTTTCTAATGTTTTTAGACGCATTTTAACCTTATAACAGTACTAAACCTAAGGCACCGAGAACAATGGGATGTCGGACAACTTGGTACTTGGATTTCGAAAGCGAGGTCTGCATATTTGTCATGTTTTTCATAAATCTTGTCAATCACATCAGTGTCAAAAAGGGACAGAAAATTCAATCATATACTCAACAACAAAAGTTCCTGTGACACCAATATTTTAGTGTATTTTTCAAACAAGTAAAGTTTGGTTTTCAATATTGTAGTACATGTATGGAATCAAGTCACAAAAACGCAACTGCTGCAGAAAAGCATGCATTCCATGCAAAAGTTGACTTACATGCAAGCCCGATGCATTTCACTACCTAAGAATGGGTATAAAAACATGTGCGTTAACGGGATTCCATATGCATTGTTTAGCATCGTGCTGACAACCACTTAGAAAAACAACAAAATTACGCAATTATTCAACAATACGAAATGCCACGCCTGTCCGAAAATGAGCGTCTGCGAGCCAGGATCGAGTCAACGTGATGTTGCAAGACAATTTAACGTCCATAGAAACACCATTTGGTGTTTATGGCAACGTTGGCAACAGACGAATGCAGTCAGAGACCATCCTCGGAGTGGCAGGCCACGCGTAACCAATAATCAACAAGACAACTGGATTCGAACAACACACCTACGAAATCGATTCCAGCCAGCAACAGTGACTGCAAGAAGCATCCCTGGCCTTCGACGAACATCTTCACAAACCGTACGTCGTCGCCTCAGATGTGCAGGGATTGTCGCCAGAAGACCCGCCAGACGTCCCATTTTGACAAGAAACCACCGTCAAGCACGTCTATAGTGGTACAGACAGCGTCTACGCTGGACGGCCTTGCAGTGGGGACAAGTTCTTTTCACTGGCGAGTCTCGTTTTCACCTCAGCCACAGCGATGGACGGATTCGAGTGTAGCGGCGTCGAGGAGAACGTTACGTCAATCATTGTGTCATGGAAGAAGATCGGTTCGGGGGCGGCAGCGTTATGGTATGGGGTGGGATTACAGCAAGACAGAGCACCCGTTTGATAGTGGTAGAGGGAAATCTCAATGCACAGCGCTACCGCGACGAGATCATCGACACTGTTGTTCTACCGTTTTTGCGTCGTCATGGCCCAGGCATTACTTTTCAACATGACAACGCCCGGCCCCATTTTGCTCGACATGTTCAGGATTCTCTTCAACAAAACAACGTGAATGTCATCCCCAGGCCGGCTCGCTCTCCTCATCTCTCACCAATGGAGCACATGTGGGATGAGATGGATCGGCGCCTTCGACGTCAACCACGTGTCCCACAGACACTCCAGGAACTTCGAAACATGCTCCAGCAGATATGGACAGATATCCCACAGGACTTTGTGCGACGCCTGGTCCATTCCATAAGACGAAGATGTGTTGCTTGCATCGCAACCAGAGGTGGACACACACGCTATTGATTTGTAAATTGACGTTTTGTCATGTTCATCTTTTTTTATGAAATCACGCATTTTCTGAAGTCAGTATGGCAAATCAAACCATTTGAATACTTACTGGAGTCTTTTATCGGTTGCAAACCGAAATTATTTCAGATTTGTTAAAACATAACATAACTTTGCATTAAGTCTTATTCAATGTCACAGGATTTTTTGTTGTTCAGTATATAAATGATTTAATTGGATATATCAAAACAGGACAAGATCATTTTTGTTGGCCTGGACACGTCTGAGGCTGTATACGGGCCTATTCCTAAATATTTTGTATTTATCATTGCCCTCTACATATTCTGGGTCGTACCATGGATGGACCTCAGTGGAAAAATACACAAGCATGGCGAAGACGGTAATAAAAGGATCGACGGTAATAAAAGGAAAGGCTAGCACTATAATATCGTCCTTAGTTCGGACTAGTACAAGTAGCCACACACACATACACGAGCATGCACAATAACCTTGAACGCGACGTTAAACCCCATTTAGCTCACATAAATACGCCAAACACCATAAAACTTAAACGCAATGGTGTGGGGTCGCTATCATTAAGCTATGATGATTATCCAATTACAATTTAACAATGGCCTTTATAGGCGTCAGTGTGTGGTAAATGGGTCATTTTACAGGGCTTATTATGCGTAACAATACGCCCCCAAACAACAGTTGGTACTTTACTATAACCGTCACTGGACTTTCATCGATCCCCCTGACAACAGTACAGCACGATGGTCTAGTTCAACCATGATGGCAGCACGGGTGTGGATTGCATCGTGTCTGTATTTCATATATGGAGGTAGAAATTGTCTCTTTTGCTTATTCATTGCTCAATTTCTTTTTGTTTCCTTTTCTTATTCCTGTATTTTCCTAAATTTCCGCAGTTTCCCTATATATTCGTTATATATATGCTTATATGTATTCCGCTTTAAATTTATTTATTTATTTATTTATTTATTTATTTTATTTATTTATTCTTTATGACTTTATATAGACTAATACTTAGATTGTGTGCACAACAAACATCTTGTCAAGAATTGGATTCCATTTTAATACACATTAGAGTTTAATATGAAGTCAGATTTCAACATTGTTTTCCCTTCAAAACTGCTGTACTCTAATGAGGAACAGAAACAACACGATAACGCGTAAATACAAAATAACCCGCCCAAATAGTGTAACAGGCTCATGGAATATGGTAGTTTCGAAAACGCAACATCTTCCACAAAAACATGGTCTCGAGAACTTTGGTTTTGAGTGTATAACCAATTAATGCAATATTATTGTAATAATAATGTTTATTTGTGTTATGTATTTTCCAACTTTACATTCATTTCTATATTTCAATCTTGCATGTTCGATGGTGATAGTGGCTAGACCCTTAATAACAAACGCCCTGACTCTCATCACATGTAGCTCATGAGATCACCCTTTGGGCGGTCGGGTAGCCTAGTGGTTAAAGCGTTCGCTCGTCACGCCGAAGACATGGGTTCGGGTACAATGTGTGAAGCCCATTTCTGGTGTTCCCCGCCGTGATATTACTGGAATATTGCTAAAAGCGGCGTAAAACCAAACTCACTCACTCACTCATGAGATCACCCGGATCTCAATGTCTTCTCATCAGGGGTTGACGGGTCGGATATCTCAGTGTCTTCTCATCAGGGGCTGACGGGTAGGACATCTCAGTGTCTTCTCATCAGGGGGTGACGGGTTGGACATCTCAGTGTCTTCTCATCAGGGGTTACGGGTCGGACATTTCAGTGTCTTCTCATCAGGGGTGACGGGTCGGGCATCTCAGTGTCTTCTCATCAGGGGCTGACGGGTCGGACATCTCAGTGTCTTCTCATCAGGGGTGACGGGTCGGGCATCTCAGTGTCTTCTCATCAGGGGTTGACGGGTCGGACATCTCAGTGTCTTCTCATCAGGGGTTACGGGTCGGACATTTCAGTGTCTTCTCATCAGGGGTTGACGGGTCGGACATCTCAGTGTCTTCTCATCAGGGGTTGACGGGTCGGACATCTCAGTGTCTTCTCATCAGGGGTTGACGGGTCGGACATTTCAGTGTCTTCTCATCAGGGGGTGACGGGTCGGGCATCTCAGTGTCATCTCATCAGGGGGTGACGGGTCGGGCATCTCAGTGTCTTCTCATCAGGGGGTGACGGGTCGGACATCTCAGTGTCTTCTCATCAGGGGTTGACGGGTCGGACATCTCAGTGTCTTCTCATCAGGGGCTTACGGGTCGGACATCTCAGTGTCTTCTCATCAGGGGCTTACGGGTCGGACATCTCAGTGTCTTCTCATCAGGGGCTTACGGGTCGGACATCTCAGTGTCTTCTCATCAGGGGCTTACGGGTCGGACATCTCAGTGTCTTCTCATCAGGGGGTTACGGGTCGGACAGTCGGTTGAGGTTACGTAAAGGGAGTTTGGCCGAATGCCGCTTGGAACAGCATTTCCTGTCTGTCCCGGCGCTTCAGCTTTATGTCGGAGCTAAGCCGGAAGAAGTAGTAGTAGTGAGTGAGTATGGTTTTACGCCGCTTTTAGCAATATTCCAGAAATATCACGGCGGGATACACCAGAAATGGGTTTCACACATTGTACCCATGTCAGGAATCGACCCCGGGTCTTCGGCTTGACAAGCGAATGCTTTAACCACCAAACTACCCGACCGCCCAGTGGCAGTAGTAGTAGTAGTAGTAGTAGTAGTAGTAGTAGTAGTAGTAGTAGTAGTAGTAGCAGTTGTTGTTGTTGTGAGACGTAAGGATCATAGTTGTCGTAAGAGGCGAAGTAGTAGTGGTAGTGGTAAGTTGTCTCCTTATTGCGTGGATCGATGCTCATGATGTCAATCACTGGATTGTCTGGTCCAGACTCTATTATTTTACAGACCGCCGTCATATAGCTGGAATATTGCTGAGTGCGGCGTTAAACAACAGGCCAACCAACCGACCAACCTAATTGCGTGGATCGATGCTCATGATGTCAATCACTTGATTGTCTGGTACAGACTCGATTATTTACAAACCACCGTCATGTAGCTGGAATATTGCTGTGTGACAAACAACAAACAACATAAGTAGTATCAGTAGCAGTAGTAGTAGTATCAGTAGTAGTAGTAGTAGTAGTAGTAGTGAGGTAAGGTGAGGTGAGGTGAAATTGGGTTTAACGTCGAGTCCAAGATTATTGCACTTATATAGCGACGTGCATGTACGTGTGTGTGTTTGTTTGTGTGGCTGCTTGTACTAGTCCGGACTGATGCCCATTTATAGTGCTAAGAACAGAGGAGGTCAGACGTTTATAACACAACTATATACTCTATAACTACTTTCAATTTCTTGCAATTTGTATTTTCCAGGCGTTCAAGGATCGGCCTCAATAGGCAACAAACACAAAACAATCTCAGGTTCAGTTCCAAACTTTGACTTCAAGAACTATGGGTATCCCGGTGATGACATACCACGTGATCTCAGTCAGTTTAAACCAGTTCTGTTGCACGAAGAAAGCGTCCTCCATGTCTTAAACCACAAACAACAGTTCAAGCTCCTCAACAAAGGCTTCACGGCAAAGCTGTACGAAGGTCGGATGCGCTTCACAGGACAGAAAGTCGCAGTGAAGAAACTCACGGACGGAGATTATGACGAGGTTCTGTCTGAAGCTACCTTGACGGCCTATCTTCAGGGCAACTCTCATATCCCTAACGTCCAAGGTATCCTTCCTCATGGCGTGTCACTGGATGACCTCGCTCTCGTGATCGACTTTCTGGACAATTCGACCACACTTGGGCAACTTGTGGACGACGAGGACCCGCTGAGCGAGTGCGATTGGTTGAACATAGCTCAACAAGCTGTCTCGACACTGGATTACATCCACAGTAAATACGTCCTGTTCAACGATTTGCATGAGGACAACCTGCTAATCACATGGCGTGGCTCCTCTCCTCATCTGTACATCATAGACTTTGGCCTCGCTACCTTCAGGAAAGGAGCCTGTTTTTCTCATGTACCGAAAGAAAAACGACACACGGGCGACTTCCTGGCGCCGGAAGTGTTTCACGAGTTATCTACCCCTGCAAGCGATGTGTACTCTTTAGGGGACATGTTGTTGATGATGTCGAAATTCATCGAATCTCTCAAATTTTATAAAATTGCCAGAAAATGCAACGAGAGACTGTCGAAAGATAGACCTACTTTAAAACAGGCCAAAGCCGGGATTTTAAAGATTTACAGAGACACGTGCTATGAATATATGCAGTCTGTTAAGAACAATATGGATTGGGTACAGGAACCCGCAGTGGATGGGGATACTCCCACCGATTTATTCAGCGGAAGATCACCTAGTGTTGCTGGTGGTGACGCGACCCAACCCAATGTGCTGTCATCGAAATTGCCAATAATTACTTCGGAGTTTTTAAAGGCGAGGACATACGTACAAAATTGGAAATCTTTTCGAAAGGATACCACATACTCCTTAGCCTATTACTCGGGAACTAACGCGACAGTTGTTGTCAAATGCGATGACAACGCCGTCTTTGAGGACATACGTCACGAGGCATACGTCAGCTACGTCATGAGTTCCTCAGGCTACGTCCCGACATTCTTAGGTTTGACTTCGTCAGAGAACCTTCTGGAGGATCTGTGTATCGTCCAGGAATCCATGACAAATACGACCGTGTTAGCAGACGTTCTGAAAACAATTACACATTCCCGAAAATATGTAAAAGTTGCACTAGCACTTGAATTATCAAAAGCATTGCTTCTGTTTCACCAACATGGTCTTATCCTTAATTGTATGGATCCACAAAACATATTGTTTGAAATAAAAGACGATTACCCTGTTATCAAGTTCAAGGACATTGGGAAAGGTATTGGAACTGGCCACGTGCTTCACGCTAGTCACGTGACACATGGTGACTCACCGGAAATGCCCCAGAAGCTGGCGGTGACCTCCTCGTCTGACGTGTACAGCTTGGGGGGGATATTGCAGTCGGTGTTCGATGGTTGTTCCGACCACGCCGTTGCCAGCGTTATCACCAACTGCCTCAGTGCAAGTCCCTTGGACCGTCCATCAGCCGAGGAAATACACGCCTTCTTTGAAAGAATGCATTCCAATGGCCAAACCTGGGTGGACACGTAAAGCAGCAAAGAAACTATAAAACGTCAATCCAAGAGAACTAAATATTCAGTCTTGGTTATCACATAGTTGTGAAAATTATACTCTGCAAAGACAAGTGACGCAAAAGTGGTAAAATCGTAAATATCTGATTGACTGCTGCCGACATCCATACAAAATTAATACCAAAAGTTATTGGTCATTTCTGCATTGATTGGAATTGATTTGTGTGGAAAGAATGAGGTACTGGTGAATTTGGTGAAACGATGGAACAATCTCAAAAGCAGAACCAGGTGAGAGCCTGGCGCCGAAACACACCAACATGACAGTTTTCATTTGCATACCATAACAATTAACAATCTTACAGCAAGTGAGTGTCGAAAACATGCCACAACTGACAGAAGGGGCGGTCGGGTAGCCTAGTGGTTAAAGCGTTCGCTCGTCACGCCGAAGACCCGGGTTCGAATCCCGACGGGTACAATGTGTGAAGCCCATTTCTGGTATCCCCGCCGTGATATTTCTGGAATATAGATAAAAGCGGCGTAAAACCATACTCACTCACTCACTCACTGACAGAAGCAAAACGCAACAACGCCATCGACCGACTGCAAACAGGAGAATTATCTTCAGCTGCAGCCTGGTGTTTCCATGTAGCACCAAGCACCATTACAAGACTATGAAACCGTTATCAGATGTTCCCAGATCCGGTCGACCACGTATCACTACTAGATAAAAGGACAGATTCATACGGCTACGTCCTTTACGTGAAAGAACCACAACCTCGACAATACCAGGATTGGGTAGGATATCGGCCCAGACAGTGAGCAATTGTTTAGGCACTGAAGGTATTCGCGCTAGCTATAGAAGATCAGTTCGAGGTGTCATTTTGACGTACCTGCATCGTCGGCTGCGACGTCAATGGTGTCAAGGTCACAGAGTATGGTCACAACTGCAATGGTGACAAATTGGTTCAGTGACGAGTTACGCTTCATGTTTCGCCGTACGGATGGTGGACGTCGTGTTTACAGGCGTCGCGGGGAACGTTATGCACGTAACTTCATACAGACTATATACAGTTTGGTGGTGGTAGTGTGATGACGTTGGCAGCCATTTCTTGTAGAACACACTTGGTGCAAGTTCTGGGGAATTTAACGGCACAACGTTAAATGGATGTGATTCTTCGGCCGCCACATGTCCTTCCCATTATGCAACAAGCAAACGTCATTGTCCAAGACAACGTCCGACCTCACACGGTAAGACTGACAACAGCCTTTTTCAGGAATCGCGACAACCAGGTCCTGCAATGTCCCCCCAGGTATTCAGATTTAAACCCAATCGAACATCATCGATTAAGGTGGCTTCGCTGTGCAGAGTTGCGTCCCTTGGACACGCCAGAAACCTATGATCGTGGGTTCGAATCCCGGTTCGCCCCGATTTCTAGGTTTGTCAGCACCATACCCGTGCTCGTGGGTTTCAACGAAATGGTAAACGTCTGAGACCTGCATCACTTCAGGCTTTCCTCCCACCTATAGCTGACACGCCATGATATAACTGGAATACTGTTAAAAGCAGCGTTACACAGGAAAGAAGTGACGTTTTTCCCGCCTTTACGCACAGAAGAGCTGAACAGCTAAATGTGCTATTAGGGGAACAACTAGTAGAGTGAAGTTGACAGTGAAGAGGACTTCTGATGAAAATCTGAAGATCTAGTTACAGAGTGTCTGCAGCCAAAATTCAGGATTTATGGCTATGATGTAATAGAGGATTAGCAGGAATGACTTTAATTTAATTATGTTTTAGCAGATGAAAGATAATTGTTTTTGCAAAAACATCTGTAAATGATTACAGAAAATTAATCATGGACTGATTGAACTAAATAATACACAACACATTACACATTTTCTGTTAAAATAAAAAATAGTTTATTTCAATTATTGAAATATGTGGTCATTTACATATTGACAACAAAGTATACAACTGCATAAGATATAATATGTAAACAATATATATAGTAAACAATGACAGGATTCTTTAAGACAGCAAAGAAGCCTCCACAGAATAAAAAAGTATTAAGAAAGCAATTGATTAAAAAGTACACCAAAAAACATTGGTAAGATAACAGTGAACAATGGCAACAGTCATACAGAACAGTCCTGCACTAGGGACTCACTGTTTGATATTCTGGGAGTTTGAGGTATATTGCTAGTATTTTTAAGAAAAATAATATTTATTTCAAATTTCACACACCAAAAATAATTGTTAGCTGGACCTCTTGAGAGTCCTGGAAAAATGTGGTGTGATAGAAACATAATTCGTTGTCTCTCTTTTTTTGAAAGAAGTTCCCCAATCCCAGAATATTAACGGTTTAGTCCCCTAATGAATTAACTTCAAATATTATACATCCCGGGGTAATCAGGTACAGCTTTTTTTTGGCAGTAAATGCAACAAAGGGAGACTATAATAATAATAATAATAATAATAATAATAATAATAGCTACAACAAACCAGAGCCCTGATCCACAAAGCGTTCTTAGCTCTATACTTTAAGTCAATGGTACAATTCCCAGTGAATATCCCGGGTTAGAATGGATCCTCAGAAATGAGTGGAAATTAATGGGATCTGGTGGTAGCAGACTTGGTTGATTCATGTCACCATTTCTAAAATGATCACACTGGATTATTTACAGACCAATGTCATATGGCTGGAATATTGCTGATTGTGGTGTTAAACAACGAACAACAGTACAATAAAGGAGATATGTGTTGGTCTGTTTGCGTTACCCCCAGTCAAATAAAAGGTGAATTGAAACACAGTGAAAATCCATAATAGAGCTCGAAATCAGAAAAGATGTGTTTTTGAGCACAAGTCAGGGGGGGGGCCCAGGGAGGGCAGTTGCCCCCCTGGATTTTTTACGGAAACATTTTTCCTTGTGAAAGTTAACTTGAATGAAAAATGAAAAATCTTATTTGCCCCCCTGTCAAAAAAAGTTATCTACGGCCTTGGAGTCTGAGCCAGGCTAACCAGTGCTCGATATCCAGAGCACCATCCTATGCAGTCAGGACAGGATGACACACAATCAACCAACCTGAAAACCTTATCCAATGTAGCTGGTCCTCACAACCAGCACAGGTTGCTGGGGGCCTATTTCAACCATACAGTATCATACTTCGAGTTGCTACACAGTGCTAAAGAATGTAGGTTACACTATGAGGATAATACATGCCATACTCTTAACACTGACTTACGACAATATTCGTGCTAAGATACGTTTGTGGAACAGGGCCCAGTGTCTAAGATATAAAATAGATGGGCATTCTCTCTTTTTTCACACGAAGCATATAACAATTTGTAACAATAACATCTTCCTGTTTTTGGTTCCCTGATAAGAAGTACTGTGACTGAAAACATTCATCATGTTAAAACATCCCACACTCAAAATTGCCCAGAAGACAAGGTGTTGGCCACTTTGCCCACCAGGAACACAAAGTCATACTAGACCCAAGGTGGCGTGACCTAGACCCTGGTCCAACCTTGGCCCCAGGTGGCCCCCACCTTGTCCCTTGATCTCACCTAAACCCCAGGCCAGACCTAAACCCCAGGCCCAACCTAGGCCCAAGGTGGCCCCAACTAAACCCCAGGCCAGACGTAGACACCAGGCCCAACCTTGGCCCCTGTGACAACCTAGGCCCAAGGTGGCCCAAACTAAACCCCAGGCCAGACCTAGACACCACGCCCAACCTTGGCCCCTGTGACAACTTAGGCCCAAGGTGGCCCCAACTAAACCCCAGGCCAGACCTAGACACCAGGCCCAACCATTGCCCCTGTGCCAACCTAGGCCCAAGGTGGCCCCAACTAAACCCCAGGCCAGACCTAGACCCATACGCAGACCTAAACCAAGGAACTCCCAGGCTTGTTCTCAGTTTGGCGAGGTAGTCACATTGATGGATTTTCCTTTTGGGGACTCACAGAGCATGCACAGCTATATCATATCTACATTACACAGCCTAACAGGACTGTACCACACAGTTGTCTTCCAAAGCTGTATCACAAAGGTTTTTCACAAAGCTATATCCAAAAGCTGTATCACTATGCTTTTTCTGAAAGCTGTATCCAAAAGCTGTATCACTATGCTTTTTCTGAAAGCTGTATCCAAAAGCTGTATCACTATGCTTTTTCTGAAAGCTGTATCCAAAAGCTGTATCACTATGCTTTTTCTGAAAGCTATATCCCAAAGCTGTATCACTAAGGTTTTTCACAAAGCTATATCTAAAAGTTGTATCACTATGCTTTTTCTGAAAGCTGTATCTAAAAGTTGTATCACTATGCTTTTTCTGAAAGCTATATCTAAAAGTTGTATCACTATGCTTTTTCTGAAAGCTACATCTAAAAGTTGTATCACTATGCTTTTTCTGAAAGCTATATCCAAAAGCTGTAGTGATCACTATGCTTTTTCTGAAAGCTGTATCCAAAAGCTGTATCACTAAGGTATTTCTGAAAGCTATATCCCACAGGTGTATCACTAAGCTAGTTTAGAAAAAAACGAAATCCCACAGCTATAAACAAGGCTGGTCAGCACAGAGATGAACAATCCAGGCCGCCACAGCATCACCTGCATCACATCTGAGAGTTAGTAGCCCCTTTATCAAAGTATCTAGCAACCATTGTGACCTTCCAATCGTTACTGATCTTCCCGAGGACAAGCAGATAAGGGACTCTAAAAGTCCAGTTTCCAACCTTGCCGAACTAGGCTAGTATTATGGAGTTACACTTTGGCTGGACTAACGAGTTGCAAAGCATGTGTACCATCAACTCAGGTATTTTCCAAATAATTTCATTTTTCTAATCAATGTGCTCGTGTGATTCACAAATTAAGATCTGGTTTTTTAAAATACAGATCTTCTTCATTATCGATCAGATCTTCTTGACTGGGCACCACCATTTTGTTTGAAGCAAAAGCAAGTGATATGAGAGGTGGAATCTGATTGGTCAATAGGAGGGACATGGAAGGGACATAACTCGTAATGGCCACTGGTGGCGCTATGATCTAGCCCAGAAATTCTAGCCTAATTCAGCAAGGGTGGTAACTGGACTTTTACAGTCAGTTAAATCCCTTGCCTCGGGAAGATGATCATAACATGGGTCATCTCTAACAACAACTTGGAGACCTGGAGACCAGGGAGTCCAAGATAAGACTTTTTATATTACAAAAATATAACAATATATAGATCATTATTATCAATCAGATTATCTTGACACAACTCAAATAGCCAATGGTGGCACAACGATCGAGCCATGAAATTCCAGGCGAGTTCGACAAGGACAACAGGACAAGTGCCAATTTCTAACGCTGTATACAATGCCAAGCAGCAGTTAAATATCTACAGCCATGGAAGTCATAAAACATCAGACAATTGATTTCACAAATATAAAGACATTTCCATTCTCAGCTATGGTAACACTGCAATTCTTCTTTAGTTTGATACATCGCTCAAACTTAAAAATTGCTGCACTAGTTCATTTCAAAAGCCACTGTCTGAGATCGAATTGTTTGTATTTTCTAGCCTGAAATCCCATCGTGTGTGTGTGTGTGTTGTGTGTGTGTGTGTTGTGTTGTGTGTGTGTGTGTTGTGTGTGTGTGTGTTCTGTGTCTATCACAATAAACTAAATCTGAAAAAAGCAGTTTCAAAACTACATTATCGTGTACTGACACAATATACAATGGCCATACTTTTGACAAGGTTGAAACAATACAGATAATTGGCTGATGACATCCGACACTAAAAAGGGTCTATGGAAACAGATACCTCTCCACACATTATGTATCAAGCCGCATAAAAATGTACTGATTTCTTGCTTCCAAGCCTGCACCTCCCATCGGGGACATAAAATACAAACATTCGTGGTTAACCCCAACCAAACATTTCATGTGACCCAAAAGCAAAGTCTTTCATAATCAAGATCTAACAATAATAAATTGATATATTTAATATGAATATGCTCCAAGATATGATATTTGTCATATGATTAATGCCGTCAAAATTAAGTTACATATTGCAGCTTTTGTAGGGTTCAACAAACACGCTGACCGACCAGACAAATGATGGAAAATGATCAGGACAACTACTTTTATGTCACTGTATATCGCCGTGTATAAGGCAAGCTTTTCGTACCTAAAATTAGGGGGCTTTCAAGAGGGGTTCTCTTATACACAGGGTTGAAGAGTTTTGATGTTTTTTTGCCCAACACAAAGACATTACTGTGAGCATGTTTGTTTGTTTGTTTGTTGTTTAACGACGCTCTCAGCAATATTCCAGCTTTATGACGGTGGTCTGTAAATAATCGATTCTGGACCCGACAATTCAGTGATTGACATCATGAACATCAATCCACACAATTGGGATCGATGACATGCATCAACCAAGTCAGCATGCCTGACCACCCGATCCCGTTAGTCGCCTCTTACGACAAGCATAGTCGCCTGTTACGGCAAGCATGGGTTGCTGAAGACCTAATCTACCCCCTGTGAGCATGTAACATCGGAAATACTTTACCTGGGGTCGCTTTATAGACGGCGATATACGGTACTACTGGCCAAGATAGATGCAATACTTAAAGAATAACGAACTAAATATTCATAATTATGGGTTATCTGTATAGTGGAAGTTCTGAGTTTTGGACAGATAATTTGTAATTACGAATATGTTATTCTATAATTTACACACTGACATTTTAAGAAAGAAAATGAAAAAAAACAAACATGAAATGACAACCCTACAGAGAAAATTCCCTCAGTTTAGATGACACAGCATGTGATGTCATGAACAATGGATGACAATATATCTCATTTTTCTCAACAAGCACTGTGACATCATGGCTTCAACTGACCAATCAGCATTGAGAATTGCTCAAATGTACAAGTGCAATTATTGAAAAGTTATTACAAACAATCATTCAACCCTTGTAGATAACATACATGAACAATGCACTACCTCACAAATATTTGGGTTATATTTAGTGGATGGATCGATAAAAGTTTTGAGTGAATGAGTGAGTTGGGTTTAACACAGCTTCAAACAGTATTCCAGTTATATCGTGTCAGCCTAATGTGGGAGGAAAGTCTGTAAGTGATGGATTAGAGTGATAACTGTTGACTGTTTGTTAATAATGGTGACTAGTAACTTCTTTCCATCTCTGAAGTACATTCTGTGAAAATATTGTATGTAAACATGATAAATACATACATTTCAACATTGCTCAGTAGTGCATATCATACCTCATCCTACGTAAGCAACAAATAAAACAAAATGCCAGGCTACAATCAGGACCCACAGACTATAGAAGCTCCAGGCCCTGACTAAACTCTTCAGGCCCTCATTAAAAACAATGCAGCTCTGGTAAATAAATCCACACATAAATTTACTGTAGGCCATAAGGACCCATACAAATTTGAAACGATGGACCCGACATAAAAATTACCTGCCACGGGCCCACGGGCAGGTGTTTATTTCAAACACTGGATGTAAGGCTTCATTCTCTTGGTCAGTGGTACACAAACATGGCTAGAAAATTCTAGTGTTTACTGAGGATAATAACAATTACAAAGTGTTGCAGTAACCAGGCCATCGTTCTCGCGTTACTCGCCTATCATGGAACAGGATGATAAATCTGATAGGAAAATATCCTACTCTACTTTTGATAGGGATATTTTAATCTTTCTATGACACAAAAATGATTCTCTTGATAAGTGTATACAGACAGATAGACATATCTGATTATCTCTATCAAAATTGAGTGGAATAGTATCTAAACAGTTACTTGAGAGAATGATGAAGTGGTTGACAGCCACAACCTGTTCCACAAAGTGATCTTAGCGCTAAGGTGATCGTAACTCCCATGCTTTAACATTGACTTACGACAGCCATAGCACTAAGATTATGGTACTTCAGCATAGGCATTTGACAGTCGTGGTGCAAAGATGATCGTATGTCCTATTCTTTTGCATAAGCTTACAACAGTCGTAACACTAAGATGATCGTAAGTCACATACTTAAGCATAAGCTTACAACAGTCGTAACACTAAGATGATCGTAAGTCACAGACTTAAGCATAAGCTTACAACATTCGTAACACTAAGATGATTGTAAGTCACATACTTAAGCATAAGCTTACAACAGTCGTAACACTAAGATGATTGTAAGTCCCATACTTAAGCATAAGCTTACAACAGTCTTAACACTAAGATGATTGTAAGTCCCATACTTAAGCATAAGCTTACAACAGTCGTAACACTAAGATGATGGTAAGTCCCATACTTAAGCATAAGCTTACAACAGTCGTAACACTTACATGATGGTAAGTCCCATACTTAAGCATAAGCTTACAACAGTCGTAACACTAAGATGATTGTAACTTACATACTTAAGCATAAGCTTACAACAGTCGTAACACTAAGATGATTGTAACTTACATACTTAAGCATAAGCTTACAACAGTCGTAACACTAAGATGATCGTAAGTCACATACTTAAGCATAAGCTTACAACAGTCGTAACACTAAGATGATTGTAAGTCCCATACTTAAGCATAAGCTTACAACAGTCATAACACTAAGATGATCGTAAGTCCCATACTTAAGCATAAGCTTACAACAGTCATAACACTAAGATGATTGTAAGTCCCATACTTAAGCATAAGCTTACAACAGTCGTAACACTAAGATGATCGTAACTCCCATACTTTAGCTCTGGCTTACAATAGGTGAAGATCTACGGTCACATTGTTGAACAGGGCCGAGGGTTCTGTTCAGGAAGGCAGTCGTAGCGCTGCGACTGTCATCAGCATATCTAAAAGTATGGGAGTTACGATCACCTTAGGGCTACGATCACTTTATGGAACAGGTTGTGGCTGTCAACCACTTCATCTTTCTCTCAAGTAACTGGTCAGGCTTGTTTTAATACTATTCCACTCAATTTTGATAGAGATAATCAGATATGTCTCTCTGTCTTTATTCCCTTGGCAAATCAGGAGAATCATTTGTGTGTCATATGGAACAGGGCCCAGGACCTTATGTAACATGGAGACCTTCACTCGACAGCACAAATTAAGTATCGCTATACACATGATACACGTGATATGTGCGACATGTAATGATTCATGAGGTAGGCGTATCACCACACCCCCAATTGGTACTGATATCAAGAATTGTTTTAAGTTTGGCAGTGTCAGGTTGAGAATGATTATGGTGTACTGAGAAGTATAGTACATTGACTTGATTGTTTCACATTCCTTGCTGACATGTGTTATTATCTCCAGCACTGTTAGACAAAATGTATTCTCCTGTCACTGACCGGAGTACTGCCCAAACAGTTTCCATGTTTTGTGCAAACCAAAACGTTGTCCAAACCTACCAAATGCACACCTCAATTCGATTTTGGTTTGTATGGTTCAATAAAATTCCAATATGAATACGTCTCACTTTGACTTTCCCACTTCCCCCAGGTGATTATCTCATTGCTTGGGTAGTTTTCTTGTCCAATCCAGCTCACACTGGCTACAGGAATAATCCAATCAGATTCTGGCCCGATGCCCTGTCCAATCAGATTCTCATACTGGTTACAGGAATTATCCAATCAGAATGTGGCTCGATGTCCTGCCCAATAATCCGATTCTGGCTTGATGTCCTGTCACATCAGATTTTCACAATGGCGTCATGGATTTATCCAATCAGATTTTCACACTGGCTACAGAAATAACCCAATATAATTCTCATACTGGCTTCAGGGATTATCATTCAGATTCTAGCTCAACACCCTGCCAAATAATCTGATTATGGCTGATGTCCAATCCAGTCCAATCAGATTCTCACATCAGCAACATGAATTATCCAATTAGATTCTTACACTGGCTACAGAAACTATCCATTAAGATTCTGGCTCAGTGCCCAGTCCAATCAGATTCTGGCTCGTTGCACTGTCCAATCAGATTCTCACACTGGCTACAGGAATTATCCAATCAGATTCTCACACTGGCTACAAGAATTATCCAATCAGATTGTTACACTGGCTACAGAAACTATCCATTCAGATTCTGGCTCAGTGCCCAGTCCAATCAGATTCTCACACTGGCTACACGAATTATCCAATCAGATTCTCACACTGGCTACAGGAATTATCCAATCAGATTCTCAAACTAGCTACAGGAATTATCCATTCAGATTCTGGCTCGATGTCCTGTCCAATCAGATTCTCACACTGGCTACCAGACTTTGGCCAATCAGATGCTGCAGATACATGTCACCGATATGGAAAAACGTAAGAAAATAGAAGTGTCCAATGCTCCGCAGCATGAGTCTGGCATGGCTCGTGTCTCCGTATCGGTCATCTCGCTTTACACCTGGGATCCCTGTCATGATGAACTCGGCTGACCCTCCGTGGCTTCTAACATGGCCTTGAACTTGGAGTCAGACTTGGACATCAGAGCTGATGGTTTGTCAAACTCGACAACCTGCAATCAATGACACAATGAGACATTATCACATCTGTTGAAAATGTATCACATGCCATGAATTTAGAAATACTTGAGTGGGTTTAGCATTATATTTGGCTCTGCAATTTAGGTGACTATTGGACCCATTTTCATTATAGTGATTGTATTGCAATAGTATCCCACACTATTGTAATAATATTGCGACAGTTGTCAACTATGGGAGTAGTACTGTTTTAAGGCTTTAATCCTATTAATACACGTAATAGAAATAAATAAAGTATGGTCAACAATGTCGAAGTCACCATTTTCCTCCCTCTCTCTGCTCAAACCAAGGGGAAGTAACTCTAATCTGAAGTTTTCCTAATACTCTCGAAACGACACAGCAAATTTGAAATTTGACTGCAAAAACTGAGTTTTCAGATGTATGATTTATGTTTTATTTATTACTAATTTAACCATTGAATCTACAGATTGTTATGCAAACTATCAACTAGGGATGGGTATTTGTGGTTTAAAGTGTATCACAATATCTTGCGACCCACAAGGCCATATTGCGATAAGTATCACGATATATTTTATAATTCTAAATTTTTAATTAAGAAGCAATCTGATACATTAAGGAATAAACTGAAGTTCCTAAATGGAACAAAACAAGATGCTGGAACAACATAATGTTTACTCAGTCAATAAATACGCAGCCATCTTGGAGTCCCAGATGCTCGCTCCTGGGAAGTGAAGGCATTTGGCAAGTATATAACATTAAACTCATGATAAAAATCGCTATTTAAAATCACTCGATACATCACGCATGAAAAAATGATATTGTGATACGTATCGTGGAAAGAATGAACCTCAATTTACCGATATACCGATGATGCTGCATACCCTGACTATCGACATAGTTTCCTGCATAAGGCCTGGAGCAATGGTCTTGCTTTCAGCAGCCACTGTGACATCCAATATAAGTCATCTCTTACACTCAGACCAAAAGACGTTAAAAGATGGTACTTGTTGTTACCCTGTCTGGCGCTCGGCATTATGGGCTAAAACAAGGACTGGTTGGCTCGGAGTCAGTATACTGTGTCTGAGTGGGGTATTTATGTAAAACTGCAGGCATGGTATCTCAGTAAGCTAGCACTATAAATTGGCATCAGTCCAGACTAGTACAAGCAGCCACACACACACACAAACACACACGCATGTACATGCACGTCTTTAAATAAGTGCTATAATCTTGGACGCGACGTTAAACCCAATTTCACCTCACCTCACCTCACCTCCCACCCCACCAAGATGAATCCCCACCCCTGGAACACTACAGGACTGGTTCCTCACCTTGCCATCCTCCATGACCAAGATCTCCCACCCCACCAAGATAAATCCCCGCCCCCCAGGAACACTACAGGACTGGTTCCTCACCTTGCCATCCTCCATGACCATGATCTCCCACCCCACCAAGATAAATCCCAACCCCCCAGGAACACTACAGGACTGGTTCCTCACCTTGCCATCCTCCATGACCATGATCTCCCACCCCACCAAGATAAATCCCCGCCCCCCAGGAACACTACAGGACTGGTTCCTCACCTTGCCATCCTCCATGACCATGATCTCCCACCCCACCAAGATAAATCCCCACCCCCCAGGAACACTACAGGACTGGTTCCTCACCTTGCCATCCTCCATGACCATGATCTCCCACCCCACCAAGATAAATCCCCACCCCCCAGGAACACTACAGGACTGGTTCCTCACCTTGCCATCCTCCATGACCATGATCTCCCACCCCACCAAGATAAATCCCCGTCCCCTGGAACACTACAGGACTGGTTCCTCACCTTGCCATCCTCCATGACCATGATCCTGTCACAGCTGAGGACGGTGTTGAGACGGTGTGCTATGATCAGCATGGTGCAGTCGGAGAAAGTCTCCTTGATGGTTGTCTGCACCAGTGTGTCCGTCTCTGTGTCGATGGCTGCAGTCGCCTCGTCCAGCATCAGTATCTGTCGGGCAGTCAAATACTGGCTTCAGTACATTCAAGCAGTTTGCCTTCTTTAGACTTTATAAAATTCTTACTTCAAAAATATTTGTGTGAAAATTTTGGTGGATCGGTGGGTACACAAAAATATTTCTAAAAACACTTTCTTTCCTCTTCAGACAGTTTTCTTTCTGCACTTCCAACATGTCCAACACTCCCCTAGCTCTGTGTCTCCCCTCCACATCCAACACTCCCCTGTCTCTGTGTCTCCCCTCCACATCCAACACATCCCTATCTCTGTGTCTCCCCTCCACATCCAACACTCCCCTGTCTCTGTGTCTCCCCTCCACATCCAACACTCCCCTATCTCTGTGTCTCCCCTCCACATCCAACACTCCCCTGTCTCTGTGTCTCCCCTCCACATCCAACACTCCCCTGTCTCTGTGTCTCCCCTCCACATCCAACACATCCCTATCTCTGTGTCTCCCCTCCACATCCAACACTCCCCTGTCTCTGTGTCTCCCCTCCACATCCAACACTCCCCTGTCTCTGTGTCTCCCCTCCACATCCAACACATCCCTATCTCTGTGTCTCCCCTCCACATCCAACACTCCCCTGTCTCTGTGTCTCCCCCCCACATCCAACACTCCCCTATCTCTGTGGTGTCTCCCCTCCACATCCAACACTCCCCTATCTCTGTGTCTCCCCTCCACATCCAACACTCCCCTATCTCTGTGTCTCCCCTCCACATCCAACACACCCCTATCTCTGTGTCTCCCCCCCACATCCAACACACCCCTATCTCTGTGGTGTCTCCCCCCCACATCCAACACACCCCTATCTCTGTGTCTCCCCCCCACATCCAACACACCCCTATCTCTGTGTCTCCCCCCCACATCCAACACTCCCCTATCTCTGTGTCTCCCCTCCACATCCAACACACCCCTGTCTCTGTGGTGTCTCCCCTCCACATCCAACACACCCCTATCTCTGTGGTGTCTCCCCTCCACATCCAACACTCCCCTATCTCTGTGTCTCCCCTCCACATCCAACACTCCCCTATCTCTGTGTCTCCCCTCCACATCCAACACTCCCCTATCGCTGTGTCTCCCCGCCACATCCAACACACCCCTGTCTCTGTGTCTCCCCCCCACATCCAACACTCCCCTATCTCTGTGTCTCCCCTCCACATCCAACACACCCCTATCTCTGTGTCTCCCCTCCACATCCAACACACCCCTGTCTCTGTGTCTCCCCCCCACATCCAACACTCCCCTATCTCTGTGTCTCCCCTCCACATCCAACACTCCCCTATCTCTGTGTCTCCCCTCCACATCCAACACTCCCCTATCGCTGTGTCTCCCCGCCACATCCAACACACCCCTGTCTCTGTGTCTCCCCCCCACATCCAACACTCCCCTATCTCTGTGTCTCCCCTCCACATCCAACACTCCCCTATCTCTGTGTCTCCCCTCCACATCCAACACACCCCTATCTCTGTGTCTCCCCTCCACATCCAACACTCCCCTATCTCTGTGTCTCCCCTCCACATCCAACACACCCCTATCTCTGTGTCTCCCCCCCACATCCAACACACCCCTATCTCTGTGTCTCCCCGCCACATCCAACACACCCCTATCTCTGTGTCTCCCCCCCACATCCAACACTCCCCTATCTCTGTGTCTCCCCCCCACATCCAACACACCCCTATCTCTGTGTCTCCCCCCCACATCCAACACACCCCTATCTCTGTGTCTCCCCTCCACATCCAACACACCCCTATCTCTGTGGTGTCTCCCCTCCACATCCAACACACCCCTATCTCTGTGTCTCCCCTCCACATCCAACACACCCCTATCTCTGTGGTGTCTCCCCTCCACATCCAACACGCCCCTATCTCTGTGTCTCCCCTCCACATCCAACACACCCCTATCTCTGTGGTGTCTCCCCTCCACATACAACACTCCCCTATCTCTGTGTCTCCCCTCCACATCCAACACTCCCCTATCTCTGTGGTGTCTCCCCTCCACATCCAACACACCCCTATCTCTGTGGTGTCTCCCCTCCACATCCAACACTCCCCTATCTCTGTGTCTCCCCTCCACATCCAACACTCCCCTATCTCTGTGGTGTCTCCCCTCCACATCCAACACACCCCTATCTCTGTGTCTCCCCTCCACATCCAACACACCCCTATCTCTGTGTCTCCCCCCCCCACATCCAACACTCCCCTATCTCTGTGTCTCCCCTCCACATCCAACACACCCCTATCTCTGTGTCTCCCCCCCACATCCAACACACCCCTATCTCTGTGGTGTCTCCCCTCCACATCCAACACACCCCTATCTCTGTGTCTCCCCCCCCCACATCCAACACACCCCTATCTCTGTGTCTCCCCCCCACATCCAACACTCCCCTATCTCTGTGTCTCCCCCCCACATCCAACACTCCCCTATCTCTGTGTCTCCCCTCCACATCCAACACACCCCTATCTCTGTGTCTCCCCCCCCCACATCCAACACACCCCTATCTCTGTGTCTCCCCCCCACATCCAACTCTCCCCTATCTCTGTGTCTCCCCTCCACATCCAACTCTCCCCTATCTCTGTGTCTCCCCTCCACATCCAACACACCCCTGTCTCTGTGTCTCCCCTCCACATCCAACACACCCCTATCTCTGTGTCTCCCCCCCACATCCAACACTCCCCTATCTCTGTGTCTCCCCCCCACATCCAACACTCCCCTATCTCTGTGTCTCCCCCCCACATCCAACACACCCCTATCTCTGTGTCTCCCCCCCACATCCAACACACCCCTATCTCTGTGTCTCCCCCCCACATCCAACACACCCCTATCTCTGTGTCTCCCCTCCACATCCAACACTCCCCTATCTCTGTGGTGTCTCCCCCCCACATCCAACACACCCCTGTCTCTGTGTCTCCCCTCCACATCCAACACTCCCCTATCGCTGTGTCTCCCCTCCACATCCAACACTCCCCTGTCTCTGTGTCTCCCCTCCACATCCAACACTCCCCTATCTCTGTGCCTCCCCCCCACATCCAACACTCCCCTATCTCTGTGTCTCCCCTCCACATCCAACACTCCCCTATCTCTGTGTCTCCCCTCCACATCCAACACACCCCTATCTCTGTGTCTCCCCTCCACATCCAACACACCCCTATCTCTGTGTCTCCCCCCCACATCCAACACACCCCTATCTCTGTGCCTCCCCCCCCCACATCCAACACTCCCCTATCTCTGTGTCTCCCCCCCCACATCCAACACTCCCCTATCTCTGTGGTGTCTCCCCCCCCACATCCAACACACCCCTATCTCTGTGTCTCCCCCCCACATCCAACACACCCCTATCTCTGTGTCTCCCCTCCACATCCAACACTCCCCTATCTCTGTGTCTCCCCCCCCACATCCAACACTCCCCTATCTCTGTGGTGTCTCCCCCCCCACATCCAACACACCCCTATCTCTGTGTCTCCCCCCCACATCCAACACACCCCTATCTCTGTGTCTCCCCCTCCACATCCAACACACCCCTATCTCTGTGTCTCCCCCCCACATCCAACACACCCCTATCTCTGTGTCTCCCCTCCACATCCAACACTCCCCTATCTCTGTGTCTCCCCCCCACATCCAACACACCCCTATCTCTGTGTCTCCCCCCCACATCCAACACACCCCTATCTCTGTGTCTCCCCCCCACATCCAACACACCCCTATCTCTGTGTCTCCCCTCCACATCCAACACACCCCTATCTCTGTGTCTCCCCCCCACATCCAACACACCCCTGTCTCTGTGTCTCCCCCCCACATCCAACACACCCCTGTCTCTGTGTCTCCCCCCCACATCCAACACACCCCTATCTCTGTGGTGTCTCCCCTCCACATCCAACACACCCCTGTCTCTGTGTCTCCCCCCCACATCCAACACACCCCTATCTCTGTGTCTCCCCCCCACATCCAACACACCCCTGTCTCTGTGTCTCCCCCCCACATCCAACACACCCCTATCTCTGTGGTGTCTCCCCCCCACATCCAACACACCCCTATCTCTGTGTCTCCCCTCCACATCCAACACACCCCTGTCTCTGTGTCTCCCCCCCACATCCAACACACCCCTATCTCTGTGGTGTCTCCCCCCCACATCCAACACACCCCTATCTCTGTGTCTCCCCTCCACATCCAACACACCCCTATCTCTGTGGTGTCTCCCCCCCACATCCAACACACCCCTATCTCTGTGTCTCCCCTCCACATCCAACACACCCCTGTCTCTGTGTCTCCCCCCCACATCCAACACACCCCTATCTCTGTGGTGTCTCCCCCCCACATCCAACACACCCCTATCTCTGTGTCTCCCCCCCACATCCAACACACCCCTATCTCTGTGGTGTCTCCCCTCCACATCCAACACACCCCTATCTCTGTGTCTCCCCTCCACATCCAACACACCCCTGTCTCTGTGGTGTCTCTTACCTTGCTGTGTCTCAGCAGCGCACGAGCCAGACAGAGAAGTTGTCTTTCTCCTACTGAGAAGTTTTCTCCATTTTCCACAACCATGGCATCCAGTTTGTCATCCAGGCCAGCTATCTGTATTGTCCAGAGAATAAATACATAACTGACTCATGCATGTGAAACAAACACATCTTCAACATATTTTCCACTATGAAAGATCAGTCTCAATTCTTTAGTGATCCTTGTGTTATGTGTTTTCGAGCCCCTAAGACGTTTTTCACATCCCGATACACTAAAATTAATCCTTAATATCTTTCAGAACATGTATTTCTGTTAACACTAGGATGGTCAAATAACCATGTCTTGTTAATTTCATAGCAATAATGCCTCGCCAAGCAAGCCGATCAGGTGCCATCTTGTTACGAACATTGGATTTTGAGCCCCTCCATTACAGCCAATTGAAAAATAGATGCATAACATTGTCAGCCAATAACTTATTTTACAAAACAGGTATTCACTACCACAAGCGTAATGGTTAGCATCTCTGCTTGAGGTGGTGGGCAGGCTAACGGGTATAACATTGGCGCAGGTTCAATTCCCAACATGGGTAGAATGTTGATGTCCATTTTAGGTGTCCCCCAGCCTACTGAACCGCAAAAGGAACGTCACCATGGATATGAGAAACCTTATTTGTTCAAAGACTGTAAACATAATTTGAAACATATCAAAGATGAAACTTGGCAAAACTGATCATCAAGGTTGAAAGTAAAGTGTCAATTGTTCTTAAATCGAAATACAACACTAGTCTCTGAGAAAATGGCATCACTTGTCAGTATCTTGTGTGTCCGCCATGTGCATTGATGACTGCCATGCAACGTCGATACATGGAATGGATGAAGGCCAAAGGCACTTGAGCCCACACTCTGAGGAATGCCTGACTCAGTTTAGCTGCAGTTGTCGACCTTGGTCGGACGTCATTCAGCCGTCTTTGAATCTTGTCCCACAGGTGCTCAATGGGATTTAAATCGGGACTGAGGGCAGGCCACTGCATGGTTCTGATGCCATTCTGCTGGAATAAGTCTCTTGTTGCTCTCGCAGTGTGGGCATGGGCGTTATCATGCTGAAACTGCGGCAATGTGCCAAATGAGGTATGGCGTGTGGTCTCAAGACTTGATCACTGTACCGAGCTGCTGTGACACCATTGCCTCTCCCTGGACCGATGTTCTGGTAGACCGACCTTCTGTGCAAGACCAATTTCACCCTACACTATGATGCTCGGACCACCCCACGAGTCTCTCTCAACAATACAAGCATTTGAATAACGTTCCCCACAGCGTCGCCAGACTCTCTCTCTGCCATCTGCTGTTGAGATACAGTAACGGCTCTCTTCTGAGAAGAGGACTCTTCTCCACTGCTGGTGGCACCAATGCTGGTGCTGTGTTGCCCACTGAAGACGGTCCCGGCGATGACGTGGTGTCAGAATGAGTCCTCGGTGTGGCCTGTGACAGTGGAGGTGTCTGCTCGTCAAGCGTCGACGCACAGTGTCCGCACTAATGTGTCACTGGGGTGTCCCCATGGTCTTCGAGCAGTTTCAGCAGCAGTAACAAAGCGATCTTGAAGATGCTGTCGCACAATCTGACAATCCTGACGTCGGGTAGTGACCCTTGGTCTTTCACTACGTGGTCGGTCATCTGTAGTGTTGGTGGTCTGGTACCATTGCTGGAGCCTGTATATGGTCCTTACGTGGATTTGAAATGCATTGGCTACTTGCCAGGTGGTTTGTCCAGCTTGCAATCGTCCAAGGGCTTGGTGTCGCTGATTTCTTGTCAATCTTGGCATGTGGTAGCAATTCAATAACGAATTCATGTTATCCGACCTGGGTGGATTTTTATAGGGCAGGAAATGGGGGAACGCATGTGCATTTTGATTTGCATGGAACTCACGTGCATCAGGTTACCATGGCCATTGCCATGATGCATTTGGGTGATTGGTTTTATTGTCATCTGCTTTGTTTTTTATCATCAAATTTCATTTTTCCAGACAAGGTAATGTTAAATATTAGAAACTTTGACAAAAATAACCCAGAAATTCAAATGACAACTTTTCATGCAATGTTACTTGGGGTGACGTTTCTTTTGCTGTTCAGTATATTTAAAGGTATGGTCATAGCTCACCGTGTCTTTTACATGGCACTTCTTAAGGGCATCCCACAGGGAAACCTCCGCATGCTCACTGAACGGGTCCAGATTATATCTGCAAACATAAGATAGCTACACGATAACCCGCGATGAATAATGAATATTTCACGATAAAACATTGCTCTGTCATGACGTCATTCCGAAGATCACGTCATATATTGGACGACGTTATGTTTTGGGGGAATTTGTCTAGTAAGTTGTTCCCCATAGATGTAGCTGGGCTGAGCAGATCAATGCAGCTATAAGTTGTGTGTTAATTGGTCTGAGCACTCACATGTTTAGCTTTTCGATGGAACAAGGCCTTAGCATAGAAACTACACCTCAAAGCTGTCGTGTGTATTCAGTGTGGTGAGACTAAGGGGAGATAACTGGATATGAAGAAAGATAACTGGATATGAAGGTAGATAACTGGATAGGAGGGAGATAACTTGATATGAAGGGAGATAACTGGATATGAAGGTAGATAACTGGATAGGAGGGAGATAACTGGATAGGAATGGAAAATAACTGGATAGGAATGGGAGATAACTGAATTTGAAAGGGAGGTAAGTGGATAGGGATGGGAAATAACTGGATAGGAATGGGAAATAACTGGATAGAAATGGGAGATAACTGGATATGAAGAGGAGGTAACTGGATAGGGATGGGAGATGACTGGATAGGAATGGGAGATAACTGAATTTGAAGGGAGGCAACTGGATAGGAATGGGAGATAACTGTATTTGAAAGGGAGGTAACTGGATAGGAATGGGAGATAACTGGATAGGAATGGGAGATAACTGGATATGAATGGGAGATAACTGGATAGGAATGGGAGATAACTGAATTTGAAAGGGAAGCAACTGGATAGGAATGGGAGATAACTGTATTTGAAAGGGAGGTAACTGGATAGGAATGGGAGATAACTGGATAGGAATGGGAGATAACTGGATAGGAATGGGAGATAACTGGATAGGAATGGGAGATAACTGAATTTGAAAGGGAGGCAACTGTACAGGAATGGAAGATAACTGTATTTGAAAGGGAGGTAACTGGATAGGAATGGGAGATAACTGGATAGGAATGGGAGATAACTGGATAGGAATTGGAGATAACTGAATTTGAAAGGGAGGTAACTGGATAGGGATGGGAGATGACTGGATAGGAATGGGAGATAACTGAATTTGAAAGGGAGGCAACTGGATAGGAATGGGAGATAACTGGATATGAAGAGGAGGTACCTGGAAAGGAAGGAGAGACAGCTGGATAAGAAGGGGAGATAATCACCTGACTGTTCCAACAAAGAGTACAGGGTCCTGTGGGATTATGGCCAGCTTGGACCTCAGATTATAGTGGGACACCTTGCTGATGTCGATGCCATCGATGACAATTGTCCCGGATGCTGCCTCCACAAGACGGAACAACGCCACCCCTAGAGAGGACTTCCCTGAGGAGAAAGCCAGAACATTACAGTATCCTGTTAATACATCAAAACATGTAAAATTATTTAAAAACACTTTGATTTGAGCATACAGACGAACAACATTCTTGTCAAATATTAGCCCTCAAAATAATTGTTTACAAGTTTGTTGCTTTTTGGCTGGGGATTGATCTAAGATTTGAAACTAAGCACCCTTGAAGGTAAAATACCAAAAACACATTACTTTCCAATCTTGGAAATTATTTACTTTCCAAAATTCATATCCTCAAAAATAAATTTATCCATATTACCTACAGGGAAACTTTCAAAACCAAAACAGAAAAAACAGTTTGTGCCAAAATCTTTGGCTTCAACTATTGCCTCTTGGCGTCATCTGGCGTTGATATCTGTGTTGATATATGGACTTTTACAAGCTCAGCTTAAAAAAAACAACAAAACATTACTTGACCTGGGCTTTGGGCTAAATGGTTTAAGTTGCAGACTGCATACGCAAACTTGCATAACCACTTCAACAATGATACAAGTCCAGGTTCTATTCCTGACATGGTTTACCTGAGCCTGATCTTCCTACAATGCCTATCTTTTCCTGAGGCTCCACAGAGAATGTGACACCTTTAAGGGCTAAAGGCATTCCCTCTCGATATCGCATCCGAACTCGGTTGTACACAATCCTGCCATCTGCTGGCCAATCAGCGGGGGGCTCGGTGTCCGACACAGTGATGAGATCTTCTTCTGATGTATCCTGTCAGGAAATTACTTGGTTATCCACCAGAAATAGGGTTGATAGGAGAAAATCAAAATAAGCATTGTTGTTTAAACTGTTGATTGAGCACAAAATAGGTGAGAGTGTTTGGTTGTTTTTTTCAAACAATGACTTTCCAACAGATACTGAAACACTTTAAAAAAGCATATTCAATGTTTTGCAATATTTGGCAAAATGGCAACAAATATCAAATTAAGTTGTGTGTATTTAAGCATGAGATAATTAAACAACAATGTCATCGTTTGGGTTTGAATTTCATTCGATGTGTTCCGTGATGAATTTGACCACCAAAACATCATGTCTGATGCTTGAAAACACATATGCGTTTTCAATATGAGTCAGTCTAGTTTGAGTGAGTGCTACTCCAGTTGAATGACAACGGTGAGTAAATAATGGCGAGTGGACCTTACATGGAAGCAATTGATATGATGTGAAGTATCAGTGAGTGAGTGAGTGAATATGGTTTTACGCCCCTTTTAGCAATATTCCAGCAATATCACGGCGGGGGACACCAGAAATGGGCTTCACACATTGTACCCATGTCGGGAATCGAACCCGGTTCTTCGGCATGACGAGCGAACGTTTTAACCACTGGGCTACCCGACCCCCCCTGTGAAGTATCAGACACCACTGACAAGTGTGACATAATCAATCAAAATAAAGAGCCTGACCACTCAATCCAGTTTTGCTTGCCTTAAAAGACAACAATGCTTGTCTTAGGAGGCAACTAACAGGATCAGGTGGTCAGACTCACTGACTTGGGTGATGCTGTCATCTTATCTCAATTGCGTAGGACCCGTGCAGATTTTCAGCAACCCATGCTTGCTGTTAAAGGCGACTATGCTTTTCGTAAGAGGCGACTAATGGGATGGGGTGGTCAGTCTCGCTGACTTGGTTGAAGCATGTCATCCATCCCACTTGCGTGGATCGATGCTCATGATGTTAATCACTGGATTGTTTGGTCCAGACCCGATTATTTACTGACCGCAATCATATAGCTGGAATATTGCTGAGTGTGGCATTAAACAACAAACAAACAAACATCCTCACGGGGATCCAGAAAGGGATTACAGTTGTGCGTCCCCTTCCCTGTTTCCCCACCGGAATGCACAGTATCATGAGGGTACTACGCAATCTCAATCTCTCCACTCTGATTGGCTTACAAGAGAGTTCTCCAAAGGAGTTTTATGGGTGTCTCCACAGATTGTCAAGCAGAGAGGTATCGGAGTAAACGATCTGATTTCAATGAGGTTTGCGAAATGCGAACAATGGATGCTGAGAATGGATGATGTGTACACACTGGTCCTTTAATTTGAGTAATAAAATGGAGCACTCTCAGAGCAGAGATAAGCCTTCATTAACAAGACTAATCGGGCGGTCATTGATTCCTAATCAATGTCATCTACTAGCTGTAACGAGAGTCCCACCTTGGCATACTCCTGTATTCTCTGTACACTGGTGAAGCGAGATTCTGTCTCTATAGCAAGCCTCACTGTGAACTGGAACAGTCCAGCCATCTGAAAATATAGCAGTGTACAAGGATAATTATAACAATAATAACAATAATAACAACAAAACCATCATCATCATCATCATCATCACCATCACCATCATCATCATCATCATCATCACTTATAGCAGTTCATTATCATCATCAACATAAAAATCATCATCATCATCATCATCATCACCATCATCATCACTTATAGCAGTTCATTATCATCATCAACATAATAATAATCATCATAATCATCATCATCATCATCATCATCATCATCATCATCATCACTTGTATAGCAGTTCTTCCACACAGTGCTGGTGCACTGCTGGTTATCGCTTATCAGCTAGACTGTGAACTGCAATACAAGATGTATGCGTGTGAGAGGTAGAAATATCTGAGGCCCCCCGACCCCAATACACCCTTACCACGGCTGCGCTAACCAGAAATGTTACTGCTAAATTAAGGGAACATAGCTGCAGGTTTTCAGTCCATACTAGAGGTCTATGCATGTACAGATGAGTTAAAAATATCTGACATAGTGCTCCTTGAAAAGAGATAAGGAAGACAACATATGGATGTCAAGTTGACATCCATAAATTGTCTTCCTTTTGTGTATCTCTTCTAAATGCCTTTCACATATCTTGATGTTCTTGAATGAAGCATTAAGACTTGTCAGCTTGGATCTGATTTGGGAGGCTGTTCCGGTCACCTGGAGCTGCATGAGGACAAGCTCAAAGTCCATCTCCCTTAGACTTTGGGATGTTCAAGGACAGGGAGTGAGTTCAGTTTAACACCAGTTTGAGTGAGTGAGTGAGTGAGTGAGTTTGGTTTAACGCCGCTTTTAACAGTATTCCAGTTATATCACAGCGTGTCAGCTTAATGTGGGAGGAAAGCCCCAAGTGATGCAGGTCTCAGACGGTTACCACTTCGGTGAAACCCACGTGCACAGGTATGGTGCTGACAAACCTAGAAACATAATCAGGGCGAACCGGGATTCGAGCCCACAATCATAGGTTTCTGGCGTGCCCAGGGGACGCAACTCTGCACAGCGAATTGTGGCGCCTTAGACGACTGGGCCACCCGTGCCCCCCAACACCAGTTTGAACAGCATTTCAGTTCCATCTCGCAGTGTCAGCTGATACAGGTCTGATGTGGCAGCCCATGTGAAAATTCATATAATTTTTCATTGAATGTCCTTTTTTTAAATCAGCTAGAAACAAATTGCGGCATACATTTCTCTATTTCTTTTCTTTACTTTCTGTCATTTAATGTATTAATTGAAAATATGCACACATGTAAATCTATGGGAGAGGGCATGTTAGGTCACAAACAAACAAACAATCTGTTTCTCATCATCAACCAATACTAAAAGCAGACCCCAAAGCTGCTTTGTATTATATTCCTTTACTTTGCTTCCTGCATTTTCTGCCATCATGAAAACCGGCGATGTTGTTTGTGATACTATAAAATCAGGAAAGATTTTTGGACAGAACTTGAAGGGGCATCCATTTCCATTTAGTATAAATGCGTAGTGATTGGGAAATAAAAAACAATAATTCTTAAAGTGATGAAAACATGTAAACATATCAAAAAGTCAAAATCAAAATAAATCAAAATTCGACAAAAATACCCAATTTTTGTTTTAAGGCGATGAAAACGTGGCCTTTAATTAAAAATATCAAAAATTAAAAAATTAAAAATAAATATAAACACAGACTTTTACAAAAAGTGATGAAAACCTGTGGCCTGACCTGCACAGCAAAGGCAAGAGCGAGTCCAGCGACGGCTGGGGTGATGTTGTCGTAGTTGAAGACAATAATGAGGCCCGTTGTACCGCTGATGCAGACGCACAGGAGATCAAGACGCACAGACAACCAGCGACTCGCTGAGTAGAAGATGAAGAAAGGGACAGAATTGGTATCCAGCAGTTTCTGGAACCTGAAAAGGAAATTGACACAATCATAATAAAATATTGATACTTTGAGTGTTTCACAATTTTCTACAAATCTCATCCAGATCAAGGTTTAACACCAAGAGAAATTATCAGCTTCACAACCTGAGGAGAGCTGAGATGGGGCTTAACGTCGCGTTCAGGATTATTGCACTTTTGCATGTGCATCCATAGCTGTGTCTGTCTGTCTGTCTGTCTGTCTGTGTCTGTGTGTCTGTGTGTGTGTCTGTGTGTGTGTGTGTGTGTGTGTGTGTGTGTGTGTGTGTGTGTGTGTGTGTGTGTGTGTGTGTTTGTACTAGTCCAGACTAATGCCAGTTTCACAGCACTAGCCCACTGATATACCATGCAGCAGTTGAACATGAATACCTCACTCAGACACAGTATACTGACTCCGAGCCAGGCAGTTCTTGATTAAGACCCTTAATGCCGAGTGCCAGACAGGGTAACGTCTTTCGATGGACACCACAATGTATTCTTTAAAGACATCATTCCTAAGCGTGACTATCAGGAACTTATTCTAAATGGTCCCAGGATTCACTCAGGTCTTTGGACTCTGAATTCAAGCACGTTTTAAGCACGTTTCAAAGAAGAACATTTGTTTTGAAGGACCACTTATATTCATCCAAACATACATCTGAATGAACAATAGCTCCAAGCAGGTTATGTTTAGCACATTAAACTGAGTTTTAGCAATATAATCATAACACAAAATACTGAAGCTAACTTTCGGCCCTGATTCGGTCATGATATAACATTCTGGTTGATATAACATTCTGGTTAATAAAACATTCTGTCATGATATAACATTCTGGTTGATATAACTTTCTGGTTGATATAACATTCTGGTTGATATAATATTCTGGTTGATAAAACATTCTGTCATGATATAACATTCTGGTTGATATAATATGCTGGTTGATATAACATTCATGATAACATTCTGGTTGATATAAGATTTTGTCATGATATAACATTCTGGTTGATATAACATTCTGTCATGATATAACATTCTATCATGATATAACATTCTGGTTGATATAACATTCTGGTTAATAAAACATTCTGTCATGATATAACATTCTGTTTGATATAAATTCTGTCATATAACATTCTGGTTGATATAACATTCTGTCATGATATACCATTCTGGTCGATATAATATTCTGGTTGATATAACATTATGTCATGATATAACATTTTGTCATGATATAACATTCTGTCATGATATAACATTCCGTCATGATATAATATTCTGTCATGATAAAACATTCTGGTTGATATAACATTTTGTCATGATATAACATTATGTCATGATATAACATTTTGTCATGATATAACATTCTGTCATGATATAACATTCTGGTAGATATAACATTCTGGTTGATATAACATTCTGGTTGAAATAACATACTTGACCTAGTTACGTATTCAGGGAGAATGAGAGTGAGTAAGTATTGTATTGGTCTTGGCGCGTTGAGTGAACGCATTAACCACAATGCTACCCGACCGCCCTATGGAGAACGAGAGTCAAATGCAGCTCACTATAAAGTCTAAACCAAAACTATATGCAGTAATAAATACGATGCGCAATCTCACAACACCAGCAATGAACTGGAGACAGTCTTTCTTTTGTACACAATGCATTGAAACTCAATCAATTTTCAGCGGCAATTTCGTCACATCTAGACCAATTTGATTTACTTTTCCAGCACTTCGATGGTAAAACAGCAGTTATCTCATCCAGATCAAGGTTTAACACCAAGAGAAATTATCAGCTTCACAACCTGAGGAGAGGTGAGATGGGGCTTAACATCGCGTTCAGGATTATTGCACTTTTGCATGTGCATCCATTAGCTGTGTCTGTTTTGTGTGTGTGTGTGTGTGTGTGTGTGTGTGTGTGTGTGTGTGTGTCTGTTTGTACTAGTCCCGACTAATGCCAGTTTTACAGTACTAGCCCACTTACATACCATGCAGCAGATTAACATGAATAACTCACTCAGACACAGTATACTGACTCCGAGCCAGTTAAGCTTTTTTCATCGGACATGATCAACTTCAGGCATTTTCAACCCTGGTCCATTATTATAACAGTGCCCTTTAGTCTAAAACAAGGAATTACGAACTTACGTTGCCACGAATTCCTCCATCTTGCCGTATGCATGTATGGTGGTGATGCCCTGGACGGAGGCGGTGATGTGGCTGACCAGCGGAGACTTTGTCACAGCATCCAGACGCTTCAAGTTGCGTGCACAGCGAACAAACATCACGAAGAGACACGCAAACAACGCGACGAGCGGTATCATGGCAACCAGAAACCAGGCCGACATGTAGCAGATCATCAGGAGCGAGAAGAAAACCTGCAGTACGTTGGTGATGAACACTTCAGCCTGCATGGGGAGCCGGATGTCCACTGTAACATGTCAAGGTAATAATGTCAGCAAGTTGGCACTCAATTTGGCATAAGAGCCGACTAATAACAGTGCATGGCCGTAAATAATGACTTCGTAACCCTTCCAACAAAATAGCACTGTGACCTTATTATTTGTTTGTTTGTTGTTAAATGCCGCACTCAGCAATATTCCACCTATATGGCTGCGGTCTGTAAATAATCGAATCTGGACCAGACAATCCAGTGATTGATATCACGAGCATCGATCCACGCAACCCTGCGACCCTGACCACCCGATCCCGTTAGTTGCCTCTTACGACAAGCAGTCGCCTTTCACAGCAAGCATAGGTTGCTGAAGACATACCATGGTATTCCAACCCAGATCTTTAGGGGTGGTAAGTAAATTTATTTTGCTTAATTTAGTTTATTTCAGCAAAATTTCTGCAGCCTTTAAATAATACAATCTGGAGTAAAAAAGTCGTCGATATTATGAGCATCAACTTTTTATGTGTCTATCTTGTTTGGCAAGTCATTCAACTGCTGTTTGATACAGACACATTTCTGAAAACATTTACAGACACCGTTTCTTAGACAGGGACAGTTCATTTAACAGAGTAAGTGAGTGAGTATGGTTTTATGCCCCTTTTAGCAATATTCCAGCAATATCACGGCGGGGGACACCAGAAATGGGCTTCACACAATGTACCCATGTCGGGAATCGAACCTGGGTCTTCGGCGTGAGGAGCGAACGCTTTAACCACTAGGCTACCCGACCACCCCTCATTTAACAGAATACATACCTCACAGACAGTACTGAGTGAGTGAGTGAGTGAGTTGGGTTTAACGCCGCTTTTGACAGCGTGTCACGGCGTGTCAGCTTAATGTGGGAGGAAAACCCGAAGTGATGCAGGTCTCGGACGTTTACCACTTCGGTGAAACCCACGAGCACGGGTATGGTGCTGACAAACCTAGAAACATAATCGGGGCGAACCGGGATTCGAACCCACAATCATAGGTTTCTGGCGTGCCCAAGGGACGCGACTCTGCACAGCGAATCCCGGCGCCTTAGACGACTGGGCCACCCGTGCCCCCCACAGACAGTACTGGGTCAAAAGCACTGACACCTTGAAAAAACCTATTTCAATCAAACTGGAAACAAGGTACGATCACTTGAACAGCACCAGTTTTTAAGAATGTTATCCCCCTTACATGTAAAATCACACGGTATGATTAGTGATCATTTTGGCCCACATGACCTGTAGACTTAATGAAATCAGGAAAAACCCTTGAAGATTATCATGAAATATGAATAATATTAAAGTGTTCATGTGACAGAGAACAATGTTCTTTCTTTCCAACACTTCATGTTCTGGTCAGCACAAATTAAATAGTTTGTTTGTTTGTTGTTTAACGCCGCACTTAGCAATATTCCAGCTATATGACGGCGTTTTGCAAATAATCAAGTCTGGTCAAGACAATCCAGTGATTGACATCATGAGCATCACTTGGGATACGATGACATGCATCAACCAAGTCAGCAAGTCTGACCCCCCGATCCATTAGTCACCTCTTACCACAAGCATAGTTGCTTTTTTACGAATTAAATAGTAGGGCTGTTACGACTTACTCGCGTATTCGGTGAATCGACCATATCAATTCATGAATTGAATTCGTTAATCATAGTGACTAGAATTGAATATTTATGAATATGCAGTCATGTGCATTCACATACCCTGACCCTTAAAATATCAATAAGAACATATTATATGCATAGATTTCTTCAAAGACAACACTCTTTTATATTTAATTTGGCTTATTGTGGTCACTGGTCATTGTAGCATTTGAGCAGATACTAGTACCTGGATAAGTGCAGTATTTAAATGTATAATAAATTATTAATTAAAAAACGATGTTAAATAATTCACTCAATATCATAAATAATACATCAACTCTTGACTTGTTATTGTATTCGTGAATAAATATTCGTATTCGTATTCCTATATTCATGATATGATTCGTATTCGCCTCATAGTGTATTCGTTGCGGCCCTATTAAATAGTACATCAAAGGGTGTCGATGAGGTTATCAGTCTGAGCAAGCTGATATTTTAAGTGAGTGAGTGAGTGAGTGAGTGAGTTGGGTTTAACGCGCTTTTAACATTATTCCAGTTATATCACGGCATGTCAGCTTAATGTGGGAGGAAAGCCCGAAGAAATGCAGGTCTAAGACGTTTACCACTACAGGGAAACCCACAAGCACGTGTATGGTGCTGACAAACCTAGAAACATAATTGGGGCAAACCAGGATTCGAACCCACAATCATAGTTTCTGGTGTGCTCAAGGGACGCAACCCCGCACAGCGAATCGCGGCGCCTTAGACGACTGGGCCCCCCGTGCCCCCTGATATTTTAAAGAGATTGAGGCAAAGACAGTACAAACATATGGTCAACATCTCATCACAGACTTGCTCCTAGCTAGGATTTCTCCTGAAGCTAATTAATTCGAACCCAGGATTAAAGGATCTTGGCATGTCCAAAGGATACAACTCTTATGAGATAATTGCTCCACCTTAGACAAGTGGAGCAGGCAAGTCCCTTGAATGTTAAGGGTTCAATAGATAGTGAGTGAGTTGGTTTAACGCCGCTTTTAACAGTATTCCAGTTATATCACGGCGTGTCAGCTTAATGTGGGAGTAAAGACAGAAGTGATGCAGGTCTCAGACGTTTACCACTTCGGTGAAACCCACGAGCACGGGTATTGTGCTGACAAACCTAGAAACATAATCAGGGCGAACCGGGATTTCGAACCAACAATCATCGGTTTCTGGCGTGTTCAAGGGACGCAACTCTGCACAGCAAATCGCGGCGCCTTAGACGACTGGGCCACCCGTGCCCCCTTCAATAGATAGATATCTAAATAAGTCAACTCGACAACTTCCCCCTCACCTTCGTCCATGTCGGCTGAGAACCTGTTGATGATCCGCCCCGTGGGAGTCGTGTCAAAGAACTCCATCGGGCTGGCTAATATGTTCTTGAACGCGCGGTCATGGAGTCCGCTGGAAGCCTTCAGGGTGGCCTGCAAACATCAGCGCAGCAAATTGTTACCGTAAACGACGTAATAAGCACCCCGCTTTAATACTGTCAATCTTGAAATTAACGTGAGCGTGAATTAAATGTGAAAAAAGCGAGTGGTCTTTGCTCACATTTTTAAACATCGCATTTATATCAACAATAAGACATTTGGGATAGCAGAAATACCAACTCAGACATACGCTGACGTATTCCACACCCCTGTTTATTGAGCAGCACTTGTATATAAAGTATATAAAAAATGTCATTCAAACACTAATTACATCCTGTGAATTGTCACTGCTGGAGTCAAGACAAGAGTTCTACTCACTTATGTCATCACTGATCACACCTGCAAGTCTAGACAGATGCCACCCTTTGTTCTTAGCGACTGTGTCAAAGGCCGACACAAGCCAGCGCGCATGTATTGCTTTTGCGGAAGTACTTTACTCAGCGCAAATAAGCGGTGCTATTTGGTGCGTGATTGGATTAATGTAAGGTTAGATTAAGGTGAGGATTCTAAACCTGACTGAGGACATCTTTAGATAGAAATCCACTGATGCTTGAGAGGAGGGGGTGTCGCATTCATATTGAGTCGCATTTTTGACTAGGGTCCAGTGGTCGCATTCTTTTGGAGACGCATTAATTTCACGATTTACAGTAAGCGCCCATGGTGATATTTGCTAATATATTGGCTAGTGAACAATCCCAATTAACACCTCTTCCGATTGATCAATGTACACAAGACTTAATTATTCATGTATAAAACGCACTCGTGTGTTATATGTGCCCTTAATTAAGGGCAATTAAATTTTGGAAAAATATTTCTGTCGTGTATAATACGCACAGACTTCTTTTGTATCATTTCAGGTACACAAACGTAGAAATTTACGATCTTTTAACTGGGTTTTTTTCACCAAAATTATATATTCTAATAAGAGCCCCCTATTTCTAATTTTGAGAGCGCCCTGGGCGCTTATTACGTCGAATACGGTATAAGTCACAGACAGCAAATATTCCAGCTAAGACACACAGGACACGGGACAGGTTGTACTGCACAGTTCACTGTTACCTTCATGAAGACAAAGGCCCGGCAGAAGGTGAGCACCAGCATCATGACCACAAACATTCCATAGATGAGGGTGTAGGTGTTCCGCATCGGGTGATCGCTGATGTTCCCATTGTTGCTGGACATGGTCGCATTGTTGATGGTGATCATTGTGTTATTCTGTAACATGGACAGTTCAGTTGGTTATCGCTCTGACAAAACAGGTGTCAAAGTGTTGATGGTGATCATTGTGTTATTCTGTAACATGGACAGTTCAGTTGGTTATCGCTCTGACAAAACAGGTGTCATAGTGTTGATGGTGACCATTGTGTTATTCTGTAACATGGACAGTTCAGTTGGTTATCGCTCTGACAAAAACAGGTGTCATAGTGTTGATGGTGACCATTGTGTTATTCTGCAACATGGACAGTTGGTTATCGCGCTGACAAAATAGGTGTCATAGTGTTGATGGTGACCATTGTGTTATTCTGCAACATGGACAGTTGGTTATCGCTCTGACAAAACAGGTGTCATAGTGTTGATGGTGACCATTGTGTTATTCTGCAACATGGACAGTTGGTTATCGCGCTGACAAAATAGGTGTCATAGTGTTGATGGTGACCATTGTGTTATTCTGCAACATGGACAGTTGGTTATCGCGCTGACAAAATAGGTGTCATAGTGTTGATGGTGATCATTGTGTTATTCTGTAACATGGACAGTTCAGTTGGTTATCGCTCTGACAAAACAGGTGTCATAGTGTTGATGGTGACCATTGTGTTATTCTGTAACATGGACAGTTTAGTTGGTTATCGCTCTGACAAAACAGGTGTCATAGTGTTGATGGTGACCATTGTGTTATTCTGTAACATGGACAGTTGGTTATCGCGCTGACAAAATAGGTGTCATAGTGTTGATGGTGACCATTGTGTTATTCTGCAACATGGACAGTTGGTTATCGCTCTGACAAAACAGGTGTCATAGTGTTGATGGTGACCATTGTGTTATTCTGCAACATGGACAGTTGGTTATCGCGCTGACAAAATAGGTGTCATAGTGTTGATGGTGACCATTGTGTTATTCTGCAACATGGACAGTTGGTTATCGCGCTGACAAAATAGGTGTCATAGTGTTGATGGTGATCATTGTGTTATTCTGTAACATGGACAGTTCAGTTGGTTATCGCTCTGACAAAACAGGTGTCATAGTGTTGATGGTGACCATTGTGTTATTCTGTAACATGGACAGTTTAGTTGGTTATCGCTCTGACAAAACAGGTGTCATAGTGTTGATGGTGACCATTGTGTTATTCTGTAACATGGACAGTTGGTTTTCGCTCTGACAAAATAGGTGTCATAGTGTTGATGGTGACCATTGTGTTATTCTGCAACATGGACAGTTGGTTATCGCTCTGACAAAATAGGTGTCATAGTGTTGATGGTGACCATTGTGTTATTCTGTAACATGGACAGTTCAGTTGGTTATTGCTCTGACAAAATAGGTGTCATAGTGTTGATGGTGACCACTGTGTTATTCTGTAACATGGACAGTTCAGTTGGTTATCGCTCTGACAAAACAGGTGTCAAAGTGTTGATGGTGACCATTGTGTAATTCTGTAACATGGACAGTTCAGTTGGTTATTGCTCTGACAAAATAGGTGTCATAGTGTTGATGGTGACCACTGTGTTATTCTGTAACATGGACAGTTCAGTTGGTTATCGCTCTGACAAAACAGGTGTCAAAGTGTTGATGGTGACCATTGTGTAATTCTGTAACATGGACAGTTCAGTTGGTTATCGCTCTGACAAAATTGGTGTCATAGTGTTTCACAACAGTTACCGCCAACCTTCAACTACACCACGGAGGCAGTCTCTGGGGAGATGCTCTATCCACTAGACCACGGAGGCAGTCTCCGGGCAGATGCTCTATCCACTACACCACGAAGGCAGTCTCTGGGCAGACGCTCTATCCACTACACCACGGAGGCAGTCTCCAGGCAGACGCTCTATCCACTTCACCACGGAGGCAGTCTCCGGGCAGACGCTCTATCCACTACACCATGGAGGCAGTCTCTGGGCAGACGCTCTATCCACTTCACCACGGAGGCAGTCTCCGGGCAGATGCTCTATCCACTACACCACGGAGGCAGTCTCCAGGCAGATGCTCTATCCACTACACCACGGAGGCAGTCTCCGGGCAGACACTCTATCCACTACACCACGGAGGCAGTCTCCGGGCAGATGCTCTATCCACTACACCACGGAGGCAGTCTCCGGGCAGATGCTCTACCCACTACACCACGGAGGCAGTCTCTGGGCAGACGCTCTATCCACTACACCACGAAAGGCAGTCTCCGGGCAGATGCTCTATCCACTACACCACGGAGGCAGTCTCCAGGCAGACGCTCTATCCACTTCACCACGGAGGCAGTCTCCGGGCAGATGCTCTATCCACTACACCACGGAGGATAGTGTGATGCAGTCAGGGAATCGATTCAGAGGCCTTCAGCTCTCTGGGGAGATGCTCTATCCACTAGACCAAGGAGGCAGTCTCCGGGCAGACGCTCTATCCACTACACCACGGAGGCAGTCTCCAGGCAGATGCTCTATCCACTACACCACGGAGGCAGTCTCCGGGTAGACACTCTATCCACTACACCACGGAGGCAGTCTCCGGGCAGATGCTCTATCCACTACACCACGGAGGCAGTCTCCGGGCAGATGCTCTATCCACTACACCACGGAGGCAGTCTCTGGGCAGACGCTCTATCCACTACACCACGAAAGGCAGTCTCCGGGCAGATGCTCTATCCACTACACCACGGAGGCAGTCTCCAGGCAGACGCTCTATCCACTTCACCACGGAGGCAGTCTCCGGGCAGATGCTCTATCCACTACACCACGGAGGATAGTGTGATGCAGTCAGGGAATCGATTCAGAGGCCTTCAGCTCTCTGGGGAGATGCTCTATCCACTAGACCAAGGAGGCAGTCTCCGGGCAGACGCTCTATCCACTACACCACGGAGGCAGTCTCCAGGCAGATGCTCTATCCACTACACCACGGAGGCAGTCTCCGGGTAGACACTCTATCCACTACACCACGGAGGCAGTCTCCGGGCAGATGCTCTATCCACTACACCACGGAGGCAGTCTCCGGGCAGATGCTCTATCCACTACACCACTGAGGCAGTCTCTGGGCAGACGCTCTATCCACTACACCACGAAAGGCAGTCTCCGGGCAGATGCTCTATCCACTACACCACGGAGGCAGTCTCTGGGTAGACGCTCTATCCACTACAGCACGGAGGCAGTCTCCAGGCAGACGCTCTATCCACTACACCACGGAGGCAGTCTCCGGGCAGACGCTCTATCCACTACACCACGGAGGCAGTCTCTGGGCAGACGCTCTATCCACTACACCACGGAGGCAGTCTCTGGGCAGACGCTCTACCCACTACACCACGGAGGCAGTCTCTGGGTAGACGCTCTATCCACTACACCATGGAGGCAGTCTCCAGGCAGACGCTCTATCCACTTCACCACGGAGGCAGTCTCCGGGCAGATGCTCTATCCACTACACCACGGAGGCAGTCTCCGGGCAGATGCTCTATCCACTACACCACGGAGGCAGTCTCCGGGCAGATGCTCTACCCACTACACCACGGAGGCAGTCTCTGGGCAGACGCTCTATCCACTACACCACGAAAGGCAGTCTCCGGGCAGATGCTCTATCCACTACACCACGGAGGCAGTCTCCAGGCAGACGCTCTATCCACTTCACCACGGAGGCAGTCTCCGGGCAGATGCTCTATCCACTACACCACGGAGGATAGTGTGATGCAGTCAGGGAATCGATTCAGAGGCCTTCAGCTCTCTGGGGAGATGCTCTATCCACTAGACCAAGGAGGCAGTCTCCGGGCAGACGCTCTATCTACTACACCACGGAGGCAGTCTCCAGGCAGATGCTCTATCCACTACACCACGGAGGCAGTCTCCGGGTAGACACTCTATCCACTACACCACGGAGGCAGTCTCCGGGCAGATGCTCTATCTACTACACCACGGAGGCAGTCTCCGGGCAGATGCTCTATCCACTACACCACTGAGGCAGTCTCTGGGCAGACGCTCTATCCACTACACCACGAAAGGCAGTCTCCGGGCAGATGCTCTATCCACTACACCACTGAGGCAGTCTCTGGGTAGATGCTCTACCCACTACACCATAGAGGCAGATTCCGTGCAGATGCTCTACCCACTACACCACGAAGGAAGTCTCTGGGTAGACATTCTACCCACTACACCACGAAGGCAGTCTCCGGGCAGACGTCTATCCACTACACTACGGAGGCAGCCTCCGGGCAGATGCTCTATCCACTACACCATGGAGGCAGTCTCTGGGCAGATGCTCTATCCACTACACCACGGAGGCAGTCTCCAGGCAGACATTCTACCCACTACACCACGGAGGCAGTCTCGAGGGTAGACACTCTATCCACTACACCACAGAGGCAGTCTCCGGGCAGATGCTCTATCCACTACACCATAGAGGCAGTCCCCGGGTAGATGCTCTATCCACTACACCACGGAGGCAGTCTCTGGGTAGACGCTCTATCCACTACACCACGGAGGCAGTCTCCGGGCAGATGCTCTATCCACTACACCACGGAGGCAGTCTCTGGGTAGATGCTCTACCCACTACACCATAGAGGCAGACTCCAGGCAGATGCTCTACCCACTACACCACGAAGGCAGTCTCTGGGTAGACATTCTACCCACTACACCACGGAGGCAGTCTCCAGGCAGACGCTCTATCCACTTCACCACGGAGGCAGTCTCCGGGTAGACGCTCTATCCACTACACTACGGAGGCAGCCTCCAGGCAGATGCTCTATCCACTACACCATGGAGGCAGTCTCTGGGCAGATGCTCTATCCACTACACCACGGAGGCAGTCTCCAGGCAGACATTCTACCCACTACACCACGGAGGCAGTCTCGAGGGTAGACACTCTATCCACTACACCACGGAGGCAGTCTCCGGGCAGATGCTCTATCCACTACACTACGGAGGCAGTCTCCGGGCAGATGCTCTATCCACTACACCATAGAGGCAGTCCCCGGGTAGATGCTCTATCCACTACACCACGGAGGCAGTCTCTGGGTAGACGCTCTATCCACTACACAACGGAGGCAGTCTCCGGGCAGATGCTCTATCCACTACACCATAGAGGCAGTCCCCGGGTAGATGCTCTATCCACAACACCACGGAGGCAGTCTCTGGGTAGACGCTCTATCCACTACACCACTGAGGCAGTCTCCGGGCAGATGCTCTATCCACCACACCACGAAAGGCAGTCTCCAGGCAGACCCTCTATCCACTACACCACGGAGGCAGTCTCCGGGCAGACGCTCTATCCACTACACCACGGAGGCAGTCTCCGGGCAGATGCTCTATCCACTACACCACGGAGGCAGTCTCAGGGCAGATGCTCTATCCACTACACCATGGAGGCAGTCTCCGGGCAGACGCTCTATCCACTACACCACGGAGGCAGTCTCCGGGCAGACGCTCTATCCACTACACCACGGAGGCAGTCTCCGGGCAGATGCTCTATCCACTACACCATGGAGGCAGTCTCTGGGCAGACGCTCTATCCAAAACACCATGGAGGCAGTCTCCGGGCAGACGCTCTATCCACTACACCATAGAGGCGGCCTCTGGGCAGATGCTCTATTCACTACACCACAGAGACAGTCTTCGGTCAGACGCTGTATTCACTATTCACTACACAACAAAAGCAGTCGGTCTCTAGGTAGATGCTCTATCCACACCCACACCCATCTTTTACACCCCCAGCTACAGCAATATGCAGATCAGTAATCAGAGGTACATACACCATTGCCCTGGTTCAACCAGAAGGAGAGAAACCAGTTTGCGCCGGTCTGGGAGGCTACGGACAAGAAGAAGATGAGAAACACGCCGAAACAGACGAGATATCCTCCTCCGTCTTGGATGTACTGGCGATATATTTCCTTTGAAACAGTTCCCGTACTTCTCTCCTCAGCAACAATCAGTTTCCCCTCTGAGAAGTAAAAATTAACAAATCATTCACACCAAATTAGTAATGGTCCTGTCTGTCAAACTTTCGGGTCTACTTGCCTGGCTCTTAACATCATTTTCAGCATATATTCATGTTAACAAATGGTGAGTGAGTGAGTGAGTGAGTGAGTGAGTTTGGTTTAACGCCGCTTTTAACATTATTCCAGTTATATCACGGCGTGTCAGCTTAATGTGGGAGGAAAGCCCGAAATGATGCAGGTCTCAGACGTTTACCACTTCGGCGAAACCCACGAGCACGGGTATGGTGCTGACAAACCTAGAAACATAATCTGGGCGAACCGGGATTCGAACCCACAATCATAGGTTTCTGGCGTGCCCAAGGGACGCAACTCTGCACAGCGAATCGCGGCGCCTTAGACGACTCGGCCACCCGTGCCCCCTGTTAACAAATGGACTATCATCAGTTGAACTTACTAGATGGAACAAAATTTACTAGACTGCTGGCTTTAGGGACTGGTCATTTATCATAGGGTGGTAGTGGGCTGATCAGATTCAGGAATGGGGCAGGGGTCATTTAAAAAGAGGGAGTGGAAGAAGGGACAAAATTTATCACAACTATGGGGGTTGGGGTCATGAAAAATAAATAAATTGTAAATTTGAATATTATTTAGTATTTTTGGACTGAGAATGTATTATGGTGGGTGGGGTGGACTACACAAAAGTCAGCACAATTTGTCAAAACCAATCCAACTGGCCAGCCTGCGCCCACCTGTAATAAATGACCAAACCCTGAATTGCAGACTGATGTTCAGAGGTATAACATTCTGGGAACTTATAGGATGAATTAAACACACAAAAAGATTTTCTACAGTGCAACAGTGGTGAGACTTGTGCACTGCATGTGCGGGGATCCATATCTCATGCATCAAGCAAACCCTCAACAGGGAAGGGGTTAAATGTTACAATGAACAGTGTTTCTGTTACAGTAAGGTAGCCGGTTCAATGTGGGAGGAATGTCTGACAACACTCAGGATGAGTGAGTGAGTGAGTTGGGTTTAATGCCGATTTTAACATTATTCCAGTCATATCACGGCGTGTCAGCTTAATGTGGGAGGAAAGCCCGAGGTGATGCAGGTCTCAGACGTTTACCAGTTCGTTTAAACCCACGAGCATTGGTATGGTGCTGACAAACCTTGAAACATAATCGGGGCGAACCGGGATTCGAACCCACAATCACAGGTTTCTGGCATGCCCAACTCTGCATAGCGAATCGCGGTGCCTAAGACGACAGGGCCACCCATGCACCTGACAAGACTCAGGTTGTCGATGTTTATAACACTGTGGACAACAACAAAAACCTTATGGCGCTTACAGATCAAAGATAAACTCAGTAGTATTTTAGAAAAAAAAAAAGATGGGGTGCATATTGTATTTCTTACCTCCATCACCGTCTCCTGAGCTGCTTGACGACAATGTACTGAACTGTCTCTCCACCCTCATGCCCTGACCCCCAGAGAACATCTCGGGCTGGGGCTTCTCCACCATTGCACCTCGTGAGAACAACCTCTCTAAGGGAGGAGGGGCTGGGGCCATACCCGCCCCCCGAGAAAACATTCTCTCCAAGGGGGGTGCTTTGTTGCGTGAAATGGGGGATATATTTCCCATCCCTGCTCCTCTAGAAAACAGTCTCTCAAGTGGCGGTGGGGGTTTACCAATTGGAGTGCTCTCCCCTGGATTGGCATTGGCAGACTTGTCGTTATGGATGTCAGATGTTGACAGTGAAGATAGTCTTTCTGGAAAAGAGAATACATATTATGTACGCTGAACAAAAAGAGAAAGGGATCATGAATACTTTTATGGATATTTTTTGTAGTGAAGACTGAGTACGTAATATCATAACAATACTGCAAAAATAATTCCAATTTTTTTGTGTTCCAGTTAAATGCTCAATATCTTCACTGGAAAAATACAAGCAATTTTCTGAATAGTTTAAAGCATCAACATTATGCATACATGAATATGAGAAAGATTCTCTTTAAAATTCAATATTTCAATACATTCTAAATGATTCTATCATCAGTCCACACAGAACTCAGGTTAAATTACCTATTCAATGAAACACCCTATTTAATTAACTCTACAGCCAACCTGTGACTACAGATACTCCACCTCCCCCAACATGACACCCTGCACTGACCTGTGGCTACAGATACACCACCTCCCCCAACATGACACCCTGAACTGACCTGTGGCTACAGATACCCCACCTCCCCCAACATGACACCCTGCACTGACCTGTGGCTACAGATACTCAACCTTCCCCAACATGACACCCTGCACTCACCTGTGACTACAGATACTCCACCTCCCCCAACATGACACCCTGCACTGACCTGTGGCTACAGATACTCAACCTCCCACAACATGACACCCTGCACTGACCTGTGGCTACAGATACTCCACCTCCCCCAACATGACACCCTGCACTGACCTGTGGCTACAGATACTCCACCTCCCCCCAACATGACACCCTGAACTGATCTGTGGCTACAGATACTCCACCTCCCCCAACATGACACCCTGCACTAACCTGTGCCTACAGATACTCCACCTCCCCCAACATGACACCCTGCACTGACCTGTGGCTACAGATACTCCACCTCCCCCCAACATGACACCCTGCACTGACCTGTGGCTACAGATACTCCACCTCCCCCAACATGACACCCTGAACTGACCTGTGCCTACAGATACTCCACCTCCCTCCAACATGACACCCTGCACTGACCTGTGGCTACAGATACCCCACCTCCCCCAACATGACACCCTGCACTGACCTGTGGCTACAGATACTCAACCTCCCACAACATGACACCCTGCACTGACCTGTGGCTACAGATACTCCACCTCCCCCAACATGACACCCTGCACTGACCTGTGGCTACAGATACTCCACCTCCCCCCAACATGACACCCTGAACTGATCTGTGGCTACAGATACTCCACCTCCCCCAACATGACACCCTGCACTAACCTGTGCCTACAGATACTCCACCTCCCCCAACATGACACCCTGCACTGACTTGTGGCTACAGATACTCCACCTCCCCCCAACATGACACCCTGCACTGACCTGTGGCTACAGATACTCCACCTCCCCCAACATGACACCCTGAACTGACCTGTGCCTACAGATACTCCACCTCCCTCCAACATGACACCCTGCACTGACCTGTGGCTACAGATACCCCACCTCCCCCAACATGACACCCTGCACTGACCTGTGGCTACAGATACTCCACCTCCCACAACATGACACCCTGCACTGACCTGTGGCTACAGATACTCAACCTCCCCAACATGACACCCTGCACTGACCTGTGGCTACAGATACCCCACCTCCCCAACATGACACCCTGCACTGACCTGTGGCTACAGATACTCCACCTCCCCCAACATGACACCCTGCACTGACCTGTGGCTACAGATACTCAACCTTCCCCAACATGACACCCTGCACTCACCTGTGACTACAGATACTCCACCTCCCCCAACATGACACCCTGCACTGACCTGTGGCTACAGATACTCCACCTCCCCCAACATGACACCCTGCACTGACCTGTGGCTACAGATAACCCACCTCCCCCAACATGACACCCTGCACTGACCTGTGGCTACAGATACTCCACCTCCCACAACATGACACCCTGCACTGACCTGTGACTACAGATACTCCACCTCCCACAACATGACACCCTGCACTGACCTGTGACTACAGATACTCCACCTCCCCCAACATGACTACCTGCACTGACCTGTGGCTACAGATACTCCACCTCCCCCAACATGACACCCTGCACTGACCTGTGGCTACAGATACTCCACCTCCCACAACATGACACCCTGCACTGACCTGTGGCTACAGATACTCCACCTCCCCCAACATGACACCCTGCACTGACCTGTGGCTACAGATACCCCACCTCCCCCAACATGACACCCTGCACTGACCTGTGGCTACAGATACTCCACCTCCCACAACATGACACCCTGCACTGACCTGTGACTACAGATACTCCACCTCCCCCAACATGACACCCTGCACTCACCTGTGGCTACAGATACTCCACCTCCCCCAACATGACACCCTGCACTGACCTGTGGCTACAGATACCCCACCTCCCCCAACTGACACCCTGAACTTACCTGTGGCTACAGATACCCCACCTCCCCCAACATGACACCCTGCACTCACCTGTGGCTACAGATACCCCACCTCCCCCAACATGACACCCTGCACTGACCTGTGGCTACAGATACTCCACCTCCCCCAACATGACACCCTGCACTAACCTGTGGCTACAGATACTCCACCTTCCCCAACATGACACCCTGCACTGACCTGTGGCTACAGATACCCCACCTACCCCAACATGACACCCTGCACTGATCTGTGGCTACAGATACTCCACCTCCCCCAACATGACACCCTGCACTGATCTGTGGCTACAGATACTCAACCTCCCCCCAACATGACACCCTCCACTGACCTGTGGCTACAGATACTCCACCTCCCCCAACATGACACCCTCCACTGACCTGTGGCTACAGATACTCCATCTCCCCAACATGACACCCTGCACTGACCTGTGGGTACAGATACTCCACCTCCCCCAACATGACACCCTGTACTAACCTGTGGCTACAGATACTCCACCTCCCCAACATGACACCCTGCACTGACCTGTGGGTACAGATACTCCACCTCCCCCAACATGACACCCTGAACTGATCTGTGGGTACAGATACTCCACCTCCCCCAACATGACACCTTGCACTAACCTGTGGCTACAGTTACTCCACCTCCCCCAACATGACACCCTGCACTAACCTGTGGCTACAGATACTCCACCTCCCCCCAACATGACACCCTGCACTGACCTGTGGCTACAGATACTCCACCTCCCCCAACATGACACCCTGCACTGACCTGTGGGTACAGTATCAGCTTCTTCGTATTCCTCCATCTGCTCGGTGTAGAACATCTTGATCAGCCCGCTGTACTCCCTGTCCTGCTGCATCAGCTCGTCATGGGTGCCCTTCTCTTCTATCTGGCCCTCCTTCAGGAACATCACCTCGTCACAGTGAACCAGGTACTACAAGTAGTCAGAACAGTGAACCAGAGTACAGTCAGAACAGTGAACCAGGTACTACAAGTAAAGTCAGAACAGTGAACCAGGTACTACAAGTAAAGTCAGAACAGTGAACGAGGTACTACAAGTAAAGTCAGAACAGTGAACCAGGTGCTACAAGTAAAGTCAGAACAGTGAACCAGGTACTACAAGTAGTCAGAACAGTGAACCAGGTACTACAAGTAAAGTCAGAACAGTGAACCGGGTACTACAAGTAGTCAGAACAGTGAACCAGGTACTACAAGTAGTCAGAACACTGAACCAGGTACTACAAGTAAAGTCAGAACAGTGAACCAGAGTACAGTCAGAACAGTGAACCAGGTACTACAAGTAGTCAGAACAGTGAACCGGGTACTACAAGTAAAGTCAGAACAGTGAACCAGGTACTACAAGTAGTCAGAACAGTGAACCAGGTACTACAAGTAAAGTCAGAACAGTGAACCAGAGTACAGTCAGAACAGTGAACCAGGTACTACAAGTAGTCAGAACAGTGAACCAGGTACTACAAGTAGTCAGAACACTGAACCAGAGTACAGTCAGAACACTGAACCAGGTACTACAAGTAGTCAGAACACTGAACCAGGTACTACAAGTAGTCAGAACAGTGAACCAGGTACTACAAGTAGTCAGAACAGTGAACCAGGTACTACAAGTAAAGTCAGAACACTGAACCAGAGTACAGTCAGAACAGTGAACCAGGTACTACAAGTAGTCAGAACAGTGAACCAGAGTACAGTCAGAACAGTGAACCGGGTACTACAAGTAGTCAGAACAGTGAACCAGGTACTACAAGTAAAGTCAGAACACTGAACCAGAGTACAGTCAGAACACTGAACCAGAGTACAGTCAGAACAGTGAACCAGGTACTACAAGTAGTCAGAACAGTGAACCGGGTACTACAAGTAGTCAGAACAGTGAACCAGGTACTACAAGTAGTCAGAACAGTGAACCAGGTACTACAAGTAGTCAGAACAGTGAACCAGGTACTACAAGTACAGTCAAAACACTGAACCAGAGTACAGTCAGAACAGTGAACCAGGTACTACAAGTAGTCAGAACAGTGAACCAGAGTACAGTCAGAACACTGAACCAGAGTACAGTCAGAACAGTGAACCAGGTACTACAAGTAGTCAGAACAGTGAACCAGGTACTACAAGTAGTCAGAACAGTGAACCAGGTACTACAAGTAGTCAGAACAGTGAACCAGGTACTACAAGTAGTCAGAACACTGAACCAGAGTACAGTCAGAACACTGAACCAGAGTACAGTCAGAACACTGAACCAGGTACTACAAGTACAGTCAGAACACTGAACCAGAGTACAGTCAGAACAGTGAACCAGGTACTACAAGTAGTCAGAACAGTGAACCAGGTACTACAAGTAGTCAGAACAGTGAACCAGGTACTACAAGTAGTCAGAACAGTGAACCAGGTACTACAAGTAGTCAGAACAGTGAACCAGGTACTACAAGTACAGTCAGAACACTGAACCAGAGTACAGTCAGAACAGTGAACCAGGTACTACAAGTAGTCAGAACAGTGAACCAGGTACTACAAGTAGTCAGAACACTGAACCAGAGTACAGTCAGAACAGTGAACCAGGTACTACAAGTAGTCAGAACAGTGAACCAGGTACTACAAGTACAGTCAGAACACTGAACCAGAGTACAGTCAGAACAGTGAACCAGGTACTACAAGTAGTCAGAACAGTGAACCGGGTACTACAAGTAGTCAGAACAGTGAACCAGGTACTACAAGTAGTCAGAACACTGAACCAGAGTACAGTCAGAACAGTGAACCAGGTACTACAAGTAGTCAGAACAGTGAACCAGGTACTACAAGTAGTCAGAACACTGAACCAGAGTACAGTCAGAACACTGAACCAGAGTACAGTCAGAACAGTGAACCAGGTACTACAAGTAGTCAGAACAGTGAACCAGGTACTACAAGTAGTCAGAACAGTGAACCAGGTACTACAAGTAGTCAGAACAGTGAACCAGGTACTACAAGTACAGTCAGAACACTGAACCAGAGTACAGTCAGAACACTGAACCAGAGTACAGTCAGAACACTGAACCAGGTACTACAAGTACAGTCAGAACACTGAACCAGAGTACAGTCAGAACACTGAACCAGAGTACAGTCAGAACACTGAACCAGGTATTGAGTTACATCTTGAGTTAATATTCATGCTTTAATGACCAGGTGGGCCAGTTGTCAAAACACTAAAATAATACCTGGTCATTACTAACTACATCTGTGTGACCATACTCCTGGTTGTATAAGAGAAGTATCAGATCAATACTGGATCTGATGGGTAATAACAGAACCACCTAGATCTGATGAGTAATAACAGACCCTACTGGATCTGATGGGTAATAACAGAACCACCTAGATCTGATGGGTAATAACAGAACCACCTAGATCTGATGGGTAATAACAGACCCACCTGGATCTGATGGGTAATAACAGAACCACCTAGATATGATGAGTAATAACAGACCCTACTGGATCTGATGGGTAATAACAGACCCACCTGGATCTGATAGGTAATAACAGAACCACCTAGATCTGATGGGCAATAACAGAACCACCTAGATCTGATGAGTAATAACAGACCCACCTGGATCTGAAGGGTAATAACAGACCCACCTGGATCTGATGGGTAATAACAGACCCACCTAGATCTGATGGGTAATAACAGAACCACCTAGATCTGATGGGTAATAACAGAACCACCTAGATCCGATGAGTAATAACAGACCCACCTAGATCTGATGGGTAATAACAGACCATCTGCATCTGATGAGTAATAACAGACCCACCTGGATCTGATGAGTAATAACAGACCATCTGCATCTGATGGGTAATAACAGACCCACCTTGATCTGATGAGTAATAACAGACCCTACTGGATCTGATGGGTAATAACAGAACCACCTAGATCTGATGGGTAATAACAGACCATCTGCATCTGATGGGTAATAACAGACCCACCTGGACCTGATGGGCAATAACAGACCAACCTAGATCTGATGGGCAATAACAGACCCACCTGCATCTGATGGGTAATAACAGACCCCCCCCCCCCCCCCCCCCTAGATTTGATGGGCAATAACAGACCACCTGGATCTGATGGGCATTAACAGACCCACCTAGATCTGATGGGTAATAACAGACCCCCCCTAGATTTGATGGGCAATAACAGACCAACTGGATCTGATGGGCAATAACAGACCCACCTAGATCTGATGGGTAATAACAGACCCACCTGGATCAGATGGGCAATAATAGACCCACCTGAGTCTTGTGTGTCATAAGAGACTCACCTGGAGCTGATGCGTGATAAACAGCACGGTCTTCCCCTTCAGCATCTTCAGGAGAACTTCATTGGCAATGTGTTGTCCAACGTGGACGTCGACAGCAGACAGAGGGTCGTCAAGCAGGTAGATCTCACTGTCGCTGTACACTGCCCGAGCCATGCTGATCCGCTGCTTCTGTCCCCCACTCAGGTTGAGACCCCGTTCTCCAATCTGGACCAGAAGAGTGAGTGAATCATTCAAGGTGAGTATATATATATATATACCGTATTCGCCCCGGGCGCTCTCAAAATAAGAAATAGGGGGCTCTTATTAGAATGTTATTTTGGTGGGAAAAACAGAGTTGAAAGATAAATTTTGTGGTTTACGCCGACAGCCTGAAACGTTTATGTACGACAGATATATTTTTCCAGAATTAAATGCCCATAATTAGGGTGCATAGAACACACAAGTGCATATTATACGCGAATAAATAAGTCTTGTGTACATTGATCACTCGGAAGGGGTTCTGATTGGGATTGTTCAATAGCCGATATCCAAGCAAATGTCGCTGTGGGCGCTTATTAGAGCGGGGCGCTTATTGCGTCAAATACGGTATATATATACAGGTTTTTTTCTTGTCCACAGGCCCATGGGTGAGTGAGTGAGAGGGTGAGAAAATGGGAAATGAGACAAGGTAAGTATATATACCAAGGTTCATTGTTGGTCACAAACCCATGTTTGAGTGAGTGAGTGAGTGAGTGAGTGAGTGAGTGAGTGAGTGAGTGAGTGAGCGAGTGAGTGGGAAATAAGGCAAGGCAAGTATATATACATGTTTATTGTGTATACATGTAGGCCACAGGCCCGTGAGGGAGAGAGGAAGGGAGGGAGGGAGGGGGAGCAATATCACTGCAGCCTGTTAATAATCAAGTAGGAAAGAGACAATCCTGTATTTGATAGCATCAGCAACAAGCCAAAACCTTCAAGAATTGCCCAACAATCAGTCACCCCTGGCAACCTGACCCTGGCAACCTGACGCCAGCAACAAGCCAGGAGCACTGTGGACCTGGGACCTCTGAGGGGATGTTTTGGTTTGTTTGTTTGTTTGTTTGTTTGTTTGTTTAAACTCAGCACTCAGCAATATTCCAGCTCTATGACAGCGGTCTGTAAATAATCGAGTGTGGACAGACAATCCAGTGATTGATATCATGAACATTGATCTTCTATTTTTGTTTTATTGTAGGATTTGTATTTTGTATGTCTGCATGATATGTTAAATGTTTGGGTCATGTTTTATGTTTGATGAAAAAAAATCCAAAATCAAATTTTTCTGCAATTCTGCAGTAAGTTACATTTTCTGAAAATCATTCTGCGAACGCGAAATTGCAGAATTCGTCCGAGACCGTAACTTGCTTGGGACCTGTTCTGGCCCAGACCCGAATTGCTGAATGCAAGATTCATACCTCTGTTGTATCACCAGATACAAAAGTATGGAAGTCCGTATTCAAGGCACAGGCTCTGACAATCTCATTGTAGCTGAAACAAATAAGTCATTGCTTTTATGCACAATGCCGCTTAGGTTTCTAACCAGGGAATAAATTGATCAAAAACAAGTTATTTTGGAAATTGATTAAAAAGATATTTCATATGTAAGTGATCGAAAGAACTAAATGTAATCATAAAAATATTAATTTATAAATATCATAATAATGTAAAAATTCTGTTTACCGTTTCTCATTGTATGGAAGCCCAAAGAGGATATTCTCCCGGACGGTGGTGTTGGTGATCCAGGCTTGCTGGGGGACGTAAGCTATGCTGCCATTGACAGCGATCTTCCCACTCAGCAGATCCATCTGCACAACACAATACAGAAATACCATCACAGCCCTTTTTGGAGGCCAAATGCAACTTAAATCTATAATTGGTGACCTAAATTTATCTACTGCTCACCACTTGGCTACCTAAAAGTTACAAAACTGGCGACAATATCTGTTTAAGATATCTGTTGGCGCGAAAAATTTAGGTTTAGCTCCTAAAATATTGATATTAGAAGCCTAACTAAAAAGCGAAAATACAGGGCTGCCTCTTTGCTTAGAGGGGCAAACTATGATTTGACCCTGAACTTGGAAAATACTCAAAACTGATTGGTTAATCAGAGGTTTCTAATCACAATAACCACCTCTGATTGGCAGCTGAATTGATGACCACATCACCATGAAAGTTAATTTTAAGAAAAATACTTGTCTCTCAATCTTTGTCAGAAGCCATTATTAAGTTAAGGTTAACTTACTCTTCCGAGGATGGCGTTGATGAGAGACGTCTTCCCCGCCCCCACACTGCCACACACCCCCAGCAGTTTGCCCTGGAAAAACACACAGCAATCATTGGAGGGAACAACAGCTACACACATACATCACACACTCGAAGGCTTTGAAAAGAAAACACTAAAACAAGGTGAGGTGAGGTGAAATTGGGTTTAACGTCGCGTCCAAGATTATTGCACTTACATAGCGACGTGCATGCACGTGTATGTGTGTGTGGCTGCTTGTACTAGTCCGGACTGATGCCGATTTATAGTGCTAGCTCACTGAGATACCATGCTGCAGTTTAACATGAATACCCCACTCAGACACAGTATACTGACTCTGAGCCGACCAGTCCTTGTTTTCGCCCCTTAATGCCGAGCGCCAGACAGGGTAACAACAAGTACAATCTTTTAACGTCTTTTTGTATGACGCGGCCCGGGATCGAACCCTGGACCTTCCGCTCTCTGGGCAGACGCTCTACCACAAGACCACGGAGGCGGTCACTAAAACAAAGGCTTATAATGGGCGAGTGAGGGAGTTGGGTTTTAGGCCACTTTCAGCAATATTCATGTAATATGACATTGACGGACATCAGAAATGAGCTACTGTAGATCTTGAAAATAACGCGAGCGTGAATTAAATGCGAAAAAATGTGAACGGTCTTTGCTCGCATTAATTAACTTCGCATTTATGTCTCCAAATGAAAATCAACAATAAGAAGGTCTCACTGCACACTTTGGACAGCGGAAATACAAACTTGAATATAAACACAAACACGATTTATTGAGCAGCAGTTGTAACAAGTATATAACAATGTCATTCAAAAAATAGGAAACACAAAATAGACTTCCGACCCGTGAAGATTCCAGGGTAGAATAGGTCTTCAGCTACCCATCCTTGCCGTAAAAGGTGACTATGCATGTCGTAAAAGGCGACTAACGGGATCGGGTGGTCAGGCTCGCTGACTTGATTGATGCATGCCATCGATCCCAATTGCGTGGATCGATGCTCATGACATTAATTACTGGATTGTCTGGTCCAGACTCCATTATTTACAGACCGCCTTCATATAGCTGGAATATTGCTGAGTGTGGCGTTAAACAACGAACTAACACCAACCAACAATGGGCTTCCGGTGAGTTATCACTGCTGGGGTCAAGAGTTCTACCCATTCGTGCAAAGCTTGTTGACACTTTCTCCGCATACCAATCAGTGAACTGTTGTTGGTTCAATTATTTTATTGCCTTTGAACTTCCTTAATGCCAGTCAGCAGAGTAAACATATAAACTGTGTGATGTTTCTAGGAAAACAGTGTTTATTATTTTTACGGAAGTGCTCTACTCAGCGCTAATAAGCGGTGCTACTTGCTGTTTGATTAGATTAAGGCAAGGATATGTATCATTCCACTGGTGATGCGGTGGGGGAGTTGCATTGATATTGAGTCACATTTTTGGCTTAGGTCAGCAGTCATATAAATTTGGAGACGCAATAATTTCCAGTACTTGAATAGAAAAGCCAAATATCCTCTATATCAAACTTTGTGCCGAGGAACCAAACATTTATTGTTATATTTTTTTAATGTAAAAGCAGCTGTATTTTGGTGTGCATATTCAACAAAAAAATACATGTATTGTTTTGGACGCATCGTAGAGTTAATACTTTGTAGGACTGCTGTGCATATGTCTCAGCAAGGGCAGATAACTCACCTTCTCAAGTACAAATGTAATGTCTGTAAGGCTGGGTTCTGGGACAGCATCCAACATGGTGGTCTCGTCCGCCTCTCGCAGCGCTGTTGTGTCATCTGGGAAGTGACCGCCATTCATCTCCGGTTTTGATACGCTGCCATTATCATGATCTTCAACAGAAAATAAACACATAATTACCATCAGAAAATATACACATAATTACCATCAGAAAATATACACTTTAGCCCTTCAGAAGTTCTTGTACATAAAACCATAAAGAAGTAATTCATAAGCACATTTGTTTGTTCTTTAACGACACACTCAGCAATATTACAGCTTTATGACGCGGTCTGTAAATAATCGAGACTGGACCACACAATCCAGTGACTCACACATCATGAGCATTGATACACGCAATTGGGATCGATGACATGCATCAACCAAGTCAGCGAGCCTGACCACCAGATCCCGCTAGTCGCCTCTTACAACAAGCATGGGTTGCTGAAGACCTCTTCTAACTCAGATCTTCACAGGGTGGTATAAGTATGTGAACATCATGTATTTGATTACATCTATGGTTAGTCCAGCATTTCAGAGTCCAAGTGACATCCTGACGAACTGTGGGAGCACCATGTCCATGACAAAAATACAACATATGATTCCTACCGTTCATTCAATTCTTTCTACACCTTCCAAGTGAAACAGCAATGGCACTATTCCCTAAACAGAACTGGAATGTCTGCTACTAAAATGTGTAATGAGAGGAGTTTGTTTGTGGTCAAACAACAAACAATGGTACCCGTTTTTAATTTTTCATTCCAGTATTAAAAAAAAACACTAAATAATTTTGTGGCATTTGATTGGGAAACCTAGCAAAATCTATTGCATTTACATTAAACCGAAAACAAATTAGGCTACGTCCACAAGCAGTCTGTTATTATTGCTGATTAATTATTCATAACATTTGTTTGTTTGTTTGTTGTTTAACGCAGCACTCAGCAATGTTCCAGGTGACAGTGGTCTGTAAATAATCAAGTCTGGACCACACAATCCAGTGATTGACATCAGGAGCATTCTCCCCCGGATCTTCACAGGTGTATTTATAACAATTGAATTCAAAATGATTCTGTATTGATGGAGTCACAAATGTAAAAACTGGTGTGCACGCTTTGCGTAAATCCGTTACGCTGATTTACACAGTGTGCAGTATGTTTTTACGTCAATACCTCCTGTAAATTAAAAATGTAGAAATCATTCTTCAATAATAAGGCTGAAAACGTTATGAAATAAAATCAAACTCACTATGTTTCTTCTCAGCAGATTCAATGATGCCCCAGCTAAACGTGGCATCTTGCATAGCTATTCTTTGATTGGAGGACGTCACACTGCACCTGGGCGGGGTGATCTCCTCCATACACAACACACTCTGCAGAACAACACCATCACATCGTCACACTGTGCAGGTATAGCAAGTCGAGTCTGGACCAGGCAAACCAGTGATTGAAAGCACCTCAAAGGTCAAAACCGGGGCACTTTGTCGCACTTCCAGCCACACCATAAAACCTGAACACTAGGCTACGTTCCCACAAAGTGATCTTAGCGCTAATATGATCATTACCCCCAAATTTAACTGTGACTTTGCACTAAGATCGTTACTCCCATACCTAAAGTTTGACTTAGCATAAGGTGATTGTTACTCCCATACCTAAAGTTTGACTTAGCACAAGGTGATTGTTACTCCCATACCTCAAATTTGACTTAGCACTAAAATGATTGTTACTCCCATACCTTAAGTTTGACTTAGCACTAAAATGATTGTTACTCCCATACCTCAAATTTGACTTAGCACTAAAATGATTGTTACTCCCATACCTTAAGTTTGACTTAGCACAAGGTGATTGTCACTCCCATACCTAAAGTTTGACTTAGCACAAGGTGATTGTCACTCCCATACCTTAAGTTTGACTTAGCACAAGGTGAGTGTCACTCCCATACCTAAAGTTTGACTTAGCACAAAGTGATTGTTACTCCCATACCTTAAATTTGACTTAGCATAAGGTTATTGTTACTCCCATACCTTAAGTTTGACTTAGCACAAGGTGATTGTTACTCCCATACCTCAAATTTGACTTAGCACTAAAATGATTGTTACTCCCATACCTTAAGTTTGACTTAGCACTAAAATGATTGTTACTCCCATACCTTAAGTTTGACTTAGCACTAAAATGATTGTTACTCCCATACCTTAAGTTTGACTTAGCACAAGGTGATTGTCACTCCCATACCTAAAGTTTGACTTAGCACAAGGTGATTGTCACTCCCATACCTTAAGTTTGACTTAGCACAAGGTGAGTGTCACTCCCATACCTAAAGTTTGACTTAGCACAAAGTGATTGTTACTCCCATACCTTAAATTTGACTTAGCATAAGGTTATTGTTACTCCCATACCTTAAGTTTGACTTAGCACAAGGTGATTGTTACTCCCATACCTCAAATTTGACTTAGCACTAAAATGATTGTTACTCCCATACCTTAAGTTTGACTTAGCACTAAAATGATTGTTACTCCCATACCTTAAGTTTGACTTAGCACTAAAATGATTGTTTCTCCCATACCTTAAGTTTGACTTAGCACAAGGTGATTGTCACTCCCATACCTAAAGTTTGACTTAGCACAAGGTGATTGTCACTCCCATGCCTTAAGTTTGACTTAGCATAAGGTGATTGTTACTCCCATACCTTAAGTTTGACTTAGCACAAGGTGATTGTCACTCCCATACCTAAAGTTTGACTTAGCACAAAGTGATTGTTACTCCCATACCTTAAATTTGACTTAGCATAAGGTGATTGTTACTCCCATACCTTAAGTTTGACTTAGCACAAGGTGATTGTTACTCCCATACCTCAAATTTGACTTAGCACTAAAATGATTGTTACTCCCATACCTTAAGTTTGACTTAGCACTAAAATGATTGTTACTCCCATACCTTAAGTTTGACTTAGCACTAAAATGATTGTTACTCCCATACCTTAAGTTTGACTTAGCACTAAAATGATTGTTACCACCATACCTTAAGTTTGACTTAGCACTAAAATGATTGTTACTCCCATACCTTAAGTTTGACTTAGCACAAGGTGATTGTCACTCCCATACCTAAAGTTTGACTTAGCATAAGGTGATTGTTACTCCCATACCTTAAGTTTGACTTAGCACAAGGTGATTGTTACTCCCATACCTTAAGTTTGACTTAGCATAAGGTGATTGTTACTCCCATACCTTAAGTTTGACTTAGCACAAGGTGATTGTCACTCCCATACCTAAAGTTTGACTTAGCACAAGGTGATTGTTACTCCCATACCTTAAGTTTGACTTAGCACTAAAATGATTGTTACTCCCATACCTTAAGTTTGACTTAGCGCTAAGACTGTGTTGGGTCTTGGGCCATGATTTAGTGGGCTATTGCAATAAGCATGGGAAACTGGATACCAATTCTTCGCCTGATCCCCCACAGAGTATGAGAGCAACATAACTAGGACAGTCTGTACCCAAACCTTTTGAGTCTACAAGCCAAACTTTATTGTTTTAAGTATTTTTTAAACACAAAAACATAATTAATATTATTACAAAATGAAATCCTGACTCGAGTTTAGGACCAGTGGTTTTTATAAAAGGCAGTCTTCTAGAACCCACCTTATACCTCGTCATGGAGACAAAGACTTCAGCCAGGGCCTTTATTGCATATGGCAGGACACCAAGTGAGAACCTCATCGAATTCAACAATGACACAAATGTGAAAGCCTGAAAAACATGAAACCAAAAATGTACCGTATTTGCTGTGATAAGCACCCTAGGTACTAATAAGCATGATAAGCACCCTAGGTACTAAAAAAATTGAAAACAGCAGACGCTTATTAAAACCATACACAATTTATACACATTTTATTTTTTTATTTTCACCAGCCTGCCGCCCATCCTAAAAAGCAGCTGGATAAGAAATAATTTAACAGAAAATATTTATTTTTATTATGTCTCCCACTAGTAATAAAGATCCTCAATAAAAAATGTTATATATAAATTCCATGTCTACATCACTACCACTAGTATCAGTGATTTAAGAAGCCAGCTGCAGTTTTAACTCCACTGCAGAAGGATTTCATAAATAAATAAATAAATAAATAAATAAATAAATAAATAAATGCATAAATAAATGCATAGATAGATAGATAGATAGATAGATAGATATATAGATAGATAGATAGATAGATAGATAGATAGATAGATAGATAGATAGATAGATAGATAGATAGATAGATAGATAGATAGATAGATAGATAGATAGATAGATAAATAAATAAATAAAAAAAATAATTTTATTCTTACTTGACCGACCGACTTTCATGGAAAATAATCCATGAAAGATAAGACTTAAAAAGAGTGGCCCAAAGCTTTTTTTGACTAGACTAGACTAGACTAGACTAGACTAGACTAGACTAGACTAGACTAGACTAGACTAGACTAGACTAGACTAGACGCATGACAATAAATACTTATTTCCGAAAGCACACATATGTACATGACGTAAGCAGTACTACCTTGGCAGCTGTGAGTTCGTTCCCTGAGGCCACGTAGGCTATGAAGGTGATGACGGATGAGAAGACCGGCACCATGCCAGCAATGGATGTGCTGAGAGACTGTACGTACGCCCCCTTCTCCAACACCCGGCGCTCTGTACTCCGGATGTCTGTACAACACACACAACCAGTCATAGACCCTGTACACACTGGGAACTCTCTCGTCCCTTGTTGAATGTAGGCAATGTGCAGTTTTGTTTGTTTGTTTGTTGTTTAACTACATACACAGCAATATTCCAGCTATATGACGGCGGTCTGTAAATAATCGAGTCTGGACCAGACAATCCAGTGATTGACATCATGAGCATCGATCCGCACAATTGGGATCGATGACATGCATCAATCACGTCAGCGAGCCTGACCACCCAAACCTGTTAGTCGCCTTTAACAAGCATACAAGCATAGTCGCCTTTTATGGCAAGCATGGGTTGCTGAAGACCTATTCTACCCCAGAATCTTCACGGGTCCAATGTGCAGTAATTTATAAACAAGAGGTTAATGGCAAGAGCAACAACGTGCACCATAGCGGAACAATGACACACAATAAGCAAGGTCACAAATGTTTCATCACCAGATTCTCATCTTACTTTGTACTTCTTATAGGGCTGGGACGGGTAACTCGGGTACTCGGACTAGGTGGGTCAGTGAGTGGGTAAGTGAGTTGGGTTTAACGCCGCTTTTAACAGTATTCCAGTTTTATCACGGCATGTCAGCTTAATGTGGGAGGAAAGCCCGAAGTTATGCAGGTCTCAGACGTTTAAGACTTCAGTGAAACCCACGAGCACGGGTATGGTGCTGACAAACCTAGAAACATAATCGGGGCGAACCAGGATTCGAACCCACAATCATAGGTTTCTGGCATGCCCAAGGGTCGAACTCTGCACAGTGAACCACAGCGCCTTAGACGATTGGGCCACCCGTGCCACCTCACTGCCCAAGAATTCCTTTAGGAGTTCAATCACATAAGGTACTGTGGAGGTATTTCGCCCCTGAATCCCAACACGGGGGGTAGGTATAGTGCTCTTCTGTTATAGAGGAATAAGTCCAGAGCAGTAATATTACACTAGGGTTGCGACCGGATACGAAGAATAACACACCTGATATTGTTTTGGCAAACGGTTTTTCCCACGCATACATCTTGATGAGTTTCACACAAGTCAGCAGTTCAGACATCATGCGAACCTGGATGTGGAGGAGAACACGGCGACAAGATTAGGACCATGATTACACAAATCAACCCGCGGACGATATTCTGACAGTGTAATTTACACATTTTTTTCTGCACATCCACATATACAACAAACAGATATTGTATTGTGAATCATCCCTGTATCACTCATGTACCAATTGGAGAACATCTAAGTAATATTCAAGTACCTTCTGTATACCATCTCTGTACCATCTGTGTACCATCTGTTTATCATCTAATTATTCATCTATACTACTCAACAGAAGTTAAGGTCCACCCATTTTTTTCATATTACTATGGGTAATCTGTCATGCCAGGTCTTTCATATTACTATGGGTAATCTGTCATGCCAGGTCATCATATTACTATGGGTAATCTGTCATGCCAGGTCTTTCATATTACTATGGGTAATCTGTCATGCCAGGTCTTCATATTACTATGGGTAATCTGTCATGCCAGGTCTTTCATATTACTATGGGTAATCTGTCATGCCAGGTCATCATATTACTTTGGGTAATCTGTCATGCCAGGTCTTCATATTACTATGGGTAATCTGTCATGCCAGGTCTTTCATATTACTATGGGTAATCTGTCATGCCAGGTCTTTCATATTACTATGGGTAATCTGTCATGCCAGACTTACATATTACTATGGGTAATCTGTCATGCCAGGTCTTTCATATTACTATGGGTAATCTGTCATGCCAGGTCATCATATTACTATGGGTAATCTGTCATGCCAGGTCTTTCAAATTACCATGGTAAAACTGTAATGCCAAGTCTTTCATATTAAAGAAAGTGTTATCCCAAATATAATATTTGTTACATTTGACTACTTTCTCAATGGCATCATGTGTTATATATATATATTAACTCTATGCATTTTATCAGCATTCACCCGATAAAGGAGCAAGAAGTAGCTCTGAAACATCATGACAAAGAAAAAACAGGAGTTGCAGCCCATAAAAAGTGTTACTTATTCATCACCAGTATAGTTGTGTGGACCCACTGATGGATTTGTGTCTCGGAGGACCAACAAACAGATACCCCAACCCTATAACCCGGGACATGTACGGCCAACAAACAGATACCCCAACCCTATAACCCGGGACATGTACAGCCAACAAACAGATACCCCAACCCTATAACCCGGGACATGTACGGCCAACAAACAGATACCCCAACCCTATAACCCGGGACATGTACAGCCAACAAACAGATCCCCCAACCCTATAACCCGGGACATGTACGGCCAACAAACAGATCCCCCAACCATATAACCCGGGACATGTACGGCCAACAAACAGATCCCCCAACCCTATAACCCAGAACATGTACGGCATACTCACACGCTTATCTGTCACTTTTATTCCTTCTCTCCTAAACTTAGTTGTGAGTCTTGATATCAGTGCCTGGAAACAAGAACCATGTCAAGACAACTGGAGAAAGACAGCAAATATAACACAAAGCAAGAAATGAACTACAAAGCAGATTTTCTGCTGAGCCAGGAGAACTTCTATTGACAAAATATCAAAACAGTTGGCAGGACAACGCTTGTACAGACAGTATAAAGAGACACTTGGGCATGATAAAATACCCTTTGTCTCATGACGTGCCAAGATGGGACATTTTGCTCTGAAAGTGAACATCCAAACTAGTTAACATCAGAGATCTGATTGGTTGGTTGGTTTGTTGTTTAACGCCGCACAAAGCAATATTCCAGCTTTATGACGGCGGTCTGTAAATAATCGAGTCTGGATCAGACAATACAGTGATTGATATCATGAGCATTGATCCACGCAATTGGGATCGATGACATGCATAGACCAAGTCGGCGAGCCTGACCACCCGATCCCGTTAGTCGCCTTTTAAGACAAGCATAGTCACCTTTTACGGCAAGCATGGGTTGCTGAAGACCTATCTGAGGTCATCCCATTACAGGTCACGTCATAACGACCTTTCCTGGACTTTGACCGACCATGAAAAGACTGATTGGAAGTCAGAATTTGCAAATTTGAAAGCAGCTTTCTCAAGTGAGTGAGCATGGTTTAACGCCGATTTTAGCAATATTCCAACAATATCACGGTGGGGGGCACCAGAAATTGGCTTCACATATTGTACCCATGCTGGGAATCTAACCCGGGTCTTCGGCGTGAATGAGCAAACGCTTTAACCACTAGGCTACCCGATCGCCCCAGCTTTCTCAAGCTTTAAGGCACTAGATGGCCTCTTCCATTCCAGACTATGCTTTGAAAAAAGTTATGACTAAACTAAAAATGAGAAAACTGAACAATGGATTCATATAATGCCTGTGTTAGGAGTTAAGGGCAGGCTTACGGTCCGTGAAGTCTGCTGCTACAAAGTCATGTATCTTTTTCAATATATGGTCCCCAAAATCTAAGAATTTCAGGGGACACTAGAAATGGGCTTCACACATTGTACCCATGTGGGGAATCGAATCCGGGTCTTCGGCGTGACGAGCAAACGCTTCAACCACTAGGCTACACACTGTCCCCCAATCCACTGAGTCGCCTCTTACAACAAGCATAGGTACGTTGGGAGAAACTCCATCCTTGACGTTCATGTGACCCCTGTTTACAGCACTGCTACTTACAGCAAAGGGATAAAAGCCCAGGAAAATTAAGGTTCCAATAAGACCATAAGGTCCCAGTAGAAAAACAGCATAAATAGATCCTCCCAGCAACACGAAGGGCGCACAAAAGACCAGAGGACCAATAGCAGTGGCTTCGAACAGACGCTGGCCATCATTACCAACTAAATTGACTAGCTGAAAAGAGAAGAAAACAAAAGAGATTTAGTGCAGCATGTTACCCGGGTACCCACTGTAGGGACATTCTCATGTCCGATTTGGAATTGTCTTTCCAGAGCCGTGGCAAATGCTATTTACATACATGTATAAAACAATCAGATCATGGATGTACCGAAGTCGACTGAAGTTATATCTTTACTCAAACGTTTAAAAGTTAGAAACAATGCAACCCAAGTCGACTGAAGTTATATCTTTACTCAAACGTTTAAAAGTCAGAAACAATGCATGTACAGCCAGGCAGAAATGCGAAAATATGCCTCTTTTATTGTTATTGTATTTAAACAATGTGTCACGTGACTAACCACGGGTCCGGGTAGTCCCGTGGGTACCCAGGTCCTACTCAGGAACCACCCGACCCGAGTTCCCTAGTTACCCTTGTACAGAGCCTACAAAAAGTAGTTCCTGCTAAGAGATCTCATTTGCAAACTTATCATGATACCTACTTGATCGGAGTGGTTCACAGCATTGATTACACAGCATTGATTACACAGCATTGATTACACTGTCCAAAACAGGAAAAAGTGACTATGTTTCCAACCTTCCACACAAGAATACATACCTCGCCAACAGTCTTGTTTTTCAAACTCTTCAATCGTAATATTTTCTTAAATAAAAAACTTGTAGCACCAGCTCTAACACGCACACCTGAAAAACAGAATGTACATTGAAAGGCTTTAATCTTGAGGGGGGGATGTCATGAAGGTTGAACAACACCGTCTGGGCCCGATGATACGCAATCACTAAGCAAGACCACACAATACTGAGTGAGTGAGCGGGTATGGTTTTACGCCACTTTTAGCAATAGTCCAGCAATATCACGACAGGGGACACCAGAAACGGGCTTCACACATTGTACCCATGTGAGGAATCAAACCCGGGGTTTAAGACCCGGGTCTTCGGCGTTTATGAGTGAACACTTAAACCAGACGGTTACCCTACCGCCACACTAACACGATACCCCTTAGTAGTTCACCACTAGACTGATCTGTAGGGCAATTTTCATCTAATAATAGTCGACGGTTTTGGACTTCTGCTCCAGAAACGACAACTACCCTCATCTGCAGTACAAGTCCAACTTGTTGTCTTAAAAAAAAATACAAATGAAAATAATAAAGATCCCAAATCATCAAAAGCACCATTTTACCACCAGAGGTTCCAGACTGTCACCATGGTAACAATGTGTCTCACCTGAACGGTAGCCAAGGCTACAGACTGCAACTATGTCACTATGGTAACAGTGTGTCTCACCTGACCGGTAGCCAAGGTTCAAGATGGCAGCTATGTCACCATGGTAACAGTGTGTCTCACCTGAATGGTAGCCAAGGATTCAGACTGCAGCAATGTCACTATGGTAACAGTGTGTCTCACCTGAATGGTAGCCAAGGATTCAGACTGCAGCAATGTCACTATGGTAACAGTGTGTCTCACCTGATCGGTAGCCGAGGTTCCAGACTGCAGCAATGTCACCATGGTAACAATGTGTCTCACCTGAACGGTAGCCGAGGTTCCAGACTGCAGCTATGTCACCATGGTAACAATGTGTCTCACCTGACCGGTAGCCGAGGTTCCAGACTGCAGCTATGTCACCATGGTAACAATGTGTCTCACCTGAACGGTAGCCGAGGTTCCAGACTGCAGCAATGTCACCATGGTAACAATGTGTCTCACCTGAACGGTAGCCGAGGTTCCAGACTGCAGCTATGTCACCATGGTAACAATGTGTCTCACCTGACCGGTAGCCGAGGTTCCAGACTGCAGTTATGTCACCATGGTAACAATGTGTCTCACCTGAATGGTAGCCAAGGATTCAGACTGCAGCAATGTCACTATGGTAACAGTGTGTCTCACCTGAATGGTAGCCGAGGTTCCAGACTGCAGCTATGTCACCATGGTAACAATGTGTCTCACCTGACCGGTAGCCGAGGTTCCAGACTGCAGTTATGTCACCATGGTAACAATGTGTCTCACCTGACCGGTAGCCGAGGTTCCAGACTGCAGCTATGTCACCATGGTAACAGTGTGTCTCACCTGACCGGTAGCCGAGGTTCCAGACTGCAGTTATGTCACCATGGTAACAGTGTGTCTCACCTGAACGGTAGCCGAGGTTCCAGACTGCAGCTATGTCACCATGGTAACAATGTGTCTCACCTGACCGGTAGCCGAGGTTCCAGACTGCAGCTATGTCACCATGGTAACAATGTGTCTCACCTGACCGGTAGCCGAGGTTCCAGACTGCAGCTATGTCACCATGGTAACAATGTGTCTCACCTGACCGGTAGCCGAGGTTCCAGACTGCAGCTATGTCACCATGGTAACAATGTGTCTCACCTGACCGGTAGCCGAGGTTCCAGACTGCAGCAATGTCACCATGGTAACAATGTGTCTCACCTGATCGGTAGCCGAGGTTCCAGACTGCAGCTATGTCTCCATGGTAACAATGTGTCTCACCTGACCAGTAGCCGAGGTTCCAGACTGCAGTTATGTCACTATGGTAACAATGTGTCTCACCTGACCGGTAGCCGAGGTTCCAGACTGCAGCTATGTCACCATGGTAACAATGTGTCTCACCTGACCGGTAGCCGAGGTTCCAGACTGCAGTTATGTCACCATGGTAACAATGTGTCTCACCTGACCGGTAGCCGAGGTTCCAGACTGCAGCTATGTCACCATGGTAACAGTGTGTCTCACCTGACCGGTAGCCGAGGTTCCAGACTGCAGCTATGTCACCATGGTAACAATGTGTCTCACCTGACCGGTAGCCGAGGTTCCAGACTGCAGCTATGTCACCATGGTAACAATGTGTCTCACCTGACCGGTAGCCGAGGTTCCAGACTACTGCTCCAGTCAGGGTCCTGCCGGCCTCACACAGAAATACCCCGGCCACGTACGCCAGACCCGTGCCGATGGTTATCTCCCCTTGAGACAAGTAGTTGAGGAAATTATGGATTAAAAAGATCTGTGAATGGAAGATTGAAAATATTTTAACATTCTTAAGGAACAACCCAAATCATACGACAAGCATATTCGCCTTTTACGGCAAGCATGGCTTGCTGAAGACCTATTCTACCCCGGATCTTCACAGGTCCAAAAGGTAAAAGGCTAGCTTTATGACTTGTATTCTTACACTGACCTATTTCCTTCTTTTCCCTCAAGCATTATTGTTAAGTCATACATGTACAAGAGCATTGCTGTATATAAAACAAAATACTGTAAATAAATGAGAAATTAGCAAAATGGTTGGAATTCTGTGATCACAAACATAAAATTTCAGCATGAAAACCAAGGGGTTTCAGAGAACAGAGAATGAGGTAAAAATAAGCATTATGCATATTCCACATACCACTTACTGCATATTGATTGTCATAATGATACAGCCAAAACTGAGTCAGAGTCAGAGTGATAATGACATTTCTAATATGGCTGTTATGCCACACATAAGTCAGGCTTTCTAAAATAAGAAAACAATACTTTGCATTCTGATATTATTAATGGTGAAATTTGTTTACAATCAATTTGGAAGGGTACTGGAGGTTCAAAGTGTATCACAATATTTTACAATGTACAAGGCTGTATAGCACTATGTATTGCAATATATTGTATAATTCTAAATCTTAAATTTGAAGCACCAGTGTATGAAGTTCATAAATGGAACAAAACAAGATGCTGGTACAACATAATGTTTACTCATTCGATATATATAAATGGTCCAGATGCAAGCTCTGGGCCCCGTTCCACAAAGCGATTTTAGCGCTAAGATGATCGTAACTCCCATACTTTAACATGGACTTACGACAGACTGAGAGCTAAGATCGCTTTGTGGAACGGGGCCCTGGGTATTTGGCAAGAGCGTAACATTAAACACATGATAAAATCACCATTTGAAATTACCCAATATACCGAGCATTTAAAAATGATTTTTGTGATACGTATAATGGAAAGAATGAACCTCAATTTACCGAGATACCAGTAATACCGCGCACCCTTATAATCAATCAGTAATTTTTCGTTCAAAATTCCTATAGTTGATCTGTTATGCTATGACATATTAAGCATATTCATACAGAAGAATTGTGGGTCTTCCACTTCTTTTGAGTAGTACATTTTTTAGATGTCAGCTTATTTTATTGTTAAAGATTTCAAAAACATGAGTACTGTCTTACCGGATTAGCAAGACAAAAGGCACAGAAAATAAGTATGATGAAGAACGTCACGATGATTCGAGTCTTGACGAAGCGGTACAGGACTCGAGCGAAGGAAGATTTTGCCACGCCCATTGTGCGCACTTCCTCTTTCCACAACCTTTCAAATCTGGAACATAGAGTGAGTGAGTGAGTGGGTGAGTGAGTGAGTGAGTGGCTGGGTGGGTGGGTGGTAGAGTGAGTGAGTGAGTGAGTGAGTGAGTGAGTGAGTGAGTGAGTGAGTGAGTGAGAGTGAGTGGGTGGGTGGGTGGGTGGGTGGGTGATTTGATGGGTGGGCTGATGGTTGAATGAGTTTGGTTTAACACAGTTATATCACACCGTGTCATCTTAAGCCTGAAGTGATGCAGGTCTGAAATGTGAGACCCACAAGTACAAACCCCAGAAATAATATAAGCCAAACTGAGATTTCGAACTCAAAGTACAGATTCCTGGCATGCCTAAGGGACACCACTCTGCATCCTGAGCAAGTGATTTGGGGTTGAATGGGTCTTTGAAGGTGATGAACAGTTATGTCACATTGTTGTGGGAGGAAAGCTCAAAGCAACCACATCAACCACAAGGCTATCCTACTGAAGACAACACCACTGGTCTGACTGGACTTAAGCCAAGTCTTTGTCCAGTATCTGGATGCTCTCAAAGAACTGTTTGGATTCAAACCCAGTCATGCACACAACAGGCTAGCACATCAACCACCAGCCTACCCTATGGATGACAACACTACCTGTCTGAGTTGACTTTAGCCGAGTCTTTCGTCCAGTATCTGGATGTTCTCCAACAACTGTTTGGATTCAAACCCAGTCATGCACACAACAGGCTAGCACATCAACCACCAGCCTACCCTATGGATGACAACACTACCTGTCTGAGTTGACTTTAGCCAAGTCTTGCCGCAGTATCCGGATGTTCTCCAACAACTGTTTGGATTCAAACCCAGTCATTCACACAACAGGCTAGCACATCAACCACCAGGCTACCCTAATGATGACAACACTACCTGTCTGAGTTGACTTTAGCCGAGTCCTCGTCCAGTATCTGGATGTTCTCGATGAAGTCGACACCTTTGCGGAAGACCTTCCACATGGTGGGGGAGAGCCAGCTGTAGAAGATGCTGCTGAAGCAGCCGGCCTTGGCCAGCGGAAACTCATACTTGGATCTGGTGATGCAACACAAAATGAACTATATTACCTAGGGTAGAATGGCCATGTGCAACTTTCTAATATGTGCATGTGTGCATTTTAGCAATTATCAATGCTGATAGGTGGAAGCTAGACTGATATTTAGTCCCAGAAATAAAAATATATATATATATATAAATATATATCTAAAAAATCTAATAAAAAAAAAAAATCCAAATGGAGACATGAACAATCTTAATTTCAGGCATAGAGATAAGGCAATCTAGACTTTCCAGATCACTCTAGACTTGAGTTGGACTCCTTTTTTAATTGACTTCTCTAGGATCTGGGTTGGTTGGTTTGTTATCTAACTCCGCACTCAGCACTATTCCAGCTATATGACGGCGTTCTAGGGTCTGGGAGACAGACTATGTTGAAACCATATGATGTCACAGTGTTTCATTGTTGAGAAGAATTGGAACAATGTCGGCAACAAGCACGAACAAACAATATAATGCCCTGTGAGAGTTTCTGGCATTTATTCAACTCTGTCCCTGTGGGTAAAATCATGCTCTTCAAACATGCAGAAGTCTACAAGTACAAGAACAGGAGATGCAGGCTGTTCCCACCTTTTGCCCCTCCTGACAGGGATCGCATGGGACAGGGCATTTCTGTACTTCTTTATTCCGTTTTCACGTTTCGGAGACAGAGAAAATCCAGCTTCCGACTTAGCCTCGATTTCCAAAATCCTGAAACAAAAAAGTGCATATCTGATAACACTGTATTGAACATAGAGGATCTAGAGGCAAGCAATACAAAATGGACTAACATCATGTAGTGTTTGACTGATGGGAGCACATGCCAAGAGGTCTGCGTCATCCTGAGTACCCAGTGTATCATATCATGTAGTGTTTGACTGATGGGAGCACGTGCCAAGAGGTCTGTGAAATCCTGAGTATCCAGTGTATCATATCATGTAGTGTTTGACTGATGGGAGCACATGCCAAGAGGTCTGTGTCACCCTGAGTACCCAGTGTATCATATCATGTAGTGTTTGACTGATGGGAGCACGTGCCCAGAGGTCTGGTCACCCTGAGTATCCAGTGTATCATATCATGTAGTGTTTGACTGATGGGAGCACGTGCCAAGAGGTCTGCGTCATCCTGAGTATCCAGTGTATCATATCATGTAGTGTTTGACTGATGGGAGCACATGCCAAGAGGTCTGTGTCACCGTGAGTACCCAGTGTATCATATCATGTAGTGTTTGACTGATGGGAGCACGTGCCCAGAGGTCTGGTCACCCTGAGTATCCAGTGTATCATATCATGTAGTGTTTGACTGATGGGAGCACGTGCCAAGAGGTCTGCGTCACCCTGAGTACCCAGTGTATCATATCATGTAGTGTTTGACTGATGGGAGCACGTGCCAAGAGGTCTGCGTCACCCTGAGTACCCAGTGTATCATATCATGTAGTGTTTGACTGATGGGAGCACTTGCCAAGAGGTCTGCGTCATCCTGAGCAACCAGTGTATCATATCATGTAGTGTTTGACTGATGGGAGCACATGCCAAGAGGTCTGGTCACCCTGAGTATCCAGTGTATCATATCATGTAGTGTTTGACTGATGGGAGCACGTGCCAAGAGGTCTGGTCACCCTGAGTATCCAGTGTATCATATCATGTAGTGTTTGACTGATGGGAGCACGTGCCAAGAGGTCTGTGTCACCCTGAGTATCCAGTGTATCATATCATGTAGTGTTTGACTGATGGGAGCACATGCCAAGAGGTCTGTGTCATCCTGAGTACCCAGTGTATCATATCATGTAGTGTTTGACTGATGGGAGCACGTGCCAAGAGGTCTGTGTCACCCTGAGTATCCAGTGTATCATATCATGTAGTGTTTGACTGATGGGAGCACATGCCAATAGGTCTGTGTCACCCTGAGTATCCAGTGTATCATATCATGCAATGTTTGACTGATGGGAGCACGTGCCAAGAGGTCTGCGTCGTCCTGAGTATCCAGTGTATCATATCATGTAGTGTTTGACTGATGGGAGCACGTGCCAAGAGGTCTGTGTCACCCTGAGTATCCAGTGTATCATATCATGTAGTGTTTGACTGATGGGAGCACGTGCCAAGAGGTCTGCGTCACCCTGAGTATCCAGTGTATCATATCATGTAGTGTTTGACTGATGGGAGCAAGTGCCAAGAGGTCTGTGTCACCCTGAGTATCCAGTGTATCATATCATGTAGTGTTTGACTGATGGGAGCACGTGCCAAGAGGTCTGCGTCACCCTGAGTATCCAGTGTATCATATCATGTAGTGTTTGACTGATGGGAGCACGTGCCAATAGGTCTGTGTCACCCTGAGTATCCAGTGTATCATATCATGTAGTGTTTGACTGATGGGAGCACGTGCCAAGTGGTCTGTGTCATCCTGAGTATCCAGTGTATCATATCATGTAGTGTTTGACTGATGGGAGCACATGCCAATAGGTCTGCGTCACCCTGAGTACCCAGTGTATCATATCATGTAGTGTTTGACTGATGGGAGCACGTGCCAAGAGGTCTGCGTCACCCTGAGTATCCAGTGTTTCATGTCATGTAGTGTTTGACTGATGGGAGCACGTGCCAAGAGGTCTGTGTCACCCTGAGTACCCAGTGTATCATATCATGTAGTGTTTGACTGATGGGAGCACATGCCAAGAGGTCTGCGTCACCCTGAGTGCCCAGTGTATCATATCATGTAGTGTTTGACTGATGGGAGCACGTGCCAAGAGGTCTGTGTCACCCTGAGTACCCAGTGTATCATATCATGTAGTGTTTGACTGATGGGAGCACGTGCCAAGAGGTCTGTGTCACCCTGAGTACCCAGTGTATCATATCATGTAGTGTTTGACTGATGGGAGCACATGCCAAGAGGTCTGTGTCACCCTGAGTACCCAGTGTATCATATCATGTAGTGTTTGACTGATGGGAGCACGTGCCAAGAGGTCTGCGTCACCCTGAGTATCCAGTGTATCATATCATGTAGTGTTTGACTGATGGGAGCACGTGCCAAGAGGTCTGCGTCATCCTGAGTACCCAGTGTATCATATCATGTAGTGTTTGACTGATGGGAGCACGTGCCAAGAGGTCTGCGTCACCCTGAGTATCCAGTGTATCATATCATGTAGTGTTGAACTGATGGGAGCACATGCCAAGAGGTCTGTGTCATCCTGAGTAACCAGTGTATCATATCATGTAGTGTTTGACTGATGGGAGCACGTGCCAAGAGGTCTGTGTCACCCTGAGTACCCAGTGTATCATATCATGTAGTGTTTGACTGATGGGAACACGTGCCAAGAGGTCTGTGTCACCCTGAGTACCCAGTGTATCATATCATGTAGTGTTTGACTGATGGGAGCACATGCCAAGAGGTCTGTGAAATCCTGAGTACCCAGTGTATCATATCATGTAGTGTTTGACTGATGGGAGCACGTGCCAAGAGGTCTGCGTCACCCTGAGTATCCAGTGTATCATATCATGTAGTGTTTGACTGATGGGAGCACATGCCAAGAGGTCTGTGTCACCCTGAGTACCCAGTGTATCATATCATGTAGTGTTTGACTGATGGGAGCACATGCCAAGAGGTCTGTGTCACCCTGAGTACCCAGTGTATCATATCATGTAGTGTTTGACTGATGGGAGCACGTGCCAAGAGGTCTGTGTCACCCTGAGTACCCAGTGTATCATATCATGTAGTGTTTGACTGATGGGAGCACATGCCAAGAGGTCTGCGTCATCCTGAGTACCCAGTGTATCATATCATGTAGTGTTTGACTGATGGGAGCACGTGCCAAGAGGTCTGCGTCACCCTGAGTATCCAGTGTATCATATCATGTAGTGTTGAACTGATGGGAGCACATGCCAAGAGGTCTGTGTCATCCTGAGTACCCAGTGTATCATATCATGTAGTGTTTGACTGATGGGAGCACGTGCCAAGAGGTCTGTGTCATCCTGAGTATCCAGTGTATCATATCATGCAGTGTTTGACTGATGGGAGCACATGCCAAGAGGTCTGCGTCACCCTGAGTACCCAGTGTATCATATCATGTAGTGTTTGACTGATGGGAGCACGTGCCAAGAGGTCTGTGAAATCCTGAGTACCCAGTGTATCATATCATGTAGTGTTTGACTGATGGGAGCACGTGCCAAGAGGTCTGTGTCATCCTGAGTATCCAGTGTATCATATCATGTAGTGTTTGACTGATGGGAGCACATGCCAAGAGGTCTGCGTCACCCTGAGTACCCAGTGTATCATATCATGTAGTGTTTGACTGATGGGAGCACATGCCAAGAGGTCTGCGTCATCCTGAGTACCCAGTGTATCATGTCATGTAGTGTTTGACTGATGGGAGCACATGCCAAGAGGTCTGCGTCACCCTGATTACCCAGTGTATCATATCATGTAGTGTTTGACTGATGGGAGCACATGCCAAGAGGTCTGCGTCACCCTGATTACCCAGTGTATCATATCATGTAGTGTTTGACTGATGGGAGCACATGCCAAGAGGTCTGTGCAATCCTGAGTACCCAGTGTATTATATCATGTAGTGTTTGACTGATGGGAGCACGTGCCAAGAGGTCTGTGTCACCCTGAGTATCCAGTGTATCATATCATGCAGTGTTTGACCGATGGGAGTATGTGCCAAGAGGTCTGTGAAATCCTGAGTACCCAGTGTATCATATCATGTAGTGTTTGACTGATGGGAGCACGTGCCAAGAGGTCTGCATCACCCTGAGTATCCAGTGTATCATGTCATGTAGTGTTTGACTGATGGGAGCACGTGCCAAGAGGTCTGCGTCATCCTGAGTATCCAGTGTATCATATCATGTAGTGTTTGACTGATGGGAGCACGTGCCAAGAGGTCTGCGTCACCCTGAGTATCCAGTGTATCATATCATGTAGTGTTTGACTGATGGGAGCACGTGCCAAGAGGTCTGTGTCATCCTGAGTACCCAGTGTATCATATCATGTAGTGTTTGACTGATGGGAGCACATGCCAAGAGGTCTGTGTCATCCTGAGTATCTAGTGTATCATATCATGTAGTGTTTGACTGAGGGGAGCACGTGCCAAGAGGTCTGTGTCACCCTGAGTATCCAGTGTATCATATCACGTAGTGTTTGACTGATGGGAGCATGTGCCAAGAGGTCTGTGAAATCCTGAGTATCCAGTGTATCATATCATGCAGTGTTTGACTGATGGGAGCACATGCCAAGAGGTCTGTGTCACCCTGAGTATCCAGTGTATCATATCAAGTTGTGTTTGACTGATGGGAGCACGTGCCAAGAGGTCTGTGTCATCCTGAGTATCCAGTGTATCATATCATGTAGTGTTTGACTGAAGGGAGCACGTGCCAAGAGGTCTGTGTCACCCTGAGTACCCAGTGTATCATATCATGCAGTGTTTGACTGATGGGAGCATGTGCCAAGAGGTCTGCGTCACCCTGAGTATCCAGTGTATCATATCATGTAGTGTTTGACTGATGGGAGCACATGCCAAGAGGTCTGTGTCATCCTGAGTATCCAGTGTATCATATCATGCAGTGTTTGACTGATGGGAGCATGTGCCAAGAGGTCTGTGTCACCCTGAGTACCCAGTGTATCATATCATGTAGTGTTTGACTGATGGGAGCACATGCCAAGAGGTCTGTGTCACCCTGAGTACCCAGTCTATCATATCATGCAGTGTTTGACTGATGGGAGCACATGCCAATAGGTCTGTGAAATCCTGAGTATCCAGTGTATCATATCATGTAGTGTTTGACTGATGGGAGGACGTGCCAAGAGGTCTGCGTCACCCTGAGTATCCAGTGTATCATATCATGTAGTGTTTGACTGATGGGAGCACGTGCCAAGAGGTCTGGTCACCCTGAGTATCCAGTGTCTCATATCATGTAGTGTTTGACTGATGGGAGCACATGCCAAGAGGTCTGTGAAATCCTGAGTATCCAGTGTCTCATATCATGTAGTGTTTGACTGATGGGAGCACGTGCCAAGAGGTCTGGTCACCCTGAGTATCCAGTGTCTCATATCATGTAGTGTTTGACTGATGGGAGCACATGCCAAGAGGTCTGCGTCACCCTGAGTACCCAGTGTATCATATCATGTAGTGTTTGACTGATGGGAGCACATGACAAGAGGTCTGCGTCACCCTGAGTACCCAGTGTATCATATCATGTAGTGTTTGACTGATGGGAGCACATGCCAATAGGTCTGCGTCACCCTGAGTACCCAGTGTATCATATCATGCAGTGTTTGACTGATGGGAGCACGTGCCCAGAGGTCTGCGTCACCCTGAGTACCCAGTGTATCATATCATGTAGTGTTTGACTGATGGGAGCATGTGCCAAGAGGTCTGTGTCACCCTGAGTATCCAGTGTATCATATCATGTAGTGTTTGACTGATGGGAGCACGTGCCAAGAGGTCTGTGAAATCCTGAGTACCCAGTGTATCATATCATGTAGTGTTTGACTGATGGGAGCACATGCCAAGAGGTCTGTGTCATCCTGAGTATCCAGTGTATCATATCATGTAGTGTTTGACTGATGGGAGCATGTGCCAAGAGGTCTGTGTCATCCTGAGTATCCAGTGTATCATATCATGTAGTGTTTGACTGATGGGAGCACGTGCCAAGAGGTCTGTGAAATCCTGAGTACCCAGTGTATCATATCATGTAGTGTTTGACTGATGGGAGCACGTGCCAAGAGGTCTGTGTCACCCTGAGTACCCAGTGTATCATATCATGTAGTGTTTGACTGATGGGAGCACGTGCCAAGAGGTCTGCGTCATCCTGAGTATCCAGTGTATCATGTCATGTAGTGTTTGACTGATGGGAGCACGTGCCAAGAGGTCTGTGTCACCCTGAGTATCCAGTGTATCATATCATGTAGTGTTTGACTGATGGGAGCACGTGCCAATAGGTCTGCGTCACCCTGAGTACCCAGTGTATCATATCATGTAGTGTTTGACTGATGGGAGCACGTGCCAATAGGTCTGCGTCACCCTGAGTACCCAGTGTATCATATCATGCAGTGTTTGACTGATGGGAGCACGTGCCCAGAGGTCTGCGTCACCCTGAGTACCCAGTGTCTCATATCATGTAGTGTTTGACTGATGGGAGCATGTGCCAAGAGGTCTGTGTCACCCTGAGTATCCAGTGTATCATATCATGCAGTGTTTGACTGATGGGAGCACATGCCAAGAGGTCTGTGTCACCCTGAGTATCCAGTGTATCATATCATGCAGTGTTTGACTGATGGGAGCATGTGCCAAGAGGTCTGTGTCACCCTGAGTATCCAGTTTATCATATCATGTAGTGTTTGACTGATGGGAGCACGTGCCAAGAGGTCTGTGAAATCCTGAGTACCCAGTGTATCATATCATGTAGTGTTTGACTGATGGGAGCATGTGCCAAGAGGTCTGTGTCACCCTGAGTATCCAGTGTATCATATCATGTAGTGTTTGACTGATGGGAGCACGTGCCAAGAGGTCTGTGAAATCCTGAGTACCCAGTGTATCATATCATGTAGTGTTTGACTGATGGGAGCACATGCCAATAGGTCTGCGTCACCCTGAGTACCCAGTGTATCATATCATGTAGTGTTTGACTGATGGGAGCACGTGCCAAGAGGTCTGCGTCACCCTGAGTACCCAGTGTATCATATCATGTAGTGTTTGACTGATGGGAGCACGTGCCAAGAGGTCTGTGAAATCCTGAGTACCCAGTGTATCATATCATGTAGTGTTTGACTGATGGGAGCATGTGCCAAGAGGTCTGTGTCACCCTGAGTATCCAGTGTATCATATCATGTAGTGTTTGACTGATGGGAGCACGTGCCAAGAGGTCTGTGAAATCCTGAGTACCCAGTGTATCATATCATGTAGTGTTTGACTGATGGGAGCACATGCCAATAGGTCTGCGTCACCCTGAGTACCCAGTGTATCATATCATGTAGTGTTTGACTGATGGGAGCACGTGCCAAGAGGTCTGTGTCACCCTGAGTACCCAATGTATCATATCATGTAGTGTTTGACTGATGGGAGCACATGCCAATAGGTCTGCGTCACCCTGAGTACCCAGTGTATCATATCATGTAGTGTTTGACTGATGGGAGCAAGTGGCAATAGGTCTGCGTCACCCTGAGTACCCAGTGTATCATATCATGTAGTGTTTGACTGATGGGAGCACATGCCAATAGGTCTGCGTCACCCTGAGTACCCAGTGTATCATATCATGTAGTGTTTGACTGATGGGAGCACGTGCCAAGAGGTCTGTGAAATCCTGAGTACCCAGTGTATCATATCATGTAGTGTTTGACTGATGGGAGCACGTGCCAAGTGGTCTGCGTCATCCTGAGTATCCAGTGTATCATATCATGTAGTGTTTGACTGATGGGAGCACGTGCCAAGAGGTCTGTGTCACCCTGAGTTCCCAGTGTATCATATCATGTAGTGTTTGACTGATGGGAGCACGTGCCAAGAGGTCTGTGTCACCCTGAGTACCCAGTGTATCATATCATGTAGTGTTTGACTGATGGGAGCACGTGCCCAGAGGTCTGCGTCACCCTGAGTACCCAGTGTATCATATCATGTAGTGTTTGACTGATGGGAGCACGTGCCAAGAGGTCTGCGTCACCCTGAGTACCCAGTGTATCATATCATGTAGTGTTTGACTGATGGGAGCACGTGCCAAGAGGTCTGTGTCACCCTGAGTACCCAGTGTATCATATCATGTAGTGTTTGACTGATGGGAGCACGTGCCCAGAGGTCTGCGTCACCCTGAGTAACCAGTGTATCATATCATGTAGTGTTTGACTGATGGGAGCACGTGCCCAGAGGTCTCGTCACCCTGAGTACCCAGTGTATCATATCATGTAGTGTTTGACTGATGGGAGCACATGCCAAGAGGTCTGTGTCACCCTGAGTATCCAGTGTATCATATCATGCAGTGTTTGACCGATGGGAGCACGTGCCAAGAGGTCTGTGTCATCCTGAGTACCCAGTGTATCATATCATGTAGTGTTTGACTGATGGGAGCACGTGCCAAGAGGTCTGTGTCACCCTGAGTATCCAGTGTATCATATCCTGTAGTGTTTGACTGATGGGAGCACATGCCAAGAGGTCTGTGTCACCCTGAGTATCCAGTGTATCATATCCTGTAGTGTTTGACTGATGGGAGCACATGCCAAGAGGTCTGTGTCACCCTGAGTACCCAGTGTATCATATCATGCAGTGTTTGACCGATGGGAGCACGTGCCAAGAGGTCTGTGTCATCCTGAGTACCCAGTGTATCATATCATGTAGTGTTTGACTGATGGGAGCACGTGCCAAGAGGTCTGTGTCACCCTGAGTATCCAGTGTATCATATCCTGTAGTGTTTGACTGATGGGAGCACATGCCAAGAGGTCTGTGTCACCCTGAGTATCCAGTGTATCATATCCTGTAGTGTTTGACTGATGGGAGCACATGCCAAGAGGTCTGTGTCACCCTGAGTACCCAGTGTATCATATCATGTAGTGTTTGACTGATGGGAGCACATGCCAAGAGGTCTGCGTCACCCTGAGTACCCAGTGTCTCATATCATGTAGTGTTTGACTGATGGGAGCACCTGCCAAGAGGTCTGCGTCACCCTGAGTATCCAGTGTATCATATCATGTAGTGTTTGACTGATGGTAGCATGTGCCAATAGGTCTGTGTCACCCTGAGTATCCAGTGTATCATATCATGTAGTGTTTGACTGATGGGAGCACGTGCCAAGAGGTCTGGTCACCCTGAGTACCCAGTGTCTCATATCATGTAGTGTTTGACTGATGGGAGCACATGCCAAGAGGTCTGCGTCACCCTGAGTACCCAGTGTATTATATCATGTAGTGTTTGACTGATGGGAGCACGTGCCAAGAGGTCTGTGTCATCCTGAGTACCCAGTGTCTCATATCATGTAGTGTTTGACTGATGGGAGCACATGCCAAGAGGTCTGCGTCATCCTGAGTATCCAGTGTATCATATCATGTAGTGTTTGACTGATGGGAGCACATGCCAAGAGGTCTGCGTCACCCTGAGTACCCAGTGTATCATATCATGTAGTGTTTGACTGATGGGAGCACATGCCAATAGGTCTGCGTCACCCTGAGTACCCAGTGTATTATATCATGTAGTGTTTGACTGATGGGAGCACGTGCCAAGAGGTCTGTGTCATCCTGAGTACCCAGTGTATCATATCATGTAGTGTTTGACTGATGGAAGCACGTGCCCAGAGGTCTGTGTCACCCTGAGTACCCAGTGTATCATATCATGTAGTGTTTGACTGATGGAAGCACGTGCCCAGAGGTCTGTGTCACCCTGAGTATCCAGTGTATCATGTCATGTAGTGTTTGACTGATGGGAGCACGTGCCAAGAGGTCTGTGTCACCCTGAGTATCCAGTGTATCATATCATGTAGTGTTTGACTGATGGGAGCACATGCCAAGAGGTCTGTGTCACCCTGAGTACCCAGTGTCTCATATCATGTAGTGTTTGACCGATGGGAGCACATGCGAAGAGGCCTGTGTCACCCTGAGTATCCAGTGTATCATATCATGTAGTGTTTGACTGATGGGAGCACGTGCCAAGAGGTCTGTGTCACCCTGAGTACCCAGTGTATCATATCATGTAGTGTTTGACTGATGGGAGCACATGCCAAGAGGTCTGTGTCACCCTGAGTATCCAGTGTATCATATCATGCAGTGTTTGACTGATGGGAGCACATGCCAAGAGGTCTGCGTCACCCTGAGTACCCAGTGTATCATATCGCCAGTCTTTTATGGACTCATTCGTTGCTATTTTGAGTAACTGTTCTTTCATGCAGGGTAATCTAGGATTCCAAACTAAGTGCCCTTGACAGGCAAATTGGGAAAATCATTATTAAGTTCAGCTTTCCTAAATTCAGAGGTATATTAACATTGATTTTAAACATTGTAGTCAAGGTTATAATCAAGATAATGTTAAACTGAGCATTAAAGCCTCTTCCCCATATCGGTCCTGTTAACAGTGTAATACAAGGCATCTTACAGAGCCATAACATTAGTTCAAATAACAGTGAATTGGGAAATGTTTAATTCAAGTTTCAGGGTCATTTCCTGCAGACATGGGGTCCAATATCGGCCTATTAGCAGGTCTTGATATATCCCTGTTAATGATTTCAACAAGTGACGATAAAAATTGTTGCGGACCATCTCAAATACAGCATTAATATCCAGGGAAACACCTTTTTCAGCTCAAATTCATTTATAACAGTGTTAAAAATATCAAGAAAGTGATGGTGAAATGGTTAGCATCGCGTCCAAGATTATTGCACTTATATAGCGACCTGCATGCACGTGTGTGTGGCTGCTTGTACTAGTCCGGACCGATGCCGATTTATAGTGCTGACACACGTTTAAAGGGAAGCTAAAGAAAGCTTTAAACAAGTCTTTCAAAACCCGCATTTTTTTCTGCCAACTCAAAATTTAATGATGCATATGAACAGTTAGTGACATACAGGCCTTTATTGATTCATCAATTACACAGACAGAATATTATTTATGTTTTTTCACAGACAACACAAATAAGAGAAAGAAACAGTCTAGAAACGTACTGTAAACAAATCGTGTGTTATAGCCAAACTAAACCGTCCCAGCTGTTGCGATAAGTGACTCAAACTACAATAATCTGACATGAACACGATGAGTTGGTGAGTGAGTATGGTTTTACGCTGCTTTTAGCAATATTCCAGCAAAAAGGCTTCACACATTGTACCCATGTCCGGAATCGAACCCGGGTCTTTGGCGTGACAAGCGAACGCTTTAACCACAAGGCTACTCCACCACCCCTAACATGATGAACCTCCCCATGACAGCCGATACGACAACTTCATCAACAACAATCACTGTCAACAATAACATAAGCGATTCCAGGGGAGAGGGGGGGCTTCTGCATTGGAGCAATTACTTGCATTCAACATTCATTTATTCTTAAAGTGCACCCCTACTTTATCCCTGTCCGCTAATCTTTTTTCCCCAAAGGGCTATATTTAGCTGACTAAGATACACCTAGATAACACAACCACTACAACCCAAACAACCATCACCTTCTCACACTGACATGGACTATGAAGTAGGTCACTCAAAGCTTATCAGTTTTGTCAATTATGATGCCATGACCTTGGCCTATTTATTCCTGATACGGGGAAAAAGAGATCCCAGGGGGTATACAGGATATAGATCTACAGTGATACGACCACTGGAGTCGCAAACACGTCTTGGTTTCAAAAACATAAGTGTCTTCCTTACATGGGGTCAGGTGAATTGGGGATTATTGTTGCCTACAAGCTTATTGCATTAATATGCGATGTGCATGCACTACTAGTACTTGTCCAAACAGTCTGTCTCACAGTCCCTGAATCATTTTATTTTCCCTTCCGTTTAGCCCTTTCTGTAATGCAAAAGCCCTAAATGAAGCAAGTCTAGATTTCAGGTTCTGAATCTCCTATCTCACTAGGGCTCCTTTTTCAATATAAAAGGGGTTATTTGTTCTATCAAAATTATACTATTTTCAGAGACAAAGTATCAGTCTTTTGTCTGGACAAATGCCAGTTTTATAGTGTGAGCTTATTGAGATACCATGCCACAGTTGATACTGTTCCAAGCCAACTAGTCCTTGTTTAAGCCCCTAAATACCGAGCGCCAGGAAGAGTCACATCAAGCTCCATCTTTTGGTATGACGCGGCTGGGGATCGAACCCTGGACCTTCCATTCTCCACGTGGACACTCTACCACTAAAACCACGGAGACGGTCCCTTCCACAAGAAGATAGAACACGTCACTCTACCACTAAAACCACGGAGACGGTCCCTTCCACAAGAAGACAGAACACGTTCAATACGGGTGAATCAGGGATGCCAAACAAACACTGGATCCTGTCACAGTGAGTGAGTTAGTTGGGTTTAACATTATTCCAGTTATATCACAGCCGTGTCAGCTTTATGTGGGAGGAAAGCAAGAAAGTGATGCAGGTCTCAGACGTTTACCACTTGGGTGAAGACCACAAGCACGGGTACGGTGCTGACAAACCTAGAATCATAATCAGGGCGAACTGGGATTCGAACCCACAAGGGACGCAACTCTGCACAGCGAATCGCGGCGCCTTAGACGTCCCGGCCACCCATACCCCGGATCCTGTCACATATAAGGGATGTAACTCTACACAACAAAGTAACGACTTAAGGAAACTTTACAAACTGTCTCACGACTTATCTCTAAAGATATGGACAAATCAACCAGAACTGAAACCAACTTCTGGACTACAAAACAAACAGACCTAAATCAGCTAATCTTGTACTTTTGACATGTTTGACCTTACGCCTAATGACATGAGGCGAGTTGGGAGGAAGTACCACAGCTTAACTTCCTCCTCATGACTGGTAGCAAGGTCTGCTGCTTGACCCAGACATGCCTGGAACGGAAGACTGGGGAAAGTACTGTCACTTCCTGCTTTGCATACAAGAACTGTGATTGATGATACAGTCCGAGCTTGGGGAGAAGGTCAGGAAAACGTCTTGCATTGTAATGGGGTTTGATGTTGCGTTCAAGATTATTGCACTTTTATATAGTGCATGCATGCGCGTGTGTGTGTGTGTGCTTGTGTGCACTAGTCCGGAGTAATGACAATATATTTTATAGTGCAATAGATCATCTTCCTGAGGCAAGAGAGTTAACTGACTATAAAAGTTCAGTTTCCACCCTTGCTGAACTAGGCTGGTATTATGGAGTTACATTTTGGCTGGACTAATGAGTCTATGCATAATCCAATCAAAATGGCGCAACGAAATCGAAATCCGGTTACTAAACTGTCGTGCAGATTTTGGTCAATTGCAGGATTTGCAATGCATGTGCACCCCCAACTCGTTGTCAAGAGATATTTTCCAAATATATTCATGTTTTTGATCAAGGTGCTCACGTGATTTGATGCATTTTGCGATGTAAGAAAGACCCGTTTTATCACAATATAGACCTCGATTATCAATCAGATTGTCTTGAGTGGGTGCCGCTGTTTTGTTTGAAGCAAATGCAAGTGATATGAGAGGTGGAATCTGAATGGGCTATAGGAGCTGCTTAGAAGGGACATAACTGGTAATAGCCACTGGTGGCGCTACAATCGAGCCCAGGAATTCCAGCCTAGTTCGGCAAGGGTGGAAACTGGACTTTTAAAGTCAGTTAACTCCCTTACCTCGGGAAGATGTCTGAGATACATTAATACCCCACTCAGACACAGTATTCTGACTCGGAGCTGACCAGTGCTGGTTTTAGCCAAGGGTAACAACAAGTACCATGTTTTAACGTCTTTTGGTATGACGCGGCCGGGCATCAAACCCCGGACCTTCCACTCTCCAAGCAGATGCTCTCCCACTAGACCACGGAAGTGGTGAATTGTAAATACGAACTACCCACTTCATCATGTCATGGATACAAGTGACTTGTATATCACCGACAATAGTGTCATAGCGACTGATTTACGACATCCATTGTCTGAAGAACATTTAATTGCAAAGGCTCACTACCCTGGAGCCATGACATCTATATGCCTTGAAACACTTAATTGCTGTTATTTATAAGATGCTAATCCTAATAGTTAATCCCCATTTTTGTGTACATCGACCGTCTGCCATCCTGAACGAGATGTGCAAGTATGTCACTGATGAATTACTATTTACATTTATATTTATTACTTACTAAATGTCGGGTGACCTCGGCTATATAAGCCTTGGTCCAGAGAGATTATAGATATATATTGAAGAGAAGGAAGAAAGAAAGGTCTTACACTTAGCCTAGCTAGGGTTAGGCTGGGTGCTCCGGGGCACCTAGACAACAACCACTACCACTATGTGCTGACCTGGCACATAGTGTCCAATGTATGTATATATCTACATGTATAAAGTAAAACTGTATATACCGCAAGCCATCATCTCCAAGTTGTCACTTCCTACTGAGAACCATACGTCGGCCCTTTGCATATACGAGTATGCAAATTATTCATTAATCAACGTCAGACCAACGTGTTGTTAAAAGGACCAATACAGAGGATGAGGCTTCAGAGCTTAGTTTTACATTATTGCACTGAATGAAATCACAGAACACCTTTAAATATGAAAATATAGATTTTAAAATACAACATTTATTTCAGAATGCGCCTGGGCTCTTAGTTCGTAATTCAAGACAAATCCTTGCTTAAACATAAAAATTGTTCCTGATTCAGAGAATTATGAGAATTACAATACATGTATTTTGAAAAATAAAAATTGTAAATAAGCAAACATTAACTGTTCTTGAAATATCACAACTCAAAGGCCGGTTAAGATATTCATGATTCTCATGTCTAGTTTGAAAACTGACTGGATATAGGTCGACTGGAAATGACAGTGGCCCACACACTCATGAAATACACCAGATACTATTGATTTTAGATTTCATGGTCTTCTGAGACAAAAAAGAGTTTTAATACCCAGTATTTGTCAAGGCAGGTTAATAAGTATCTTAATATAGTAACGTGTTAATGATTAGAAATTCTCTAACAAACAATCAAAAATAGCACCAAGGCTATTGCTCACCAGTTCAGTGTCAGCGTTCATACGATACATTTATCTACAGTGAAATCTGTAGGCATTAGGGGTGTCACGATAAATCAAAATATCGATATATCGCTATTGGTAAGCACTTAAAGTCAATAAATCGATTGTTAAATCAGTTTCCGATTAATAGTATCGATTTCAATTAGGAATATCGATAGTTTCGCTTGTTTTACACTTCAATAAAATACATGCAATGCTGTTCAAATTTGTTTTTCTTTTGATCATGAGTGGTAGTAATTTACACATGGTAATGTTAAAGTTTCTTTTTCTTACATTATTAGGGTAATGATAAAAACAAATCAGTCATATCTCAAACTTTACATTTTGTTTGTTGTTATGGTAATCATTTTCAAAGGAAACTTCAGTTCCAAGGTTGAATTCAACTCTTAAAATCCATCTAAAATGATACACTGAAAACCATCGATATTTATCGCAATAGTTGCTTGCAATATCAATAGTTATCGCAATAGTTTCTTTCAATATCAATAGTTATCGCAATAGTGATTTCCAGGCCAATAGCTTGTCTTTTGAACCTGCTCCGAAATAATTATAGTCAAGAAGTTTCCATGCAATTTGAAATAAATATGTGAATCGCGATATGTATCGTTACCTACGTATCAAGATATGTATGGTACCGTGACCTTGCTGAATCCTTTCACCCCTAATTGGAATACTGTATAAAGAAGCTTTAAATCCAACTCACTCACTCACTCACTCACTCTGTGTTATTTGCTCTCTAACACAATGGATTTTGAACTCGCTGGACAACAGAGGGTGACCTAAGTTTGGGTTAGTTAAGATTCTGGGAGTTAAACTGGGAAGCATCAAATAACAATCACTGAGGTTTTACTTGGAGGTGACAGACACCATCTAATGATTCCTTTTTAAAGAATGTGACATAAACATGCTACACTTTCAGCTTTAAGCACATAAACTGTTCCCTTCATTTAAAGGCTTTATAAATGACCCTGTTAGGACAGGCAATACATTATCTAAGGGTTTTTAACGATTACTGAATTTCACTGTGCGCTGAAAAAAAAATGTTATTGATCCACAAACGCTATTGGCCTATCACTCCCTTGCTAAACATATTTTTTTCAAATGTATTTAGTAATTTGAGTTTGAAAAAAAATAGTTTTTTTTTCCAAATCTAGTAGACATGTTGAAGTTGAAGTCATGTTACCATGGTTACATATCACACCAGTGATTGTGAGGGAATTTGTCGTGACGAAGTGTAAACTTGGTAGCTAGACAGGTCATTGTGAAAAACTTCATCAGTGAAAGAAAATTGTAAAAAATCAAAGTTTTCATTTGTTGTACTGAACCACCGTTCAATGTTTTAGTAATTGCCAGCACTGCAGTCAATCAGACTTCAGTTGTATAAACAAGTAGACAAGTAAACAGAAAAACAGGTAAACAAGTAAACAGGGAACGGTAAACAAGTAAACCAGTAAATAGGTAAACAAATTAACATGAAAACAGGTAAACAAGTAAACAGGTAAACCTGTAAACAAGTAAACAGGTAAACCTGTAAACAAGTAAACAGGCAAACAAGTAAACAGGTAAACAAGTAAACAGGTAAACAAGCAAACAGGTAAACAGGTAAACCTGTAAACAAGTAAACAGGTAAACCTGTAAACAAGTAAACAGGCAAACAAGTAAACAGGTAAACAGCAAAACAATTAACTCGAACAGCAGTGAGTGTACAAATTACAGTTAACTCTGGGCCGCCACAACATGGGAAGGGTATATCATTCTCCAGGACTTTTTGGCAAACACCAACTCCTGGATCCACGTGGTTTTGCGATCTCAAATTACCCGCCCTTGGTTTTCATGAACATTTTACCAACCAATCAACTGCCGAGTTGAGGGAAAAGGAAATGGCTAGGGAACTTGCCTTTGCCATTTTAGTGGACACTGAGGCCGGGCATGTCAGTGGGCTATATAACACCAGCATTAGTCCGGAGCAGCCACACACACACATACACACTTGCATACACTTCACTATCAAAGACAGATACTGAAGTAATACTGCACGCAGTCGGTCCTTATGACCTGAGCATAGTACAGTCATCAGTCATTTTAATAACTATCAGACTATGGCCGATGACTGAACACTTATACTTTACACCCTGAACACGGGCGGATACAGCTTTTTTTAAAAGAGGGGGTGCACAATTAAGATCTATTTATTGTCTTTGGTGGTAATTTATACAGAAATAAAGATTTTTTTCGAAATAAAAAGGGGGGATGCGCACCCCCGCCTCTGTATCCGCCCATGCTGAATACTGATATATTAATACAAAGCTTTGATCTGTAACAATGGTAACACAGAACCTATACTCACCCAAGACTCAAGTCCTCAACACGTTCTTCAATGTCTGCGTTTCTGTCAGCCATGGTTGGAGTTCGTTACTGTTGGACACTTAACACTGCAGCCTGTGAAGAAGAATGGATGTTTGAGTAACCTAATGAAGCTTTGCAAATAAAAAATGTGGTACCTCCTGTTGCAATCTCTACTAGAAAAAAAGTTGACCCACATTTAGAAATTGATTATCAACTCGGAGATAACCTGTGACTATGTGCACATCACAATCAACATGCCTGATACAGCAACTACTGACTTTCTAAAACATAGGCCTACCTCCAGCCAACCATCTCTATATTCAAGTAAAACGTAGGCCCATCTCCAGCCAACCATCTCAATGTTCAAGTAAATCGTAGGGCCACCTCCAGCCAACCATCTCTATATTCAAGTAAAACGTAGGCCCACCTCCAGCCAACCATCTCTATGTTCAAGTAAAACATAGGCCCACCTCCAGCCAACCACATCTATGTTCAAGTAAAACGTAGGCCCACCTCCAGCCAACCATCTCTATATTCAAGTAAAACATAGGCCCACCTCCAGCCAACCATCTCTATATTCAAGTAAAACGTAGGCCCACCTCCAGCCAACCATCTCTATATTCAAGTAAAACGTAGACCCACCTCCTGCCAACCATCTCTATATTCAAGTAAAACGTAGGCCCACCTCCAGCCAACCATCTCTACATTGAAGTAAAACATAGGCCCACCTCCAGCCAACCATCTCTACATTCAAGTAAAACAAAGGCCCACCTCCAGCCAACCATCTCTATGTTCAAGTAAAACATAGGCCCACCTCCAGCCAACCATCTCTACATTCAAGTAAAACGTAGGCCCATCTCCAGCCAACCATCTCAATGTTCAAGTAAAACGTAGGCCCATCTCCAGCCAACCATCTCTATATTTAAGTAAAACGTAGGCCCACCTCCAGCCAACCATCTCTACATTCAAGTAAAACATAGGCCAACCTCCAGCTACCATCTCTATATTCAAGTAAAACGTAGGCCCACATCCAGCCAACCATCTCTATATTCAAGTAAAACGTAGGCCCACCTCCAGCCAACCATCTCTATATTCAAGTAAAACGTAGGCCCACCTCCAGCCAACCATCTCTATATTCAAATTAAACGTAGGCCCACCTCCATCCATCCATCTCTATATTCAAGTAAAACGTAGGCCCACCTCAAGCCAACCATCTCTATATTCAAGTAAAACGTAGGCCCACCTTCAGCCAACCATCTCTATGTTCAAGTAAAACATAGGCCAACCTCCAGCTACCATCTCTATATTCAAGTAAAACGTAGGCCAACCTCCAGCTACCATCTCTATATTCAAGTAAAACGTAGGCCCACCTCCAGCCAACCATCTCTATATTCAAGTAAAACGTAGGCCCACCTCCAGCCAACCATCTCTATATTCAAGTAAATGAAGTGGACCCTCATTGGGAGAATACTTCATGAGTTTTAAATTTCATCTGCTGAAAACATTTTTAATTTGCTCCAAGTTATGGAGGGAAAGATGAAAAATAAATACATTGTACATTCAAACATTTGATGAAGAATAATACCTGAGGGATTAGAAGGCCAAATAACAGTTTGTCCAATGACAACATGCAGCCTCACCAACGCCATTTTTCACAAATACAAAAAAACAGGGGTAGATTGTAATTTCAGGGTTTCTTAGTTGGTCAGTCTCATAACCAACTTAATAACCAAAAATGTAAGAAAAGAAGCCTTAGAATCACATCCAGTTATATATATACATGTATATATAGGACAGCCATTCATCAGTATCAATTCATAACTTTACACGGGTTAACATGGTTAAAGTCTTTGATTGGCGTTTGGAAGCTGGAAGAACATGAATAAATGACACTCTGTTATGGATAACAAAATCCAAAGAAAGAAGCCAGCCATTGACACGGGCCAGGGCATCTACCTTTCAGTGAGAGTAATACACTGTGCTTTAAATATCGTCACCTACAAATAAATACACTACAACGCAAAAGTTTTTTACTTTATTTCACTAAATTTCTGCAGATGTTTGCGTAACTATGTTGGGACTACGCAAAATGAGTCTAACTGATTATCATGAATATGTATTACGCAGTTAAGAGTTATATGTATACATGTAAACTATAAAGTGTATTCATTTTAACGTCGTACACGACCTTCGCAAACTAGTTGAAAGGTCCACTTGCTATTCACTAGTCGACAACATCTCCAATCTCATTAAAATAAGATTATTTTTTTTACGCTACCGCAAGACAAAGATCTGAGGATATCAAATTACGGGTCACGTCAGAACAACCTTTTGCGAATTTTGACCGACCAATGAAATGACTGACAAGAAATCAACATTGGCCAATCAGACGGCAGCTTTCTTGAGCTTTATGACACTATATTCAAACTGGCGACTAGAGTTCGAAACATATTTTGACATATTCTCAATGAAAATTTTTAAAAATTGATAAGAAGAACATTCTGGAATGGCTTAAAGATGGCCTAGATTGTATGGATATAATCATACAACCTGTAACTGTCGTTCGGAATACCCCCTGTTAGATATATCATGGTTGCATGATTAGAAAACACATTCCGACTGTCACTTTCATCATCTGGTAAGCGACGCTCTGATTGGTTGGATGAAAGGTCGTTCTGACGTGACCCTTTGTGGGATGTCCTCAGATCCTTGTGTAGCGTTGGCGAGAACTAAGATCTGATTTTAATGAGATTGCAACAACTCAAAATAGTCAAACAAGTTTGTGTTGTCTATGCAACATCCTAACCTTGGGAACTGCTTGTGCACAGGCAAGTTGTTCAGTACAATATTTTTGTTATTAAAATCTTTTTCAATTTGTTTCCACCATTTTCTCGATACCCTTTTATGCATATTTAAAATTTATGTTGCTTAATCATATTGCTCATGTCAGTGTTCCCAAATCTCTTGTATCATAAAACATATTATGTTTCTCCTTCCTAATCTAATGTTATAACATTTCCGATCATAACCATCATCGAAAACACAACAGATGATGCCAAGACAAATGTTACTATTGTCCAGTCATTGTCTCTATGGCCTGAAAATAGATTTTCTTAGTCTTTCAATCTTATGTCTAGGTCATAAACAGGACCATTAGCTGATATAAGGAATGTAAGATCAAGTGAATTGTCCAGTTATCTTACTTACTGGGTTGTTTTATCAAATAAGAGGACAGTATACAACATATGTCAGTCTGTGTGGAAGTTTTTACAATTCATATTCACAGATAAATAACAGTTGTGACAGGGAGGATTGTATGCTAGCTGAAGCAGACAGATTGAGAGCCATTGTCAACGTGAGTTGCCTTCATCCCTAGGTTATTTGGATGTCCGTGGCCTTCTAGAATGTTACTATACTTTAAGGATTTCTGTGGCCAGTGACGGACGTAATTCAAACTCCTTCCACACAGACACCGCATCAAAGTAATTTGTGTACTGATTACATCACTTTTACTGACAAGGTGGGGAAGTGGGGTGGTAGTTCCCACAAAACGGACAACACTGTCTGTGTCTCCTGGGCGACGCCTTTTATGTTGCCTCCAAACATACATGAAATAGAATGAACCAGTATACGATTATACACATCAGGAACGCAGAGAAAAAAACAAATTTGTTCTTGTTGTATATCAAGGCAACAATTCATCTTTCATAAATGTTTATGTTTTGGGGCCTAACATATCCACAATTAACCAAAATATGTTATGCCTGTATCTACAAAAATATATATATACAGGCTAGGTATTTGCCCACAGCAACACCTGCATAACTTTTTATTCATGCAATTAATTTGCAACTTATACCTGTTTTCCCTGCCCCAACTACTTGTGGGATTATGAATTTATCCCCAAATGATGTCAACTTGTCAAGTTCTCCATAGTGAGTGAGTTTGGTTTAACGCCGCTTTTAACAGTATTCCAGTTATATCACGGCGTGTCAGCTTAATGTGGGAGGAAAGCCTGAAGTGATGCAGGTCGCATACGTTTACCACTTCGGTGAAACCCACGAGCACGGGTATGGTGCTGACAAACCTAGAAACATAATCGGGGCGAACCGGGATTCGAACCCACAATCATAGGTTTCTGGCGTGTTCAAGGGACGCAACTCTGAACAGTGAATTGCTGCGCCTTAGACGACGGGGCCACCCGTGCCCCCTCAAGTTCTCCATAAGCAAACTTGTTGAAGATTTCCATAAGAGTCAAAGACTCAGACAAAGAACAGCCATACCAGCCTTTTATTGTTTGTTCACACTCTTGTATTTATATTGTAAATTGCTGTGTAAAAAACAGGTTTTTTGTAGGGGGGTTTCAAAGGGGGACGCCCTATACACAGGGTCGAAGAGTTTTGATGTGCCCCACCCTGCCCCGCCCCGCCCCACCCCAACACAAGGTCTTTACCATGAGGATGTAGCACAGGAAATATCATGTCAACAAGTCCGTATGGAAGTACGTAAATTAATCTTGTAATTACACTGGTTTGAAAAAGTGTTCATTAGTGCTGCAAAGAATACACTATAAGGCGAATACAATTCGTATAATGAATATAGTGTAACGAATATGAATATTTATTCACGAATAATAACAAGTCAGCAGTTGATGTATTATTCATGATATTCAGTGAAACAATAACAAAATAAATGATTTGACATGGTTTGTTAATTATTAATAAATTATACGTTAATATACTTCACTTATCCAGGTACTAGTGTCTGCTCAAATGCGACAATGACCAGTGACTAAAATACTGTCACTGAAGAAATCTATGTATATAATATGTTCTTATGGATATTTTAAGGGTCAGGGTATGTAAATGCACATGACTGAATATTCATGAATATTTGATTCTAGTGACCACGAATAACGAATTCAATTCATGAATGAATACGGTTCGATTCACCGAATACGCGAGTGAATCGTAACAGCCCTAGTGTTTATTGTATATCTGGACTGATGTTTGTAACCTAACTAATTTCATTCAATATTGTTTACATTCATTTCGTGCGTGAAGTGATCAGTAGATCACACAACTCACTGGCGATGACATAAGCTCTCTTGACTATCAGCATGATCAGTCAGATGGGTTTGAAATAGCATTATCATAAATAAAACTGATTATTGAAAAACATAAGAATATATTACCATGATTATACCTAAACAATGCATTTGACTGCAACATCTGGAAGTGGTGAGGACTGCAACATCTGATTGTGGTAAGAGCTGTCTACAGTTTTTATGCTAATAGTAATACATCACATTGTCTATACATTATAGTGGTTGTCATATCTGTCAACACAGATTTTTACATTGTGCTTCGGAGTAGGGAATTGTGCAAATGCACAGCTGGGTTTCCTTTTGCATTATTATTATTATTATTATTATTATCATTATTATCATTATTATTTTGTACCACACTTATCTAGATACTAGAATCTGCTCAAATGTGGCTTGTTTGTTCCCATACCAGTGGATCTGCATGCACTTAGTTATTATTATTATTATGATTATGATTATGATTATTATTTTATACCACACTTATCCAGATACTAGAATCTGTTCAAATGTGGCTTCTTTGTTCCCCATCCAGTGGAGCTGCATGCACTTAGTTATCATTCTCAACTCCCTGGGGAGTATACGACCCAAGCTGCCTGGCGCGAGAGGGTTTTACATCCACCTCACATACCGGGTACCCATTCCCTGCTGGGTGAACAGAGGCACATTTTGAGCTAAGTCACCAGCCCAGGTGTGACACCACACGTTTTGACCCCGGTCACCTACCATCAGATGAGTCTCCAGGGTGAATGTACTGGCCACTAGGTATAATGACATAAGGCCAGGCTTTTTTTATTTTTAGGATTACAGATTTTTGTTTTTTACTAGGTGATGATAACAAATAAAATAACTAACTACACGGCTATCAACTGGGGGAAACAATAGATATCTGATTTATTGATTTATTTTACTTTATTTTTTTCACATTTTCTCAAAAATTAGAGTTGGCAGGTCCGTAATCCGAAAAATATAAAACGGTCATCTTAACGGTGTTGGCTGGAGGTGGGACTACTTTAATTATATGTTAATATGACTCTTACCTTCTGGCCATCACTGTTCTCCCCACACTGATGCTGATGACAAGTATCTCATAGTGTCAACTGTTTCTTGTTGGAAACTACGTCCTCGCTCCTTGGTCTGGAAACGTAAAAAACAAACACTGAAAATCACCTCCAGTTAGTGCACAAAACATACATGCAGACCGGTGAAGATCCGGCTTAGAAAAGGTCTTCAGCAACCCATTCTTGCTATAAGAAGAGAGGCGACTAACGGGATCAGGTGGTCAGGCTCGCTGACTTGGTTGATCCATGTCATCGTATCCCAATTGCGTGAATTGATGCTCATGATATCACTCCATGGATTTTCTGGTCCAGACTCGATTATTTACAGACCGCCGTCATATAGCTGGAATATTGCTGAGCGTAGCGTTAAACAACAAACAAACAAACAAACATACATGCACCTGTAGAGAGGGGTATTGGCAAAAGATGTAATCACATTATACCATGTTATACACTTCAACCTCGTGAATGTGGACTGTACTGTTCTCAGTGAAATTGAGTGATTAACAAATGTCAAGGTTCATAAATCATGTCCATGGATTCCCTGAGATTTAACATTGCAAAGTTACCAGACCCGATAAAATGTTGCCAGTCCAGAATTTTCTAGACTAATGAACAAAAGAAACAAATGGGTAAACATGAGAATAGTACTGTTTAATGTTTGTTCTCAAAACATAACAGGGGGCACGGGTGGCGCAGTCGTCTAAGGCGCCGCGATTCGCTGTGCAGAGTTGCGTCCCTTGGGCACGCCAGAAACCTATGATTGTGGGTTCGAATCCCGGTTCGCCCCGATTATGTTTCTAGGTTTGTCAGCACCATACCCGTGCTCGTGGGTTTCACTGAAGTGGTAAACGTCTGAGACCTGCATCACTTTGGGCTTTCCTCCCACATTAAGCTGACACGCAGCGATAAAACTGGAATACTGTTAAAAGCGGCGTTAAACCCAACTCACTCACTAGCTCTCAAAACATAACAAAAAGCTGGTGGATTGTCAGCTTGGTAGCTTATACTCGTTGAAATTTTATTCATCAATAATCATGATAATGTGTTAAACATTAACACTACAGTTAATTTACCATATCCATTGAATTAAAACTAGAATGCTTAGTAAATTTATGGAATACAATAATGTCCCAACCATCTGGCAGGCAACTTTTAAAAACTGACCGTCCATCAGTAAAACAGACCATCTCGGACTGTCAGGCCAAGAGATTTTATTTGACAAGACTATAGGACTAACTGGTTTTTACTGAATACCACAATGTGTTAGGTTTCAGTTTCTGGAATGCCCTTTTAAAGAAGATAATTTCCGTCAAACATGCTTAATCCCCAGCATGAAAACAAAAAGACAAATCTATGTCAAAAAGATTTTCTTTTCATATGAACCTGCAGCAAATAGTATCATGTCTATAAAATGATAAACTGTGCAAAAAACGTAACATGCAAACAGCAGAAGAAATAGAGAAAAGTGCAATGAATAGAGATCATCGTCTTCCGTATCATCTTGACACCCAAATCTAACCGAGTCAGCTAGGCCTCAAGCAAGCAAGCAAGCAAGCATTACATCCTTAACATTCCATGACGTTGCGTACAAAACTGAAAGGACTGATACATGTTATCAGTCCTGTGGATTGATGTGGATTATCAGGCCCTGTGTCTGATAAGAACAGTGACATTTCACTTTTATCCTGGAGGAAAAAACAACACATAAAGACTGACACATAGTGTATAAAGTGATACGTCAGAAGATTGTTTCAAACCCACAGTGCATACAGATAAAGTATGTGCTTCTCTATAAATAGAATCATGTTAAAATAATACATTTAAGTGTAAACATCATCAGTGTAAAAGTATAACAGGGTTGAAAGGAAATGAATGACCCTAATCGCAGATCTACATGTGTGTGCAGTAGGGCTGCAACGAATACACTATGAGGCGAATACGTATCAGGAATATAGGGTGTCGAATACGAATATTTATTCACGAATACAACAAGTCAGCACTTGATGTATTATTTATTGTATTTAATGAAAAATACACTGATCGCTTGCTGCAACACTACCTTTGGGGTCAAAATAATTTATGAGCATAATGGACAATCAGTCTTTTAAACAGGGTGGAGTTGTAGATGACCCACACAACAGACTACTACTTTTAAATTTTTTGTTGAAAAAATATTCGATTCTTGTGACCACGAATAACGAATTCTTTTCATGAAGGGATACGGTTTGATTCACGGGATACACGAGTGAATCGTAACAGCTCTAGTCTGGCAGGTCTGCAGACAGCATGTGTTTCTCCTAAATGATTATTTAGAAATTTTAACTTGTAGGAGATAATTATAAAGCATACATTTACAGGACATGGGGTTATTATAACATAGTAACAATATTTCATGTGCCATGTGTAATATATGCTTATTATACAAAGGTCAGGATAACCTTCGATCAGTGTATAATATGTCACCAAACAGCTCATTGTTGGTACCTCAATCAGCGGAGACTACAACAACAAAATTAAATGACAATTTCAACATTACCCATATTGGAGATGAGTAAATGGTTCCTACAATTATGGATTATAGTGTATGGATTCATAAGTAACTAATATATATTTCGAATTTAACAAAAAAGTATAAAAAAAAAATTTCGGGGGGTTGGTTCATCCATGACGTAATGAATGACAAGCTAAAGAAATCTTTAAAAAACACATTTAGGCCTCATAATAAATTTGAAATTAGTTGCTGTTTTGGTCAATTCGGGAGGGAATGAGGTGTACGAAGGTAGGTGATATAATATGTATACTCTCATTGAAGTAAATCATTCAATCAGTGTTTTTGACAGCAACCTCATCTAAAGTGAGTGAGTGAGTATGGTTTTACGCCGCTTTTAGCAATATTCCAGCGATATCACGGCGGGGGGACACCAGAAATGGGCTTCACACATTGTACCCATGTCGGGAATCGAACCCGGGTCTTCGGCGTGACGAGCGAACGCTTTAACCACTAGGCTACCCGATCGCCCCCCTCATCTAAAGACGAACATAGATGTATATATGTTTGTAAGTCTTTGATATATAACTAACCATACGGATTGAAGGTGAGGTGAAATGGTGTTTAAAGTCTCGTCCAAGATTATTGCACTTATATAGCGACGTGCATGCATGTGTGTGTGTGTGTGGCTGCTTGTACTAGTCTGAACTGATGCCGATTTATAGAGCTAGCACACTGAGATACCATGCCGCAGTTTAACATGAATACCCCACTCAGACACAGTATACTGACTCCGAGCCGACCAGTCCTTGTTTTAGCCCCTTAATGCCAAGCGCCAGACTGGGTAACAACAAGTACCATCTTTTAACATCTTTTGGTGTGACGCGGCCGGGGATCGAACCCTGGACCTCCCCCTCTCCAGGCGGACGCTCTACCACAAGACCACAGAGGCGGTCTACGGATTGAAGAGGCACTCGAGATGTGTCTTGCTTTTATGATAGATTTGGGTTGCAAATCGCATCAAGTTATATCAAAGACGTATATAAATACACGTCTTTGGTTAAATTTGGGTGCGGGTAGAATCACAATTCTATCCTTAGCCTTTGGAATCTTAAATGAAAATACTCGTGAACATATTCTGTCAGCACCCCTGTCCAAAATGAGCACGTGTTTAATGATTGAAATAAAACATATTTAAGAACTAAAACCAGTCAAATAGGTATATTTGCAAATTTACGCTCGTCCGCAGTCATTATTTAACACGTCCCTCTTCTTGCACTAGATTTAGGCCACTAGAACAGCGTTCCGAACACACCCACTCGTAACCTCACTGACTCCTTTGCACTGATGAACTAATAAACAAACAAATAGCTGCGTTGCTTGCAGAAAGTGGGTCATACTTATTACTCGAAACAAGTGAATTGACTCAAATAACGCATGGATTTTTCTGACTTACCTCCGAGGACTTGCGTCATACCTAACACAGTTGTTACTGAAAGGAGGTAGTCAACCGGAACTAAGAAACAGGAAGTCCCGTTAACAAGCGGGCAATAACACAGGACCGTACCTCACCGGGCTGACAACGAGTATTTCTCACAGTAAGTGCGTTGTCACGCCCGACCAATTACTATAATGGATTTTGTTTTGGATACCTTAAATTTGTTTCGGGGTGAAGTTACGTATAACTTCGCATGATTAATATGATTAAAATGTGTACATTTTTCATAAAAACAAGAAACCCTCGCATGATCTATTTGAAAATATATACTCCGAGTTGATGCATCAGACGCAATATCGAGCGAGGAGCGAATATATTGATTTTTTAATTTTGCTTGCTTACTTTATGATTACTACAGGCCGCCGTCATACAGCTGGAATATTGCTGAGTGTGGCGTTAAACAATAAAAAAAGAAGCAAACATTTAACTTGCAAGCCGTGATTTATATTTCACTGAGATAATGTTAATCCCACTCCTTCGTCAAATCAAATAGTATCTTTGATCAAATTATGTTTTTTCGATTGGTCCAGTGGATCAAAATACATATCGTGCTGTCGTCATTAATTTTGATCCAAGTTCAATAAATTGACCCTGACCTTATATCGTTTTCAATATTAATAATATTAATAAAAATAATAATAATACTCGGCCCAGACTGAGTAGAGGCGATCTGAACGACCGCTGCATCGAAATTATGTAATATTTGTGCTGAGAGGATCAGGGGCGGTCGGGTGGCCTACTGGTTCAATTTAGAATACAGATTACTTTGTGAATACATATAGATCTGTATGTTTCAAAAAATAAAACTAGGAGATGGTAGATCTACAAGTGGTTTCCCAAACATCATTTACAAAAACGTACTGTAATGTCCAAATCACAAGGTTATCACAAAGTTAATTTGCAACGTTGTCGTTACGTTGTGGAATAACGTTACAATGTAACGTTGTACTAACGTTGGCATAGAGAGACGCAATTACGTTCTGAAAATTTTAGTATTAAGAGATGAAAATTCAAATGCCGAATATATAGAAAGGTAATGCATTACTGCCTTGGTATTCTGACAAATTCAGGTTGATTTTGATAATGCAGTTCTATTCCTTTATTACTATCAAGAAGCAAACTATAACGTTTCACCGACGTTTCAGAAACGTAGTTACAAAACGTTATGTGATGTCCGATGCACAACGTTTTTACAACGTAAATGTGCAACGTTGTTATAACGTTGTGAAATAACGTTGCACGTTGACGTTATAATAACGTTGTGACAACGTTATATCACGACGTTACCAATCCACAACCTTACCGCAACGTTGTGACAACGTCGTGTGTTAGCTGGGAAGTCACGCCGAAGATCCGGGTTCGAATCCCGAAATGGGTACAATGTGTGAAGCCCATTTCTGGTGTCCCCCGCCGTGATATTGCTGGAATATTGCTAAAAGCGGCGAAAAACCAAACTCACTCACTCACTGATAGGATCAGCAACCCTGCAGAGTTCTTTGCTTGGATGAAGTCAGCTGGCCTGAGAAGTGAAGCAGAAGGCTTTCTGTCCGCTGCTCAGGACCAGTCACTTCCCACTCGAAACCGTCGATCTGTTGACGGACATTGGGAGAGTACCCGGGTCTGCTGCCAGGAATACAGCCCTTCTGACAATCTGCGTAATACAGAAAGCTGCAGTGTTGGGGAGTCTTCACATTCTCCGAAAAGTTCTGGGTGGGTTTGACTAGGCAGTGCTTCCTGGGAAAAGTCCCATTCGCTGTCTGGGCTGCAGGGGGAGGGGGCAATTAAGGGCCCTGAGCTGATGATGAGCCTAACCATCCTGACTGTGCCAGGATCACCCAAGCCCTCTTTGATGCATTTTTAATCTGTATTATAATTATTATTATTATTATAATAATAATAATAATAATAATAATAATAATAATAATAATAATAATAATACCGAGTTGTCATGAAAACAACAACAATAATGATAATTTTACTGATGCTGATGATAATAACACTACTTATTTTTTTTATTTAAACAACGTACATATGTTCATTGTGAGTACAATTATTACCCCGGTGAAAGGATCAGTTTAAACATGTTATTTCATTTTGCATTCACAGAGTGGTTAAAAAATATACATTTGACCTCCGAAGAATATCCATTGGCATAACTTGCATATTAAGGAAAAACAAGTCATAATCTTGTGACTTACCCCAGAACCACGCACGACTGGGATGATGACATTCAAGTCAAACCTCTGGGTGGAACATCCTGCAGCGATCAGATATATTGATCCGAACCTATAAATTCTTTGCAGCTCCGTTCACCATTATGTGCGCTATATCACAAGAGGTTTTCCTATATCAAAGAACTCAAGATCAATTCTGTGGCAAGAAGCTGCCCATTGACACGCGTGTGAACTTGATCTATGCTTCCCATGTAAGTCGCGGTTGCTGTAACAAATATATCAGAGAATACAAGCGGACTAACACGGATTTAATATTGATTACCACTGCCACAAATAGTCCCCATTGACCCTCAAAGGTATAACCAGCGTCTGACCCGATACATCGGGAGCGATTTTCGAAGGGAATGAAATTAAACGTAAATTGTTGCAACTTCTTAGGGTATTTAGACAGGAATAGATTGAGTAATTTGTATGCGTGACATGCGCCGACATTCTGCGATTGGTTTCGCAATGGTTATAAAAAGACATGGAATACAAAAATAAATATATTCAATCTTTACAATAGTATACCTTGACGACTTTAAACAGACACATACACAGACAATGTGACCGGAGCGTCTTCCAAAGATCAAATATACCAAGATGATTCTATACAATTGTAGATTCTATTTATCGTCCAAAATCATTCATCCATTTTCAGTTTGTAAATAGAGATTATTGTCCGAGCATGTCCGAGGTCTCGGTGTTACTCGGGGAAATATATGGATTCTTACACTGGTTTTGTATGACACACATGCGAGTGTGATAATCTCCTTATTAGTATCCGACCCGTTAAGATCCGGGGTAGAATAGACCTTCAGTAACCCATGCTTGCTGTAAAAGGCGACTACGCTTGTCGTAAGAGGCGACTAACGGGATCGAGTGGTCAGACTCGCTGACTTGGTGGATGCATCTCATCGTACCCCAATTGCGTGAATCGATGCTCATGATGTCAATCACTGAATTGTCTTTCCAGACACGATTATTTACCGACCGCCGTCATATAGCTGGAATATTGCTGTGTGCGGCGTTAAACAACAAACCAAACCAAAACCTTAGAATCCATTGTTTCGTAATCCCTTTGAGCTACCCTTCACAAAAATACTCTGATCACGACCGCCATCTTCAGCTATGACGTCGTCTCTTTAGTGTGACGTCATTCCTACCTCTCGTCACAATAAGATTACAATGACGTCAACAATGCCGCCCTGGTGACGTAAACAATACGCAGGTGCGCCTGAAATGATATTTGCACTAGAGCACAAACGGATTTTATGAACTCGGTTTATTTTACCCCTCTGGGCCCGTTCCACAAAGCGGTCGTAGCTCTAAGACGGTCGTAAATCCCATATTTTAACAAAGACTTACGGGTGTCGTAGCGTTATGATAGCTTTGTGGAACAGGGCCCTGGGTACTAACCAACGTCGAGAGTGTAAATAGTACAGCTTCAGTGACAGGGAGATTCTAGTGATGTCATTTGTTACGTCATTGTAACCGATTACATCACAATGGCCTGCAAAGCAATGTGTTGCAGTTTCATTGGAGCGGTAACTACTGTGAGATATCGATTAAGTTCACTCAACTTATATCTCCCGTGGAAGCCAGGTTTGGGTGAAAAAACAGTTATACGTGTGTAAAGTGAAAACATGTCCGTCTGAGCCCCTTTATTCCAGACACCCTGCTATCCGTCATCACGACCTTGTTGGGACGTCGAAACACATACCCAAAGGCCCATAACTCTGCATCCATAATTCGTTAATCCAGAAAACACCACTGAGAAGAAAACCCGTCCGGATTAAAGAAGGGTTTCCATTTACCACTGTATCTGTTAAAGGCTAAGAGCAAACACATCAGGGTTGATTTGTGACAATCGCCTCATGTACACCTCCTGTACTATTAATGAGTAAGTGAGTGAGTGAGGTTTAAAGCCGCATTAACCGAATTTTAGTTATATCAAAGGTGTCAGCTTATTGTGGGAGGAGAGCGTGAGTGAGTGAGTTGGGTTTAACGCCGCTTTTAACATTATTCCAGTTATATCACGGCGTGTCAGCTTAATGTTGGAGGAAAGCCCGAAGTGATGCAGGTCTCAGACGTTTACCACTTCGGTGAAACCCACGAGCACGGGTATGGTGCTGACAAACCTAGAAACATAATCGGCGCGAACCGGGATTCGAACCCACAATCATAGGTTTCTGGCGTGCCAAAGGGACGCAACTCTGCACAGCGAATCGTGGCGCCTTTGACGACTGGGCCACCCGTGCCCCCTGGGAGGAAAGCCCGAAGGGATGCAGATGGTAGACATCTACGACGGACATGGGTATGGTTCTAACCTAGAAACATAATCAGGGCGAATAGTAATCTGTGGATCGATTCAGCGATCATATAGGTTTCTGACACGAACAAGGGACATAACTCTGCACAACGATTTGCGGCGCCTCAGACGACTGGGCCACACGCATCCTCATTAACTAGAAATGTGTTTCCCTGATACGTGAACACGGAAGAACCCTAAACGAGCAATAAAACAACCACTTTGGCTTCAGACATTGTCTAACTGCAGGTGACAGCTGACGTAAACAGCTTAAACTGTGTCACGGATCGAGTTCTTGTTACTGACCTCGCGTCTTCGCCACCTAAACACGTAGATGTACGGAGGGTTTACTGAGTGTTGTGAAACACTGGCGACTTATATACACACGTACGCCACAGGCCTTGAACGAACATGACGGAAATACCCCAAATGCCCTAGTTCTGAATGAGCCATAATTGGCCAATCAAGACCTTAAAACTGGATTTCCGTCCGCGTTGCGCTGGTCGATAGCCGCTAGACAAGACTTGACACATACGAGTCTTATTTTCATCCATATTGACAGATGTGCCTGGCTTTACTAACTCCTTTTAATATCTTCACTTTACTCTGCACGCTCTTAGGTGATGTATAGTTGGCGCCAAAATGAAACCGATTTTTTTTTCTGAGCACTCAATGTGAGATGCTCTGGCCAACAACTCTGGGGATTTTCTGAATCGTTTTTTTTGCGGAGCATATGCTGGACTCCTAGATAAACCATTCAACTTTTGTACAGCAAGGCCGTAGTTAACTTTTTTTTTGACAGGGCGGGGGGGGCGGGGGGGGGGGGGGGGGGGGGACTGCCCTGACCCCCGGCTGGCTACGGCACTGGTACATGGTACAGGTTATATGAAGAAGAGGATCAGGCATCGTCTCTCGGGAGTCCGTAGGTACACAAAGTCGAGAAGGTATGCATAGTGCTGAAAACTCCGTGCAGACCTGTGTTAAAACTGTTTTTCAGCAACACCATGCTTGTCGTAAGAGGCGACGAACGGGATCGGGTTGTCAGGTTGGATGACATGTTTGATGTATGTCATCGTATCCCAATTGCGAAGATCAATGCTCATGATATCAATCACTGGATTTTCTGGTAAAGACATTATTTACAGACCGCCGTCATATAGTTCCTGGCCTTCCAATTCGATTAAAATGTACAAACATGTTGAAATTACAACAGAATTACGTCTATTAATATCGTAAAACTAGGTCGTGGGGTCATTAATATTCAGTTATTCCTTTTATGGAACAAGTTCCCAGAAAAGTTTGAGGTCACTGGTCATCAGCTTGACTCGTGTCCCAGCTCCTTTCAAATCCAGTGATAGTTTTCCGGTTCAGGACTATTTATTAATTTTGCTGAGTGCCGTTACACACAAAAAAGAAATGTACGCATTGCCGCTGTTCCCGAAACTTTGTGTCTCTAACAAAAATCAAGTTGTCGGTCCTAGTTGCCTTAGTTCAGCCTTTACGTTAGATATATTGATTGTGACGTGGATAGATGTTATTTAGACATTGTATTTGTATCCGGATGAAGAGCTGCACAACCCTATGACTCAACCGACGTTACTGACGGTGTCATTGTACGAAGGCATACCACATACAGGATCCTGTTTTCCCCGGAAGTGTGAAACAGTTGACAAAGGAAACCCATGCCCGCGCATGCGTACAGATTACACGTCTGAACACAAAAACGCCATTGGAGATCCCAGCGTGATAGAGCTTGTCGTGAGAAATTGGATCGGGTCGGTGCACCGCTTGTATCATTAATTCAACATTTCCTGAGTGATTGAGTGAGGTTGATTTAAAGCCACACTGAACAGTATTTCAGTTATATCAAGGCGTGTCTGGTTATAATTTGTGGGAGGAAAGCCAGAAGAACTGCAGGTATTAGGCGCTCACAACCAGCATGGGTATGATCCTAAGTTTCTGGCACGAGCAAGGGACACAACTCTGCACAGAGATTTGCGGTGCCTCAGACGACTGGGCCACAAGTGCCGACTATTAACTAGAAATGTGTTTCCATGATAAGCAAGATTCCAAAACAAAGCTTCGGATTCTGGCACACCTAAGGGACGCGACTCTACATAGCGAATTGCGGCGCCATAGACGACTGGGCCACCCGTGCCCCTACTGGCTAATAATCATGACGTAAACTTACAATATTACAGGTACCACCATTTTCTAAAAGTTTTTTTCATAACAGGCGGAGATACAGAATCATACATAACAAGCTGTTGGACAGACAAGCTTATGTGAACCGTCGCCTAAATCAAAACTTGATTATCGGCGTTTCATGTTGCATACATAGCTATGATAAATGTTAGGTTTCAAATATCTTATCATAAATCAATTGTTCAACGGGGGGGGGGGGGTGTGCTTGTACTAGTCTGGACTGATGCCGATTTATAGTGCTTGCTCACTGAGATACCATGCCGCAGTTTAACACGAATACCCCACTCAGACACAGTATACTGACGCCGAGCCAACCAGTCCTTTTTTCAGCCCTTAATTGCCGAGACAGGGTAACAACAAGTACCATCTTTTAACGTCTTTTGGTATGACGCGGGCGGACGCTCTACCACTAGACCATGGAGGCGATCTGCGTGGAAAGGACGACGTAACCTGCGACTGACCTATCTGCAATGGAACTGGAGGTGGATCTAGGTTATACAGAAGCCATACAACTAGAATATTCACTGCTGGAGGAGTACATGTTATACAACAAGTGTTCTTCATAATACTACCTTCACTTCAGGCATCAGATATCCGTGTCAGGTCCTGTGAACGATTTTGAGGACAAAATATATTTTACAGCATTTTCGGGAACTGAATATTGTCTGTCTCCTCCAGCGAGTTTCGCGTAATTAGGCGTCACCACGCGTACGCGGTTCCAAACTGGTCATGCTGACGTCTAATTCATGTATAACTAAATAATTTAATCACACCACACACACTACACACCACACAGACCTTTTCAAGAAAATGTTTCCTGTTCAGGATCGATCGGAGTCCGGTCTAACATCGCCAACTGGTGACGACATTGTTAAACAAATAGGAGTGTGTCCTGTAAATTAATGCGCGGTCAGTTGCAATGAAATGTCCTGTTTATGAGTACTCAATAACACCCGAAAATATGTTTATCATACCGGTTATCTCCTAAGAAACAGATCAGCAAAACAACCGAAAGGAAACTGAATTAATATGATTGGTTTGGTTGGTTTGTTGTTTAACGCCGCACTCAGCAATATTCCAGCTATATGACGGCGGTCTGTAAATAATCGAGTCTGGACCAGACAATCCAGTGATTAATATCATGAGCATCGATCCACGCAATTGGGATCGATGACATGCATCAACCAAGTCAGCGAGTCTGACCACCCGATCCCGTTAGTCGCCTTTTACGACAATCATAGTCGCCTTTTACGGCAAGCATGGGTTGCCGAAGACCTATTCTACCCCGGATCTTCACGGGGAGACAAGCATGGGTTGCTGAAGACCCATTCTACCCCGGATCTTCACGGGGAGACAAGCATGGGTTGCTGAAGACCTATTCTATCCCGGATCCTCCAAGGGAAGACAAGCATGGGTTGCTGAAGACCTATTCTACCCCGGATCTTCACGGGAAGACAAGCATGGGTTGCTGAAGACCTATTCTACCCCGGATCTTCATGGGTCACTGCAAGCATAGGTTGCTGAAGACCTATTCTACCCCGGATCTCCATTGGTCACGGCAAGCATAGATTGCTGAAGACCTATTCTACCCCGGATCTTCACGGGGAGACAAGCATGGGTTGCTGAAGACCTATTCTACCCCGGATTTTCACGGGGAGACAAGCATGGGTTGTTGAAGACCTATTCTACCCCGGATCTATACGGGGAGACAAGCATGGGTTGCTGAAGACCTATTCTACCCCGGATCTATACGGGGAGACAAGCATGGGTTGCTGAAGACCTATTCTACCCCGGATATTCACGGGTCGAATTAATATGATCATCAGCAAGTGAGAATGTTTCTTTCGAAGTGTTGGCAATATTCCAGCAATAGCATGGCGGGGACACCTTCATTGGGCTTCCTTCATTGTACCCAAGTGGGGAATTGAAGCGGGACTTCGGCGTGACGAGCCGACGCGACTTTGAAATGTATTTCATGAGGATCGTTTCCATTCATTGAAATAAGGGAGGAAAGCCGAACGCGCACGCCACAGTTGCCACGTTGTGGAGACCCACGAGCACGTGCATCGTTCTGATAAATCAAATGTAGAATCCTGGCACGACTAAGGGACGCAACTCTCCTCAGCTCATATGCCGTACATTCTTGCCCCTGTGTTACAATGTTAATTGACGTCACATAAAAGAAAACGCCTTCCTTAAGTTTTGAGACATACCCGAATCCCAACAAACCCGTGAAGATCCGGGTTAGAATAGGTCTTCAGCAACCCCTGCTTGTCGTAAGAGGCGACTAACGGGATCGGGTGGTTCGGCTCGCTGACTTTAGTGAAGCATTGTCATCGTATCCAAGTCGCGTGGATCGATCCTCATGATATCGATCACGGGATTGTCTGGTCCAGACTCGATTGTTTACAGACCGCCGTTATAGCTGGAATATTGCTGTGTGCGATGATAAACAGCAACAAACAAACAGTTAACGACTCCCAACACTAACACTGAAGCTCCATAATACCCTGCATACATTTTATGAAAACACAACACAGAGAACATATGGTATTTGGGGTCGTATCTTATGGCATTGAACTGTTGACACCCTTGGTTTTGTCGAAAGGAAAACGTGCAGGCGTATTAACCTCAAACTTCAGGAATAAATATCTCATCTGAGATCGGATATGGAACTTCTTTTTGCAAGTCATCGTATGAATTCTTTTTTACGAGGGCTGGTGAAAAGTTCTAAGCCTAACAAACAAAACCAGCAATTGTGAAAGTATTTTTGATTTGATTTTACAACATAATCTCCCTGCTTTTCAAAACACTTCTCATATTGATAGTGCAGATGTTTTAATTCCGGTCAGGAAGAAGTTGGCTGAAGCCACCCTGAAATACCCATTCACGGCAGCATTGAGGTCATCGTTGTCGTCATAGCGCTTCCCACGAAGGTGTTCTTTTGGTTAAGGAAACAGGTGGACATCTGGCGAGTATGGAGGGTGAGGAAGCTCTTCGACTCCACATTTGCAAGTAGAGAGGTGCGAGAAGAGACATTGTCATGAAGTAGTAGAACTCCAGCAATCAGCATACCTCGCCGCTTTTCTTTTCAGCATAGTAGGCACTGGTAATCGTCTTTTGACTTTCTAAGGAATCAACAAGGATAACACCCTTTGCATCCCAGAATACAGTGGCCATAACTTTCTTCACTGATCTTTAAGACTTGAATTTCTTTGGTGCCGGAGAAGTGGGATGGTGTCATTCCCTGGATTGACGTTTTGACACGAGATGGTAGACCCATGTTTCATAACCGTTACTAATTTTTTTTTTAATTTGACGAAATCCTGATCAATTAGCTGTAAATTTTCTCTGACGATGCCAGTTCGCTCGGCATTCAAGGGCTAAATCAAAGACTGGTCGGTTCGGAGTCAGTATACTGTGTCTAAGTGGGGTATCCATGTTAAACTGCGGCATGATATCTCAGTGTGCTAGCACTGTAAATCGGCATCAGTCCGGACCAGTACAAGCAGCCAGACACACACATGCACGCGCATGCACGTCGCTATATAAGCGCAATAATCTTGGACGCGACGTTAAACCCAATTTCACCTCACCTCACCCATTTATACCCCTATCACGTTCAACTGGCTGTCACAAACGGCCTCAGCAGACCAAATACACTTGCAATGAACTACTCAAAGAATGCACTACATTGACTAGTTCACTTCGTTATGGCCCATAGTTAAAAGTTAGTCAGGCTTAGAACTTTTGTACCAGCCCTTGTCTCAGCAGTAAGTAAGTAAGTGAGTTGGGTTTAACGCCGCTTTAAACAGTATTCTAGTTATATCGCTGCGTGTCAGCTTAATGTGGGAGGAAAGCCCGAAGTGATGTAGGTCTTAGACATTTATCACTTTGGTGAAACCCTCGAGCACGGGTATGGTGCTGACAAACCTAGAAACATAATCGGGGCGAACCGGGATTCGAACCCACAATCATAGGTTTCTGTAACTCTGCACAGCGAATCGCGGCGCCTTAGACGACTGGTCCACCCCTGCCCCCTCCTCAGCAGTATAGAAGCTTACAGAAAATAGTCACTGAAAGCAAAGTGACAATATTGAGCAAGGGCTCTACAATAACCTCCAATGTATCAATGCTCAGTAAGGTTTAGGAAAGGGTCTCGTTCAATTTGTTAACTGTATATATTGATATAGAGAGAATACATCCTTACCTACTATCTATGTCCGCGTCCAATAAAGTCCCACCACCAGACTGGGTTCTCGACATTGCGTTTGTTCGATGAAGCGGAGAGACAAGGAGCATTCGGCGACATCTATTTCCTATCGTTAGGATAATTGTCAAATGCATCGAATGCGGATATTCCCTATACAATTTAAGTACGTGTCTTCACATCCTGTTAAGTGATGACAGACAAGTTAAGCGAATCATTATTAAGAAAACGTGACTAGCCAATTCAGAATTCTCGGGTTCTGGATGAACGTATATGATCAGTGCAGACTAACTGACTATCGTGTAATAGTTCCGGGTCATATAGTGCATGCGAAATAATTGAAAGATATACTCAAAGGAAGACATAAAGCTGATAAATGTAACGTAGGTTCATTTTAAATTAAAGCACAACAATTTAAAAAATCGCCTCTATTTCCTTGAAGGTTTAATTATTCTATATGCTTATAATTACCTTGCCTGGATTTCTAAAGATCTCTATATCTATTAAATTTCAAATTTAACTCCTAAAGTTATGATTCACCACATGGGTACAATGTGTGAAGCCCATTTCTGGTGTCCCTCGTCGTGATATTGCTGGAATATTGCTAAAAGAGGCGTAAAACCATACTCACTCACTCACTCACTCATGTTTAGTGAAAAAGTAAGTGATGTTCCTCAACCTGAAACAAATACTTGCAGATTGAAAGTGAGGCGAGGTGGGGTTTGAGGTTTAACGTCGCGTTCAAGTATATTCCGGTTTTATAAAGCTAGCGTACTTAGATACCATGTTACAGTTAAACACGGATACCCCACTCAGACACAGTATACTGACTTCGAATAGGCCAGTCCTTGTTTTATCTCCAAAAAGACGGAGGGCACGGGGCACGGTCTAAGGCGCCGCGATTCGCTGTGAAGAGTTGCGTCCCTTGGGCACACCAGAAACCTATGATTGTGGGTTCGAATCCCGGTTCCCCCGATTATGTTTCTAGGTTTGTCAGCACCATACCCGTGCTCATGGGTTTCACCGAAGTGGTAAACGTCTGAGACTTGCATCACTTCGGGCTTTCCTCCCACATTATTCTGACAAACCGCGATATAACTGTAATTCTGTTAAAAGCGGCGTTAAACCCAACTCACTCACCCACTCCAAAAAGACGAGCACAAGGCAGGGTAGCAACAGCAAGTTCTATCCTAAATGTATTTTGGTATGACGCGGATAGAGGATCGAACAACCGAAATTCCGCTCTTCGGGCACGCGCTCTCTCCACTACGGCACGGAGGCGGTCGTCCGAAAGGAAATAGAAAAGGCAGTCAGCCTTTTTACCCCACGCGTATTAAAACTGTACCACTTCACCCTGTTCAGGCTTCGTGAGAGGTTTACTGTGCACACAGACCATTGAAATTCCGTTTCTTTTGCTTTTCAACCTTGAGTGAGTGAGTCAGTTGGGTTTAACAGTATTCCAGTTTATATATCACGGCGTGTCAGCTTGATGTGGGAGGAAAGCCCAAAGTGATGCAGGTCACAGACGTTTACGACCCGTGAAAATCCGGGGTAGAATAGGTCTTCAGCAACCCATGCTTGCCGTAAAAGGCGACTATGCTTGTCGTAAACGGCGACTAACGGGATCGGGTGGTCAGGCTCGCTGACTTGGTTGATGAATGTAATCGTATCCCAATTGAGTGGATCGATGCTCATGATGTCAATCACTGGATTGTCTGGTCCAGACTCGAGTATTTATAACCGCCGTCATATAGCTGGAATAATGTTGAGTGCAACGTTAAACAACAAACAAAGAAACACAGACGTTTACCACTTTCGTGAAACCCACGAGCAAGGGAATGGTGCTGACAAACCTAGAAACATTCGGGGCGAACCGGGATTCGAACCCACAAACATAGGTTTCTGGCGTGCCCAAGGCACGCAACGCTGCACACCGAATTGCGGCGCCTTAGACGACTGGGCCACCCGTGACCACTCAACATACCTTGAACAATCATCCTCACTTTAATCCTCAGAATCATCACGTGTATTGTGTTCATATGTGTTCAATGAGTAATTACGTGTGGTCCATTCGACTTTCAAAATGAACTGTTTAAGTTAAATTAGGACACATGAAACATATATACTGACCAAAAACGTTGGAATCATAAATAGTTTTACGCAAATGTTTTAGTTGTGAAGGCCGAGTTTATTTACATGTGTACGGTATATACAAATATTTCAACACCCTAACGTTGTGCTCAGTGAAGAATGAGTCAGGCCTACACCGGTCTCCCAGGCATAGGGTTTATGTATTACCTCAAGGAAGTGTAACAACCCCCCCCCCCCCCCGACACACACACACACACACACCTCACTCCAACACCACAACAACTCCACCACCACCCAACCTCTGTCTAAATCACAGCACCAATCAATACTAATATTTAGTGCACATTAACTATACCATTAACTGTACCACTAACTTAAAAAGAAACGCTTTTGTGTGATATCGAGTTTCAATTCATTTTTATAAGACCCCGGGCCTTTGATAAACCGTTTGTTGGTCATGGGAGGTGAAGGTCTGTGTTCAAACCCCAACATGGGTATAATTTTGTAAACCTATTTCTGATGTTCCTCGTCGTTCTGTTGCTTGAATGTTGCTGACAGCGGCGAAAAACCATACCCATTCACGTGCATGCACGCCGCTACCTAAGTGCAATAATCCCAAAACGCGACTTTGAACCCAATTTCACCTTATGTTATCTTCTAAAAAATCATAAAATAGTCATGACATACATACAGTGTTAATGTTTGTTTGTTTGTTTGTTTGTTTCTTGTTTTACGCCGCACTCAGCAATATTCCAGTTGTATGACGGCGGTCTGTAAATAATCGAGTCTGGACCACACAAGCCAATGATTGATATCATTAGCATCGATCGTATCATTGGGATACGATGCTATGGATTAATCAAGTAAGCAAGCCTGACCACCCGATCCCGTTAGTCGCCTCTTACGCCTCAAACACGACTCGGGGTAATCGGATGATATGAATCATATCAATTGTCATGGACACGAATTAGGCTGAAATCTTCAGCTAAATGGCGGCGGTCTGTAAATAATCGAGTTTGGACCAGTGATTGACACAATGGACATACATCTATACAATTGGGATACGATGACATGCATCAACCAAGTCAGCGATCCTTGGCCACCGATCCTTTGTAAAATCAGTGTGGATGGATTTCCATCAAATCAATTAGTAGCATCGAGCAAACTTCATAGGCAATAAAAGCTGGCCAGAAGTAACATGATTACTTCAACATGTTTATAAGGGACGAACCAGAAAGCATTTCTGCTTGTAATTGCTTGTCAAACTGTCACATATAGATGATAAATGTACACTCGTGTCACACGCAACATAATAAATAATATTTATCTAACATATAGGTCAAACACTGATTTAATATTAAATACATTAATCATAAATGAATTGCGTGTCCACACGGCACGGCAAATTATCACGTTTATGAAAATATATGGAAAATAAACCCAAAATAACTAAAGCTTCAATCGTGTGAAAATATGTATATAATTAATTCATCATTAATGTCATTCTTATTCTTAAATCGTCTATTTAGCAATATGACAACACGTTACAAAGCGTTATGAACATGCACCAAAACAGTAAACGATGATGACACCTGTCGCGTTATAACGAGTATGCAACGCATGAAACCCATTTGACTTTATAACGCACCTCCTGTGTGAAGACGCCTTGTACAAACAAACGCTCCCCTTTCAACAATACCTACTTATATATGATAAACCTCTGTACGAGGATCGTCAAAATATCTACTCTAGTTTTCTAACGGGCATATTATATTAATAATGTCTATCACTGCGCACTGTAGATTAAAGTTGAAAGACAAACAGCGAGACTTATCACTGATACTCACAATTTCCCGTGCGAATATGTTGTGAAACCACTATCTCCGCACTATTAGCCGTTAGTGCACGAGGCGCGCGGGCAAATTGTGGTCGCGTCCTCGATTGTTTACAAATGCAGTTCCCGCAACACGTGCAATAACCGTCCAATGGCGGCCTGTCGTGTGTGTGCAGCTACCAAGAGATTGTCGGCGCCACACACACAGCTTATCAAATTGACCCTATTGGCGAGGCAAAATTGTTGTCTGTCGTAATGATTTCTAAATTCGTCGACAAACAGTTTCTACCGTATATGATTAAATGACGGTGGCGGCTAAATGAGACAATACCCAATTTGTGAAGTAGCGGTCTCATACACATCCAAATATGGAAAGAACACCACAACAATAGACACGTCGAGATCTGGGCCGTTGTAACCTTTACGAAAATACTTCCTCTGAACAAGAATGTTCACGGAGTTCTTAAATAGGAGAGACAGTTAAGTTGCGTTGCTTTAAATAATTAGGACCGGAAAAGGAACAGTTTTCAGTACACTGTATTTTGATATTCAGACAATCCAGATTATTTAGAGATTCTTTTGACAGCTGGAAAGGTCTATACTGAGATATATTTTTGTAGTTGAAATAAAACACTTCCTACTGTATAACTGGGCCCACAGCTGACGGATGCTTTTGTTCCCGATTGATATATAGACCATGACACAGGGACGCCAAATAAATCATTCAGAACAATTTACATATGTTTGTAACTTCCCAGTGCATTATGTCTCTCTCACTTTAAACTGATCGTTAAATCCAATATCATTTAAATAGTAGATATTCTGTAGATGTTACATACAGTCGTAGCTGGAGAAAAATAACATCTTGGGGATTGTTATAAATGAGAGAGGTTCATCTCAAAATATATTAAAGCGTTAAATTTGTAATTAGTTCCGCTTAGTCTGTTAAATAATTCTACTCCTTACAGAAAAAAAACGTGGATTACGTCAATGGGGGAGAACTTCCCGAGTCAAGGGAGTTTTATAACCCACTATGAAAGTTGAAAACAAAAGAAACGTGACTTTTACAGTCAGTAAACGCTCTTGCCTTGGGAAGATGATGGGGGAGGGGGTAGACAAAATTAAAAAGGGCCTGTTAAACTGATTCTTTTACAAATGCCTCGCACTGTTAAAAAACAACAAATAATGTGCCCTTTTCTGCCAGACGATATTAAAGTGTCCCAGAAAATAGTTTGTTATTTTAAAAAAAACGTTCATGAGCACCTGTAAATGTTGGAAGCATAACAAACCGAATTAACACACTCGTGTGAAGACCTGGGTTAGAATAGGTATCCTGGAACCCATGCTTGTCGTAAGGGGTGACTATGCTTGTCGTAAGGGATGACTATGCTTGTCGTAAGGGGTGACTATGTTTGTCGTAAGGGGTGACTATGCTTGTCGTAAGGGGTGACTATGTTTGTCGTAAGGGGTGACTATGCTTGTCGTAAGGGGTGACTATGCTTGTCGTAAGGGGTGACTATGCTTGTCGTAAGGGGTGACTATGCTTGTCGTAAGGGATGACTATGCTTGTCGTAAGGGGTGACTATGTTTGTCGTAAGGGGTGACTATTTTTGTTGAAAGGGGTGACTATGTTTGTCGTAAGGTATGACTATGTTTGTCGTAAGGGGTGACTATGTTTGTCGTAACGGGTGACTATGTTTGTCGTAACGGGTGACTATGTTTGTCGTAACGGGTGACTACATGTATGTTTGTTGAAAGGGGTGACTATGTTTGTCGTAAGGGGTGACTATGTTTGTCGTAAGCATCTTCGCGAATCAAGGGAGTTAACTGACTGTAAAAGTCCCGTTTCCAGCCTTGCCAAATTAGGCCTGCATTTCTGGGTTCGATCGTAGCGTGTTATGTCTCTGCTATTGACCAATCTCCTATTTATTCCACCTCTGATAACACTCGCATTTGCTTCAAACAAAATGGCGGCGCCCAGTGAAGATGATCTGATCGATAATCAAGATCTATATTATAATAAAACGGATCTAATTTCTATTTAAAACAAAAACATGAAAAGATTTGGAAACTATCTGTTGACGCTAAGTTGACGGTACACATGTTTTGCAAATCCTGCAATCGACGGAAATCTGCACGGCAGTTTACGAACCGGATGTTGATTTCATTACGCGATTTTGATTGGACTATGCATAGACTCGTTAGTTCTGCCAAACTGTAACTCCATAATTCCAGCCAAGGATGGAAACTGGACTTTTATTGTCAGTTAGATCCCTTGCCTCGGGAAGATGGTCGTAAGAGGCGACCAACGGAAAAGGGGTCAGGCTCGCTGACTTGATTGATACATGTCATCGTATCCCAATTGCGTGGATCGATGCTCATGATGTCAAGCACTGGATTGTCTGGTCCAGACTCGATTATTTACAGACCGCCGTCATATAGCTCGAATATTACCGAGTGCGGCGTTTAACAAACAAACAAACACGCAAACAATCCAAACCAAACCAAAACATTATTGATATATTTAACCAAACTTTACTGAAATATTTACGTATCATGTTTCCAAAAGTTAAATGCACAAATTACAAAACAATGCACCCCATAACATTATTACGCACTAGTCAAGAAGCGTATATTCAATATGGCTGCCGTGTCGGCCTTTGCTGTTACTGGATTGAAATTACACTGCCGAGCAAAAGAAAGTAGACACTTGAAAATAAGATTCGACCAAACGTTATCAAAACATTACAAAGCAGAAAACAGTTCCTGAAACACTGCACACTTCAGGTCCAAAACATAACTATGATACCCGTATCAAATACATCACCATCGAATAACAATTTCCTCTTGGTTCATTTTTATCCCATTTTTAATCGTAGTATATTTGTTAGTTTTTATTGATAGCTACAATTGACTTTAATCACCAGCGGCTGAAGGCATGGTGTTAATCCTGCTGGGGAGCCGTGAAGGAAGCAGAAGTATTGTAAGTCCCCACGGTCCCCAGTATGCTGGCCATACTTTGGTTGCTGGCCATCCCTAGCTCGTTTTTATCATGTATTGTTATGTATCGTAATAGCGTTTTATCGTTCCATACTATTTTTAAATATGTGATACCCTAGTTATTTTACTCTCCTTTAGAAAGTTTACACATATTCCGTATGTATGTTTAAATTGTTGTAGTCACGATATAGCTGAAATACTGCCGATTTGACTGTAAATTTTAACTCACTCACTCACTCACTCATTTTTATCCACCATCAAGCATGGGTGTCTACTTTGATCTGCACGGTAGTTTATGTGAGTACATGCTTAACATGCAGCACGAACATGCAAGCACCACTGATTTCGCGGTATGAACTGATCGCACTTGAAGACTTTTGTACACTTGTAAATGATTGATCTGTTATATTTTTTATCAAAGTTTCCGGAGTCGGCTTAGGTTCCTCGTACAGCAAACAGAAAGGAATACTGCCTGATTGTAGACCAATTGTCTAATGTCATTTCGTGAATTAAGGAATCCCATCAAAATCGAGAGGGAAACACTTGGCAGTCTTCAGTGTTTTCCACATCTGGTGCAAATGTCACCGGTTATTGGAAAAGCTATTTCAGATAATCGCATTAACTCCGTACTATGCCGGGCGCGGATCCAGAGGGGCTTTGAGTTGGGTTGGTTGTGGTGGGGTGTGGTGGGGTGGGGTGGGTTGTGGTGGGTTGTGGTGGGTTGGGGTTTGGTGTGGTGGGTGTGTACAAAATATAGGTAAATCACGTGGGGTCTATTTTCACCGAAATAACACCTAAATGATAGACTTTGGGCTATCAAACGCAAATAGCTGTATCTGCGCATGTTTCCTCTATCTCTATGTTTGAAAAGGTGAAATATTAGTGTTAATATTAGTGCAAAGCATCGGATTCGATTATTTACAGACCGCCGTCACATAGCTGGACTATTGCTGAGTGCGGCGTAAAACAACAAACGACTGTGACACCCATGTAAGCTAACAAGAAAACAATTTTACACTCCGTAAGTGACACCACAAGCATCCATTTCTCTCGAATATTTTACTTCATAAAGATACCGATGATTTTCAGAATATTAATGTAGTCAGAAGATATAGGACTCGCATATTTCTCAACTGTATAAAGGGTAGATTAAAGACTGCTAAAATAATCATTTCTGGAACATTTATATCTGGCGCATGCCAGCAAGTCATGGTACTCACGTGTTTTATACCATCACCGTGGCACTTGTTGTTTCTGCGCCCCGCTATTCAGTATGACGCTGTATAATGAGGGAAACGCTCCTTCAAGCAAACTGAAATGCATGTTACCGGGAAGCGAGGGCTCTCGTCCCATATATTGACCCTAGATATGGCCCGACATAGAAACACTATGTCAGATCATTCAGTCGAAGTGTTCCTAGATATGCCGTAATTAACTGGGACGTCTTTATCGGCGACAGTCGGGACATATGATGAATCATAACAGTAAATTGAAAAAACCTGTCAAATGATTGTTTTTGTCATCGAACACTATTTCGAGGCAATGGATTGTACTAGGTTTGGTCTCTTATGCGTCGTTACTGGTATCCAATTTTAAAAGAAAACAAATATTAAAACAGTTACTACAAAAACACCCACTAATACATCAATCAATACACCATTGTAGATCAACGCCAATCCCCCGACATCCATCCCCACCCAGCTCACACACACCCCCTATAATCCGCACCCCCAGCCCCACCAACCCCACACACAACCCCCCCCCCCCCCCCCCCACACACACACACACACAACACACACCCCACCCCCACCCCCAGCCCCACAGTCCCACCCAATCTCCACCCTTCCCACCCAGCCCCAAATCACCTACCGTCCTTCGTATACGTCACAGTGTTCAGTGCTGAAAGCTGATATCCAACGTTGACTTCATAAAACACAGCAAGCAACACACACGTTAACCATCACTTCGTGGATGTATTGATATCACTGCACGCCAGTAGTGTTTTTGTTTACGTCAAAGGAGTGTGCAGGAGTAAGTTACGAATGGGTTTATCAGTGCTATCTGAGTGGAGCCTGCTGAACATGCCAATAATATATATATTCTATAAATGACATGTAGATTACATCTTTGCACTGAGAGCAATACGTACGGACCTCAGGTTCGTGGCAACGGAGTCAGTGATTGAGAGGTTTTAATTAAAAAACTACCACGAACGGCGCAAATCGCTAATTGCAGACTGTAGTCATTTAGATCTTTGTCTATCTGCCACGGTGTTGCTTACTAGACAGTTAAAAAAAACTATTAGTAATATTCCGGACAAAAGAAATTATGAACTTTAAAACTAGATTTGACGCACAAATTACAAATGTTATCAAAACGTTAAAAAACCGCCGTCGAAACACCACCAACGTAAGGTCCAAAGCAGAACCCTAACTATGATGCCCGTATCAAATGCATCACATCGAATAACCATTTCTTGTAGTGCGATACTAATACGTCTGTTTCTATGTGCCTGTTACGACAAGCATAGACGCCTCTTACCGCAAGCATAGTCGCCTCTTACGGCAAGCATGGGTTGCTGAAGACCTATTCTACCCCGGATCTTCACGGGTGTGGACGTGAAGTATGGATGTGTATGTTCTGTTAATAATCGAGTTTGGGCCAGGCAAGCCAGGGAACACTCCAAAAATATGTAATCCGTTGTGGGATAATCTCACCGCTACCAACGATGACATCTTAGTGGAACAATCAGGTATTTTTATTCTCTCTCTCTCTCTCTCTCTCTCTCTCTCTCTCTCTCTCTCTCTCTCTCTCTCTTCAAGGGTAATGGGTGTATACAAATTCATGGGTTTTTTCCCACCTTGTTGATAACAGCTGGCATGGCGATGTGAAATGTAATGTAAGAAATGAGGTGAATCTAATATTAAACATTTTTTTAGCATGACTTTTTTCGCGATGTGCCTTCTGTTTTCAGAAATACTGTTCAGAAATGATTGCATTTAATCATCGACGGATGTATTCATTCATCTATTCGTATATTCATTCAATTAGTTAGTTCTACATGTAATGAGTTGTCAGTTAGTTAGTTAGTTAGTTAGTTAGTTAGTTAGTTAGTTAGTCGAGTGTCTTTGGGACCCGGGTCTAGACCACACCATTACTTTCCAGCGTAAGAAACTGGCACTTGTCCTGTAGTCCTTGCCAAACTGCCCAATGGTAAAGGTATCATAAGGACTAGTAGAAATGTGCCCTTTTTAAGGGTTTTGCTATATGTTGTCATTATAAGGACTAGTGGACGAAACCTGTTAGTTTCTAACCCTGCTTTCTTGTCGAAAGAGATGACGAAGTCAATTGGAGGTCTCTCTACCCCGCTGGCGTGGGGCGGTACTCAAAATATCTACCACTGGAGTGTGGTACAGAGTCGAATATTTACAGGCTGTCGTAATGTAGCTTAATGTCACATGAAATTCCAAATAGCTGGCTAGGGCGATATACTGCCAATTAGATGACTGGGCATGTTGTGAGGAAATGAATTGCTTTCCTCGCCTGCCGCCGCTATAACACGAAAGACACGGTACCAGTCTAGCTCTTTCCGACCTGTTTCCCCGTATAGAGTGTCGCATCTTCCCGAGTCAACAAGGGAGTTAACTGACTATAAACGTCCAGTTTCCACCCAGGCTGGACTTATGGAGTTAGAGTTTGGCTGGACGAACGAGGCTATGCATAGTCCAATCAAAATCGCGTAACGAAATTGACATCCGGTTCGTAACCTGCCGTGCAGATTTCAGTCGATTTCAGGATTTGCAAAGCATGTGTACTACCAACTCGGCGGCAACAGATCTTTTCCAAACCTTTGCATGTTTTAAATCAAGGTGCTCACGTGATTTGATGTACTTCGCGAAGTAAAACTCGTTTTATTACAATAAAGATTTTGATTATTTATCAGATCGTATTGACTGTGCGGCGCCATTTTGTTTGAAGCAAATGCGAGTGATGAGAGGTGGAATCTCATTGGTCAATAGGAGGGACATAGAGGGGGCATAACTCGTGGCGCTACGATCGAACCCAGACATTCCAGCCTGGTTCGCCAAGGGTGGAAACTGGACTTTTCAGTCAGTTAACTCCCTTGCCTCGGGAAGATGAGCATGTCGCAGCTGTGAAACGTTGACCCATTTCTGTGAAGCGGGCCTGTAAGTGGGACGAGAACGGAAGTACAGCATATCATTGCTGTGAAAACGTATTACTCGTTTTGTTTTCAAAATATGTTTGTTTTCTACTTTTATATTACATAAATATTTAAACTAAAATGTGCCATATTCTCATTCCTGATTCTGATGGTACCACATACAAATCACAATTTGTTTTATCTTCTGAGTTACACATGTGCTCTTTATGACAGTACAAGTACTTGCATCAATAGGTAGGTATACTACAAAATGTCTTTGCGCAGTGTTGATCCTCTGGCTCAAAGGGGGGCACGGGTGGCGCAGTCGTCTAAGGCGCCGCGATTCGCTGTGAAGAGTTGCGTCCCTTGGGCACGCCAGAAACCTATGATTGTGGGCTCGAATCCCGGTTCGCCCCGATTATGTTTCTAGGTTTGTCAGCACCATACCCGTGCTCGTGGATTTCACCGAAGTGGTAATCGTCTGAAACCTGCATCACTTGGGGCTTTCCTCCCACATTATTCTGACACGCCGCGATATGACTGGAATAATGTTAAAAGCGGCGATAAACCCAACTCACTCACTCTGGCTCAAAGTTGTCTAGTATCGTAAATTCATGTATCCGGCGAGAAAACTGTTATATTCTCTGCGCAATATCCCAGCAATACCTCAGCTAGGAAAACCTTTTGGGGACTCGAACCAGGTGACGTGACGTGACGAGTGGACACTTTAACCACTAGGCTACCCTACGCTCCTTATTGTGCATGTAATGATTGTCATGATTCAAATGCGCTTATAACATTATATTTCCCACGCCTCGTGAAGATCCTGGTTGGAATTAGTAATCATCAACCAACGCTTGCCGTAAGAGGCGACTAACGGGATCGTGTGATCAGGCTCGCTGACTTAGTTGATGCATCTCATTGTATCCCAGTTGCGTAGATCGATGCTCGTGGTGTCAAAACCTAGACTGTCAGATCCAGACTCGATTATTTACAAACTGCAGTCATCTGGCTGGAATATTGTGCGGCGTTAAAAATACCAAAAAAATGTATTTCCCTCGATAACGCTTCAAATGTTGTGTGATATATAAGCTTCTTTGTCATAGATATTGATTCTGTTGGCTCTATAACATGGCAAAATAAGGTTGGAATAAACATGACCTACAATGCGAACTCCTGTATGTGTCCAATGGAAGCAGTTGTAGTTTGTGTGCAGGACGCCTGTTGGAGTACTGCTGTGCGGAATCAGGGATTTCTTTAGGCCAGTTGTGTGAATGACGTGTGCTACCGGAAAAGCCAGACGTGCTTACCCTTTTCGCGAACACCTGGTGTCATCACTGATTTTCAGTGGTCCATTCATGTAATTTTCACAACTATTTGCCCTTTAAGCCAAATGGAATCTGTTTCAGCAGATAATCTATTCTCTTGCACTGAAAAATTATATTTACGTTCGATTCGAAAAGTTGGAAGACCCAAGGACCGCTCGACAAAGCGATTGCAGCTATGAGGCGACCGTAGCTTCTATATTTTAACATAGACGTACGACAGTCGTGGCGCTACGGTCTCTTTGTTGAACTGACCCCATGTGAACCTGTGTTGACCAACGTATAACCGAGGCTTTGGTTGACCAATGCTATCACATGCTGACACGTTGACGTTTTACTTCGGTCCCATCGGTCATCGTTTAAAATAATGACTACGAGCGCTCGATTTGTAAAATTTGAGTGATCTGAGTCAACCGAGTTTATCCCTTTTCCTGCTGCCAGGGTTGACCTATTCAACCCCAGTCGACCAGTGTTAATCAAGGGAACTTAAAGCAGTACCCAACACAAAAAGAACAGAATGCAAACATGGTTTTAATAATGGCTGGTAGAAGGATAAACACAACAAGCATTTCTATGTCATACAACTATTCGAGGTTGTGACCATGCTTGACAAAGTACATTGTACATTGTCTATGTAATGCATTTCAAACGACAACAAAATAACGCATAGAACATCAAACAAATGATGTAAATTAGTCATCAAAGTTTTGATTCTAAATTATTTCTATTAACAATCGAAAGTTACATTTCCGTGACGCATATCAGAATACTTACTCTATCAATGCCTGGTTAATTATATTCATTAAAATGCTTAAGATATTCATGAAAGAATCAATGACTGAAACAAATTAGCGTTACCCATGCCGTCACGTGGTGGCTGCTAACGAGAGAACCGCATCCTAGGGATAAGTAGGTGTGGCCAACTTAGGTCAACCGAAGTATAGCGTAAATCAGTTACCTTGAGTTAACATTGGTCAACATGGGTTCACCTGCGTCGCCCAGGGGTTTCAAATCGAACGCAAGCATTGTTTAGCCAAGGTCAACATGGGTTCACCTGCGTCGTCCAGGGGTTTCAAATCGAACGCAAGCATTGGTCAGCCAAGGTTAACTTGGGTTCACCTGCGTCGTCTAGAGGTTTCAAATCGAACGCAAGCATTGGTCAGCCAAGATTAACTTAGGTTCACCTGCGTCGTCCAGAGGTTTCAAATCGAAAGCAAGCATTGGTCAGCCAAGATTAACTTAGGTTCACCTGCATCGTCCAGGGGTTTCAAATCGAACGCAAGGACTGGTCAGCCAAGGTTAACCTGGGTTCACCTGCGGCTTCTAGAGGTTTCAAATCGAAAGCAAGCATTGGTCAGCCAAGATTAACTTAGGTTCACCTGCGTCGTCCAAGGGTTTCAAATCGAACGGAGGCAGTATTCCCGCTTTATTCAGTCGTGGAAAATTCATTTTAATGAATGTAATATACCATAATAACTTAGAATACACAGCTCATCGCATAATCATTCTTACTGAATCGTTTGCACACATATGATAGCGTATTGTATATCCGTCTTATTTACCGATAACACACAGTTTGTACATATGCTGATTTTAATCCTGAAGGTAACAGTGTATACATCTTTAAAAGCGAGTGAGTGTGGGTGAGTGATTTGGGTTTAACACCACTTGGAACAGTATTCCAGTTATATCACGGCGTGTCAGCTTTCGTGAAACATACGAGCACGGGTATGGTGGTGACAAACCAAGAAACATAATCGGTGCGAACCGGGATTTGAACCCACGCTCATAGGTTCCTGGGGTGCCAATGGGACGCATCTCTGCATAGCGAACTGCGGCGCTTTAGACGACTCGGCTACTCGCATAAAAGTGAGTGGGTGAGTTTGGTTTAACATTATTTCAGTAAACATCACGGCGTGTCGGCTTCATGTGGGAGGACGGCCCGAAGTATTGCATGTCTTAGACATTAAAAACCCACGAGCACAGATAGGGTGCTGACAAGTCAAGAATCATAATATGGGATTCGAAAGGCGAGTGAGTGAATGGGTTTGGGTTTACGCCGCTTTTAGCAATATTCCAGAAATATCACGACAGGGGACACCGGAAAGGGGCTTCACACATTGTACCAATCTGGGGATTCAAACCCGGGTCTTCGGCGTGACGAGCGAACGACCACGTAACAGACGTATGTCACCTTGTTTTCATAATACGACCGACCCGTGAAGATCCGGGATAGGATAGGTCTTCAGCAACCCATGCTTGCCGTAAAAGCCGACTATGCTTGTCGTAAGAGCCGACTATGCTTGTCGTAAGAGGCACTAACGGTGACTGGTTGATGTATGTCATCGATCCCATTATACGACCACGTGGCAGACACGTCACCTTGTCACTTTATTACGACCTCGTGACAGACACATGTCACCTTGTGTCATATAACGACCACGTGACAGACTCATATATGGTTCATTACTGTTCCTATTCCCAAAATTTCTATCTGACGTCGCCAGTGTATCAAGGTAACCACGCCACCACTTGACCAATCTCCCTGCACAATCTCATTATCCTGCTTCAGAAGAAGCTTAACCCATCGTACTTAGATGTCTAAAACACCCGCAGCCAAAACAGCTTTGACCTTTTGCTAGTGTGAAGAAATAGAACCACATCTTGCCTGAGTGCTGTTCGCCATATTCCCGGGGCTATAAAACGTCCTTGGTGTTCTAGTGAGGGCTTGTAGCTTCTGTAGCAGGAGGTATGACAACACCCATGGTGTTCTAGTGAGGGCTTGTAGCCGCTGTAGCAGGAGGTATGACAACACCCATGGTGTTCTAGTGAGGGCTTGTAGCCCCTGTAGCAGGGGTATGGCAACACCCATGGTGTTCTAGTGAGGGATGGTAGCTTCTGTAGCAGGAGGTATGGCAACACCCATGGTGTTCTAGTGAGGGCTTGTAGCCGCTGTAGCAGGAGGTATGGCAACATGCATGGTGTTCTAGTGAGGGCTTGTAGCCGCTGTAGCAGAGGTATAGCAACATCCATGGTGTTCTAGTGAGGGCTTGTAGCCGCTGTAGCAGGGGTATGGCATCACCCATGGTGTTCTAGTGAGGGCTTGTAGCCTCTGTAGCAGGAGGTATGGCAACACCCATGGTGTTCTAGTGAGGGCTTGTAGCCGCTGTAGCAGGGGTATGGCAACTTCCATGGTGTTCTAGTGAGGGATTGTAGCCTCTGTAGCAGAAGGTATGGCAACATCCATGGTGTTCTAGTGAGGGATTGTAGCCGCTGTAGCAGGAGGTATGGCAACACCCATGGTGTTCTAGTGAGGGCTTGAAGCCGCTGTAGGAGGGGTATGGCAACACCCATGGTGTTCTAGTGAGGGCTTGTAGCCGCTGTAGCAGGAGGTATGGCAACACCCATGGTGTTCTAGTGAGGGCTTAAAGCCGCTGTAGGAGTGGTATGGCAACACCCATGGTGTTCTAGTGAGGGCTTGTAGCCGCTGTAGGAGTGGTATGGCAACACCCATGGTGTTCTAGTGAGGGCTTGTAGCCTCTGTAGGAGGGGTATGGCAACACCCATGGTGTTCTAGTGAGGGCTTGTAGCCGCTGTAGCAGGGGTATGGCAACACCCATGGTGTTCTAGTGAGGGCTTGTAGCCGCTGTAGCAGGAGGTATGGCAACACCCATGGTGTTCTAGTGAGGGCTTGTAGCCGCTGTAGCAGGAGGTATGGCAACACCCATGGTGTTCTAGTGAGGGCTTGTAGCCGCTGTAGGAGGGGTATGGCAACACCCATGGTGTTCTAGTGAGGGCTTGTAGCCGCTGTAGGAGTGGTATGGCAACACCAATGGTGTTCTAGTGAGGGCTTGTAGCCGCTGTAGGAGTGGTATAGCAACACCCATGGTGTTCTAGTGAGGGCTTGAAGCCGCTGCAGGAGGGGTATGGCAACACCCATGGTGTTCTAGTGAGGGCTTGTAGCCGCTGTAGGAGGGGTATAGCAACACCCATGGTGTTCTAGTTAGGGCTTGTAGCCTCTGTAGGAGGAGTATGGCAACACCCATGGTGTTCTAGTGAGGGCTTGTAGCCTCTGTAGCAGGGGTATGGCAACATCCATGGTGTTCTAGTGAGGGCTTGTAGCCGCTGTAGCAGGGGTATAGCAACACCCATGGTGTTCTAGTGAGGGCTTCTTGCCGCTGTAGCAGGAGTATGGCAACACCCATGGTGTTCTAGTGAGGGCTTGTAGCCTCTGTAGCAGGGGTATGGCAACACCCATGGTGTTCTAGTGAGGGCTTGTAGCCTCTGTAGCAGGAGATATAGCTACACCCATGGTGTTCTAGTGAGGGCTTGTAGCCCCTGTAGCAGGAGGAAAGGCAACACCCATGGTGTTCTAGTGAGGGCTTGTAGCCGCTGTAGCAGGAGGTATAGCAACACCCATGGTGTTCTAGTGAGGGCTTGTAGCCGCTGTAGCAGGAGGTATAGCAACACCCATGGTGTTCAAGTGAGGGCTTGTAGCCGCTGTAGGAGGGGTATGGCAACACCCATGGTGTTCTAGTGAGGGCTTGTAGCCGCTGTAGCAGGGGTATAGCAGCACCCATGGTGTTCTAGTGAGGGCTTGTAGCCGCTGTAGCAGAGGTATAGCAGCACCCATGGTGTTCTAGTGAGGGCTTGTAGCCTCTGTAGCAGGGGTATGGCAACATCCATGGTGTTCTAGTGAGGGCTTATAGCCGCTCTAGCAGGAGGTATAGCAACACCCATGGTGTTCTAGTGAGGGCGTATAGCCGCTGTAGCAGGGGTATGGCAACATCCATGGTGTTCTAGTGATTTCTTGTTGCCGCTGTAGCAGGGGTATGGCAACATCCATGGTGTTCTAGTGAGGGCTTATAGCCGCAGTAGCAGGGGTATGGCAAGATTCATGGTGTTCTAGTGAGGGCTTGTAGCCGCTGTAGCAGGGGTATGGCAACATCCATGGTGTTCTAGTGAGGGCTTGTAGCCGCTGTAGCAGGGGTATGGCAACATCCATGGTGTTCTAGTGAGGGCTTGTAGCTGCTGTAGCAGGGGTATGGCAACATCCATGGTGTTCTAGTGAGGGCTTGTAGCCTCTGTAGCAGGAGTATGGCAACACCCATGGTGTTCTAGTGAGGGCTTGTAGCCGCTGTAGCAGGGGTATGGCAACATCCATGGTGTTCTAGTGAGGGCTTGTAGCCGCTGTAGCAGAGGTATGGCAACACCCATGGTGTTCTAGTGAGGGCTTGTAGCCGCTGTAGCAGGAGGTATGGCAACACCCATGGTGTTCTAGTGAGGGATTGTAGCCTCTGTAGCAGGAGGTATGGCAACACCCATGGTGTTCTAGTGAGGGCTTGTAGCCGCTGTAGCAGGAGTATGGAAACACCCATGGTGTTCTAGTGAGGGCTTGTAGCCGCTGTAGCAGGGGTATGGCAACATCCATGGTGTTCTAGTGAGGGCTTGTAGCCGCTGTAGCAGAGGTATGGCAACACCCATGGTGTTCTAGTGAGGGCTTGTAGCCGCTGTAGCAGGAGGTATGGCAACACCCATGGTGTTCTAGTGAGGGCTTGTAGCCGCTGTAGCAGGAGGTATGGCAACACCCATGGTGTTCTAGTGAGGGCTTGTAGCCGCTGTAGCAGGAGGTATGGCAACACCCATGGTGTTCTAGTGAGGGCTTGTAGCCGCTGTAGCAGGAGTATGGCAACACCCATGGTGTTCTAGTGAGGGCTTGTAGCCGCTGTAGCAGGAGGTATGGCAACACCCATGGTGTTCTAGTGAGGGCTTGTAGCCGCTGTAGCAGAGGTATAGCAGCACCCATGGTGTTCTAGTGAGGGCTTGTAGCCGCTGTAGGAGGGGTATGGCAACACCCATGGTGTTCTAGTGAGGGCTTGTATTTTATTCCTATATTACATAGCTTATTCGCTTGTCGTAAGATCTGATTGTCAGGCTCGCTGACTTGGTTGATGCATGTCATCATTCCCAATTGCGTGGATCAATGCTCACGATATCAATCACTGGATTGTCTGGTCCAGATTCGAGTATTTACAGACCGCCGTCATATAGCTGGAATATCGCTGAGTGCGGCGTTAAACAACAAATCAACCAACCGACCAACCAACCAACCAACCAACATAGCCTATTCAATATATACTAGGTTATTTCCAAGGAATGGTAGTCGGCTGTTATAATGCCAGTATTTAAGAAAGTCATTGACACTGACCCAGGCAACTATCGTGGATCAGCCTTGTTTGGTGTTTCGGTAAATTATTTACTTCAGTCATTAAGCAAAGACTCTTGTCTTGATCTTCAGACAGTGATATTATCACGGATGAGAATACATTGTCAAAGGTGGGAATAAGAGGAAAATTACTAACTGTAATTAAAGCAATGCATCCAAACGTAAAATCATGTGTTTGTAAGGATGGGTTTAACTCGAATTATATTACAAATAACCTGGGTTTAATGCAATGTGAGGTTTTGTCACCAATGTTATTTTCATTATACACAAATAATTTCGAAATGGCTTTTTTTAAAGGGAATTGCACAACTTATGATTGTAACTGCCTAAGTCTATGTTTGTTAATGTATGCCGATGACTTAATAATGTTCTCGGAATCAGTAGAAGGTTTGCAAGGTCAATTAAATGTTCTTTTGGACTATACAAAGCAATGGGGACATGAGGTTAATCTAGAAAAAAATTAACTTGTTGTATTTACCCTCGAAAGTGGTTGATAATTTATTTTATATCTATGAATATTATTTAATTTTAATTATAACAAATTTACAGTTTCGGAACGACCCAGGCAGATAGGCGTTGTTTAGTTTGTATCGTAATTGTCACTATATCTAAATCTTGAAACAATGTTGTCTCTGTTTTTTAATTACAGTAAACTACGGTTATAACGAACATGCTTATAACGAACTGATGGATATAACGAACTACTTTTTTGGTCCTGACTTTTTGCTGTAGTTATGCTTGTTTATATGCGTATAACGAACTACGGTTAAAACGAACTAAAATTAGTAGTCCCCTTGAGTTCGTTATAACCGTACTTTACTGTATATTGGTAGCATTGTATGCCATGCATCCCAAGTGTGGGGTTCGCGTAAGTGCGATAATATCGAAAGAGTACATCTGGAGTATTGTAAACGAATACTCGGTGCTAAGAGATCAACTAGTTATGCTATAATATATTGTGTATTAGATTATTAGATTGTTTCACATGATCAAATATTGGAGTAAGCTACTAGTAACTAATAGGTGTATTCTTAAAGGTTGTTATAATTTATGTAAGATGCAATGGAATACGACAATAAGTACAATTGGGTATATGAGGTTTATAATATATTGTTTTCCATTGGCTTCGGATACATTTGGAATAATCAGGAGCATACAAATTCTTTTCCAGTAATAAAGCAGAGGCATCTTGATCAAGCCACACAGGCAATAAGAGGTCAGATCTCTATTTTTCCTAAATGTACATGTGTATTGTTTAGATTTCATGTTGATGCCCACTCACTAAAATTTTATCTGAGAAAATCAATTCCAGTCATTTACAGAAAATATATATCCAACTTAAAGCCTTCAACCTACATGTTATCATCTGAAACTAGAAGATACCAAGGTTTACATTTGTCCGAAAGAAAATGTCATGTATGTCCTCTAGAAATAGAGGATAAATTCCATTTTATTCTTAAATGTCCATTGTATGATCACCCAAGGAAACAGTAAATAAGGCCGTACTATTGGGAAACATAACATCTGTATTTAAACTTGTACAGTTATTTTCTATTACCAGCGTAAAGCAGATGTCCTGTCTTGGCAAATATCTTAATAGAGCGTGTCAGCTAAGAAATAACCAATTATAGTCGTGTGAATTCTCCAATCGTCTGTATTAACTGTTTAAACATGCATTCCATTGTACTGATAAGCTGTAAAGCTTACGGTCAGTAAAGAATTGAATTGAATCCAGTAATCGACATCATGAAGATCGATCTACGCAATTGAGATACGATGACATGTATCAACCGAGTCAGTGAGCCTGACCACCTGATCCCGTTAATCGCCTCTTACGACGACTAATTTTCAGCAATTAACATTTTCAGTCACTTCTAACAAAAATAAGTCAGACATTAGACATTTCTATTGTAGTTTGTGAAACAATAGATATCTTCACTGTGGTCTGTCAAACAATAGATATCTTCACTGTGGTTTGTCAAACAATAGATATCTTCACTGTGGTTTGTCAAACAATAGATGTCTTCACTGTGGTTGGTCAAACAATAGATATCTTCACTGTGGTCTACCAAACAATAGCTATCTTCACTGTGGTTTGTCAAACAATAGACAGTTCTATTGTCAAACAATAGATATCTTCACTGTGGTTTGTCAAACAATAGATATCTTCACTGTGGTTTGTCAAACAATAGCTATTTTCACTGTGGTTTGTCAAACAATAGATATCTGTGAAAACCCCACTTTACTAGATCTACCATTGGATTAATCACCATTCGGAAGACACCGTGGTTCTAGATCTACCGAAAGATAGAACCCATGGTGCCATGTCTACCATTAGATACATTCCACGGGACAATATCCACCGAAAGCTAGATTCCATGGTGCAATACCAAACGGTTAAATAGGCCCCACGAAACTGGGTCTCCCCTTAAGGTATACGGCACCTATGAAGGACAAGTCTTGGTGAACACAGGCGCATAGGACATCAGATCAATACCCCAGCTTCGGGAACTAATGTCTGCAGCAGTACCTGTCCAGAACGCCAAAGAGAGAAGGAGACAATACTCACGTCACCCAAGCCGGTGAGGGCACCAAGGCCATGAAGATCGTACACACAATGGCAGCCCTGGTGTATATATGAGATTCTCCAAGACTTGAACTTCTCGCACTGGATTAACGATCCGAGAGCACTAACACAAGCTTGGCTTCTCACTTGTCTGCACTAAGCCTTCGAGTAGGAGGGCGCCACCACGCGCTGTTAACGGTACTGCCTCGTGCGTTACTTTGCCCAACTCGGTAGACGACTTTATGATGAGTTATATGTGAGTTCAGTGGTCAGGTTTCGATTTTGAAATAAACACGTGCTCGTTGTGACTTTGTATCGACTTTTGACAAACATTTCATTTGATTGACAGCGATCGACAAGGCGGCAGTGACGTCAGTATATTATTGTGGTACCTCGTTGGTGACTTTTACAGCAGACCCGTGTGTTTGAGTGTACCAGTGCCGAACTTTGATAATGACTAGGGCGGTGGGGAAGCCTAGTGGCTAAAGCGTTCGCTCGTCATGCTGAAGGTCAAGGTTCGATTACCCACGTGGGTGCAAGGCTTTTGTGTGTGTGTGTGTGTGTGTGTGTGTGTGTGTGTGTGTGTGTGTGTGTGTGTGTTTGTGTGTGTGTGTTCGCAGCTATAACATTTCTCTTTTAGTCCGATCTCAATGACTGCAGTCCCGTGAATATTCCGGGTTAGAATTGGTCTTCAGCAACCCATGCTTGTCGTAAGAGGCGACTAACGGGGTCGGGTGGTCAGGCTCGTGACTTAGTTAATGTTGATGTAATCGAATCCCGATTGCGTAGATCGATGCTCATCATGTCAATCACTGGAATGTCGGAGTTGTCTCCTTTATCCAAGACGCAACGTTTTGGCAACATAGCCCGAATGTGTGGTAGATCTTCAAACTAGTGAAGAAAGACTAATTTACTATGTCCATGGACCCGTGAAGATCCAGGTTAGAATTGGTCTTCAGCAACACATGCTTGTCGTAAAAGGCGACTATGCTTATCGTAAGAGGCGACTAAGGGGATCGGTTAGACTAACATCTAGTCTCTGACATGTCTGAAATGAACATATCGTACAGACAAAAAAACAGTTGTTCAGTTATCTTAACAAAAATATAATAAAAGGGAGCCCGGTGACTCTCTTCATTTTCAGATACTGCAGTAATCTAGACTTGCCAAACATCATAGACTTGCTTGGGCTGTATTTGATATATATTTGTATCAGGGTCTGTAAGACAGACTAGGGATCGGTTAGTCAGGCTCTCTGACTAGGTTGGTGCATGTCATCGTATCCCAATTGCGTGGATCGATGCTCATGATCCCAATCACTGGATTTTCTGGTCCAGCCTTGATTATTTACAGGCCGCTGTCATATTGCTAGAACATTGCGGAGTGCGGGGTCAAATAACAAACAAACATATTAGTACCTGTACATTAGGCAGACATTACTGCTTCTGCAACCTGTATTGCCTGGTAAGCCGACTAGAGCTATCATGTTGTTATTTGGCGGAACTGACTATTGAGAATATACGTAGAATCATGTATATAATGTAGGTCTGTCGTTGAATGTCAACACTGCGGGGTAGTGAAACGTGTACACATTAAGTAACAGTTAATGTTGCTTATCGGTATTCAATAAACGTGCGAGATACATGCCCAGTTTTAACAGCTTGTGTTTCTGTCGCATCGTTACCATAACAACGACCTGACACCAGCTAACGGAAACTGGAAAATACCCTTAGAATATACAAAGAACAAATATAAAGCTAAAATATATAAGTATAAATGTACAAGTATAAATAAAGAAGCATAAATCTGTCTGTCGTCAAATGTCAAGATTGCTTGGTTGGTTGGTTGGTCGGTTGGTTGTGTTACGCCGCACTCAGCAATATTCCAGCTATGTGACGGCGGTCTGTAAAATAATCGAGTCTGGACCAGACAATCCAGTGATTGATATCATGAGCGTCGATCCACCCACTTGGGATCGATGCCCTGCATCAACCAAGTCAGCGAGCCTGACCACCCGATCCCCGTTAGTCGCCTTTTACGACAAGCATGGGTTGCTGAAGACCTATTCTACCCCGGATCTTCACGGGTCGATTGCTTGGTAGTTAAATGTGCACACATTAAGTCACAGTCAGTGTTGCTTATTGGTATTCAATAAACGTGCGAGATAAGTGCCCAGTTTTGAGGCGCCCTCGTTGCGGAACCTTGGTATCTGTTGATTTGAGTAGTATTTACTGTATTTGACAAACGGCGACATCCTCCGTCATATCTCCATTCTATTATGATGCAGTAAACTACGGTTATAACGAACTCAAAGGGACAACTAATTTTAGTTCGTTATAACCATAATTCGTTATAAGCATATATACAGCATAACTACAGCATATAGTCGGGACTAAAAAGTAAGTTCGTTATATCCGTTAGTTCGTTATAAGCGTGTTCGTTATAACCGTAGTTTACTGTACGTACCTGGGGCACATTCGCCACTAATTTGGTTTGAGTTCGGTTCGAATGACACGGTGTGGTGTGGGAGCCCAGTGATTGAAATCATGAGCATCGGTCTTCGCAATTGGGATACAATGACAAGCATCAACCAATTCAGCGAGCCTGACCATCCAATCCTATTGGTCGCCTCTTACGACAAACATAGGTAGCTGAAAACCAATTCTAACCCGGATCTTCAGTAACTAACTATTGCGTATATGATAACAGTATTATGCATATTTTGTCCGTGACATTTTACGTCTATATTGTGTAAATGTACAACGATGTATGTTACCACTTCTTAATGTTAATTAATGCTCTCTTTCAAACCTGTTTGGCATTTCATGAGCGTGGGATGAACCATCGATATGACTCACGATTGTTTTATAAACAACTCGTTTAAAAAAGCGTATGATCCACGTCAAAGCCCGAGATCAAATAAAGTGTGCGACTACGCCCGCACAAAACTTATCACATACGGAATAAGTTTTAAAAAATGAAAACAGTTTTAAATTTTACTGCTGAGCCTGTTAAACGAACTGTCTCGAACGGCGTCTCTATAGGTTTTACGTAAGAAAACACATGGTCTACAAAGCTGACTCGAGTAAATTTTTGTTTTTCGACATGCGCACAATCAAGATGTTCTACTGGATTCTTGAAGGAAAAGACTTTCATTGTGACGAATTAAGCCACATGTTACTTTGGGTCTTCTCGCCATTTGGTACAACTCGATGACTATCTTTAATTAACTTTAGTTAAGTTCTCCATTTATGCAATTGTTCCGGCTTGTAAAACCCGTATCCACATTGCTGTCCCAGGTGGTTCAATGTTTTAACGAAAAAAAGTAGATATGGCCGTAATCACGGGTTGAAAACTCTGTTAACCACTGTATATTCTTGTATTATTGTATCATATATATATATATATATAATACAAAAGTCCAAACATGAGCTTCATAGTTTATACATATGTGTACACACACTTACAGATGATGATGTTGATGATGTTGATGATGATGATGATGTTGGTGATGATGATGATGATGATGATGATGATGATGATGATGATGATGATGATGTAATGCACTTATTATTATATACAATGCTGTAACAAACTACTTCTTTATTATTCGGTAGTCACAAAACCGCCTCAACAACAAGATGTCACCACAACCTGACGACGCACGCGCCTGTTACTACTCTGTCGGACAAATAAAGTAAAGCCATGTGGTGGCTAAATCTCAAACAAACAAGAAAAGGTTATTCAATGGTGATGTATTTGATACGGGCATCATAGTTGTGTTTTGGACCCGGCTATACTGAGGGTCGAGGGGTCACAAAGTATGCTCTTCAAAAAAGAAGCGCAAAGCCAGATTTGTGTGAGGTAGGAAAATACATTTATACGAGGAACCGTACAAGGTATTGAGCCAAAATGTTGTGGAGCGAACACTCGGTGACTGTAGTCATCTCAGTTATCGGTTCATAGGAAAAGTCCAAGGTGAAGGTCAGCTACCATCAATAACGCGTTTGTCTCCCTTTGGAATCGACAGCAGCCTGATATCTCCTGCCCACGGATGGAGCGATCTTGGGCGGGGGTGGTTACTCTTGGTCGTCCCGACCTTGGCCGATCACGCGTTAACCCATCCTGTTGAAACCGATCCCATAGCCTTGTGATGGTGCTGGGCGCTACATTGAAAACCCTGGCTACAGCTGATCGGGATTCCCTTGCACGCAAGTGGCCTGTGACGTTGTTTCTTTGCACTTTTGTTTATCTTGGCAAGTTGTTGAACTGTCACTGTTCGATTGACGCAGATGCCAGGCAATCAAAAACCCTGCACTTTAATACCGTTCATAGTTCTGATGCACGTGCATTACGTGCCACTCCATGGCCCTTTTGTTAATGCACTGGCTGCATTTTTCTGAATCGTACGTGTTTCCCGACTTATGGTTTGCATGTCCTTGTTGTGATCATTTTGATCCGGGAAATTTGTCACCGACACTATAATACATTAAATCTCTTAATTTTGCACCATTTGGTCCGATTCATTTTGCACCTCTTGGTCCTCTAATTTTGCTTTTATGGCCAAAAATATCCGTATTGCGTTTCTTGATTGAAGAGTATATTTCGGTGTCTGTTTTCAGCCAAGTTACTTTTTTATAACGTTTGTAATGTTTTGGTCCAATCTGATTTTCAAAGGTGTACTTTCTCCTGCCCGACAGCTTATATTAATTCGCCATCATGTGGTGACAGATGAAAATATGACCCCGGCAATCCACTGCTTGTTGATCGAGTTGGTTGGAGTGGTCGGACCAGGTTGAAGGCGGTCATAGTTTCCCCGATAGTGAGTGAGTGAGTGAGTATGGTTTTATGCTGCTTTAAACAACATTCCAGCAATATCACAGCAGGGGACACCAGAAAAGAGATCCACATGTGTATCAATGTGGAGAATCGATTAGGTTTCTTGAAATTGACTGGCATTCCAAACAATGCTGTAGTAATGACCATAAAGCGTTTGTGAAATGACCTCGACTGCTAACACATGCTGGGAGAAGTGAGTTAGTGAGTACTGTTTTACGCAACTTATAACAATATTTCAGCAATAGTACGGCTTGGGACACCACAAATGAGCTTCACACATTGTACCCATGTGGGGATTCGAACTCGGGTCCTCGGCGTGACGAGCGAACGCTTTAACCACTATGCTACCCCACTCCCCGTCCCGGATAGTTACTCATAATATCATCACTGGATTGCCTGGTCCAGACTCGATGTTACAGACCGCTGTCATATAGTTGGAACATTAAGTAACACACAAACACATTTGTACCTGTACATTAGGCAGACATTACTGCTGCTGCAACCTGTATCACGTGGTAAGCCGACTAGAGCTATTATGTTGTTATTTGGCGGAACTGACTATTGAGAATATACGTAGAATCATGTATATAATGTAGGTCTGTCGTTGAATGTCAACACTGCGGGGTAGTGGAGCGTGCACACATTAAGTCACAGTTAATGTTGCTTATCGGTATTCAATAAACATGCGAGATACATGCCCAGTTTTAACAGCTGGTGTTTCTGTCGCATCGTTACCATAACAACGACCTGACACCGGCTAACGATGAAGGTATAACAATAGGAGTATAAATATTAAAGTAAAAATGTATCAAGAGGGGTTGGTCGTCATCAACATTAGACAGTTCGAGTGTCAACATTGTGACGGTAACAGTATTGTCGTCTAGAGTAGTGAAGGTGGACTTCCACATTGTGACAGTTACAGTATTGTCGTCTAGAGTAGTGAAGGTGGACTTCCACATTGTGACAGTTACAGTATTGTCGTCTAGAGTAGTGAAGGTGGACTTCCACATTGTGACAGTTACAGTATTGTCGTCTAGAGTAGTGAAGGTGGACTTCCACATTGTGACAGTTACAGTATTGTCGTCTAGAGTAGTGTAGACTGACTTCCACATTGTGACGGTAACAGTATTGTCGTCTAGAGTAGTGAAGGTGGACTTCCACATTGTGACAATTACAGTATTGTCGTCTAGAGTAGTGAAGGTGGACTTCCACATTGTGACAGTTACAGTATTGTCGTCTAGAGTAGTGAAGGTGGACTTCCACATTGTGACAGTTACAGTATTGTCGTCTAGAGTAGTGAAGGTGGACTTCCACATTGTGACAGTTACAGTATTGTCGTCTAGAGTAGTGAAGGTGGACTTCCACATTGTGACAGTTACAGTATTGTCGTCTAGAGTAGTGAAGGTGGACTTCCACATTGTGACAGTTACAGTATTGTCGTCTAGAGTAGTGTAGACTGACTTCCACATTGTGACGGTAACAGTATTGTCGTCTAGAGTAGTGAAGGTGGACTTCCACATTGTGACAGTTACAGTATTGTCGTCTAGAGTAGTGAAGGTGGACTTCCACATTGTGACAGTAACAGTATTGTCGTCTAGAGTAGTGAAGGTGGACTTCCACATTGTGACAGTTACAGTATTGTCGTCTAGATTAGTGAAGGTGGACTTCAACATTGTGACAGTTACAGTATTGTCGTCTAGAGTAGTGAAGGTGGACTTCCACATTGTGACAGTTACAGTATTGTCGTCTAGAGTAGTGAAGGTGGATTCCCACCGTGTCTAGTGATCTCGAATCATATCACGACGGAGATACCTTGAATGGGCTCCACACGTTAGGGACCGACCATTTGATAGTCTGGATGTTGGAATATTGTATGGAGACTAGATATTTGAGCCTAAATATAGACACCATGCCACATCGTTTGTGCCAGGCAACTTCTGATGTTTCAACAGTATTATAGTATACCCCCCCCCCCCCCCCCCCCCCGCCATGTAGATCGGCGCAGCCCGTGGTGTATACGAACAGTGTTACCTAGCTACCTTATCGTGTTTTAACATCACGAATAAATACCGTGACCATACTATGCAGGCTTAATTCAAACTGTAACAGGTCAGAAAAATACCTCGAAATCAGATTGTAGAAATATGAATGACTTACCCCCAGTTCATGACAATCCAGCGTAGTCGACGTGTACGTATTGGCGTCACGGGTTGTCCCTAGCTGCACAGGCTGCAGAAGTCATTGCAAACATGGATGAGGAAGCGGAAATCTCCCACCTCGCTGAACGAACGCGGCACATCTAGAAACACCACATGTTTCTACAGACTATGGATATACATGGAACTAACCATACTGACAGAGAATGTATATTAAGGTCACAGCAAAAATGGTATGCTTCTCTTCATGTTTAAATAAAATGGGTTGGTAGTTTGGATTTAGCAGCCGAATTCGGTCACTAATTGCGCAATCAGTACGCGTGTCACCTTGACGCAATCAGTGCAGACTAATTAGTGAATTAGTCACCTTGATGCACTCAATATACTCATCACCTTGACGCACTCAGTGCAGGCTAATTAGTGAATTAGTCACCTTGACGCAATCAATACACTCATCACCTTGACGCAATCAGTGCAGACTAATTAGTGAATTAGTCACCTTGACGCAGTCAGTACAGTGTTCACCTTGACGCAATCAGTGCAGACTAATTAGTGAATTAGTCACCTTGACGCAATCAATACACTCATCACCTTGACGCAATCAGTGCAGACTAATTAGTGAATTAGTCACCTTGACGCAGTCAGTACAGTGTTCACCTTGACGCAATCAGTGCAGACTAATTAGTGAATTAGTCACCTTGACGCAATCAATACACTCATCACCTTGACGCAATCAGTGCAGACTAATTAGTGAATTAGTCACCTTGACGCAATCAATACACTCATCACCTTGACGCAATCAGTGCAGACTAATTAGTGAATTAGTCACCTTGACGCAGTCAGTACAGTGTTCACCTTGACGCAATCAGTGCAGACTAATTAGTGAATTAGTCACCTTGACGCAGTCAGTACAGTGTTCACCTTGACGCAATCAGTACAGTGTTCACCTTGACGCAATCAGTACACTTGTGACCTAGACGCAATCAGTACACTGTTCACCTTGACGTGCTCAATATCTTGGTCACAATGACGCAGTCAGTACAGTGTTCACCATGACGCAATCAGTACAGTGTTGACCTTGACGCAATCAGTACACTTGTGACCTAGTCGCAATCAGTACACTGTTCACCTTGACGTGCTCAATATATTGGTCACAATGACGCAGTCAGTACATTGGTCACCTTGACGCAATCAATCTCAGTGTGTCGACAGAAAATAAAGAGGCGGTGAAAATACTCTGCAGGAAACACTTAAACAATGCACAAGGCATTAGTTGTCACGGCCAGTGACAGCTTGAATTACCTTCAACAGTGTGGTGTGAATCTTAAGTCATCATCCAGATGACCTGTGGTCGACTGGCATAACAATCTGTCAGGTCGTGTAGTCTCGCACAGGATTAGGTCAGTCAGTGACAGGACAGAGACAAATACAGCCTTGTTTCTGGAGACATTTATTGCCTTGTACTGGAGAGGGAAAGGTCACATAGACTATATTATAACATTTAGTCTCAGAACGAAAGCGTGTCGTGTTTACAGATAGATGGATAGATAGATAGATAGATAGACAGACAGACAGACAGACAGACAGACAGATAGATAGATAGATAGGGGACAGTTGATGCGGAGACTGGAGCAAGCAGTACGTGACAGACTACAGGTCACATATCAATTAAGGTGAATATGATTGCATAATGTACCCACTCATACGTGACCCCATCTAATAATGAAATAAAGCCTCCCCAAGTCTAGCTGAATATCAAGGGCAGGTCCAAGAGGCTCATACCGTTCAGGTACAGATGAACGTGTAACTTCTATAGATAATTACATGCCATGTTAAACATAAGGAAAGTTCCAATGGTGTTTCCCGACCGACAACACGTGGAACAGATCTCCGCCAGGTGGCGCTGTACCGTCTCGATCCTGTCCTCGCGCTTGAATGGCAGTAGTGTAGCTTTGTGTTGAAGGGCCTACCAAAGTTGTAACCCCAAAGTACCTCGAACAACCAGCCAGGAATCTCGGCTTTATTAAATATCGTGTTCCAAACGAAATGGGTTCTAGGGTTCATTGAACCGCTGTGACAATTAAGGTACAAGGACAGTTGTAACATGGCACGGTTTAGTGTGTAAACTAAAGCTTTGCAGGCGAGTACGATTTTTCATTTTTCGGTAGACGCACTAGACGGACTGTCTACGTTGTGACTGCTACAAGATATCCATTCACTCCGGCCACAACAATTTTGTAAAAGCGACATTTAATTTCATTCACTGACTCTCACTTAATAAGAGAGAGAGAGAGAGAGAGAGAGAAGAGAGAGAGAGAGAGAGAGAGAGAGAGAGGAGAGACAGAGAGAGAGAGAGAGGAGAGAGAGAGAGAGAGGAGAGACAGAGGAGAGAGAGAGGAGAGACAGGGAGAGAGAGAGAGGAGAGAGAGAGAGAGAGACACAGAGAGAGAGAGAGAGAGAGGAGAGAGAGAGAGAGAGGGGGAGAGAGAGAGAGGAGAGAGAGAGAGAGAGAGAGACACACACACAGAGAGAGAGAGAGGGAGAGAGAGAGAGGGAGAGAGAGAGAGAAAGGGATAGAGAGAGAGGAGAGAGAGGAGAGAGAGAGAGAGAGGAGAGAGAGAGGAGAGAGGGAGAGAGGAGAGAGAGAGAGTGAGAGAGAGTGAGAGGAGAGAGAGAGAGAGAGAGACATCCCTCCAAGACCAAGGTTATTTTTTACCCATACACCACTATTATGCCGTGTTATGTGGCGGTAAAGATTGTGGTGGTTGTCGCTATGCCGAAAAATGGTTGAAGCGCAGATAAAATATGTTTCGTGTTGAAGTGTCCAAATTTTAACAGGAATTGTGACTAGAGTAACCGTCCCTGGTTGTTGTAAACAGAGTTAGTGAGTGAGTGAGTATGGTTTTACGCCGCTTTTAGCAATATTTCAGCAATATCACGGCGGGGGACACCAGAAATGGGCTTCACACATTGTACCCATGTCGGGAATCGAACCCGGGTCTTCGGCGTGACGAGCGAAAGCTTATACCACTAGGCTACCCGACCGCCCCTTGTAAACAGAAATAGTATGCTTGATCGTTGTAAGTTTTTCGAAGGCCGGCTCTAGATTGGATCCCTTACCACCTGACTTGGTACTGATGAAGATCCGGGATGGAATAGGTCTTCAGCAACCCATGCTTGCCGTAAAAGGCGACTCTGCGACTAACGGGATCGGGGAGTCAGGCTATATGACATGGTTGATGCATGTCATCGTACTGCTCTCTGCTACTGGAATTGCTGTCCCATGTGTTCGTGGGTAAACATGTAAGGCTTTCCTCCGACATCATGGTGACACGGCGTTATATAACTGTAATAATGAACAATACGGTGTTTAACTATCTCAACCACTCAACCACTCACTCAATCACTCACTCAACCACTCACTCAACCATTCACTCAATCACTCGTTCAACCACTCACTCAACCACTCACTCAACCACTCACATAATCACTCACTCAACCACTCACACAATCACTCACTCAGCCACTCACTCAATCACTCACTCAACCACTCACTCAATCACTCATTCAACCATTCACTCAACCATTCACTCACTCAACCACTCACACAATCACTCATTCAACCACTCACTCAATCACTCACTGAACCATTCACTCAACAACTCACTCAACCACTCACTCAACCACTCACTCAACCACTCACTCAACCACTCACTCAACCGCTCACCCAACCACTCACTCAATCACTCACTCAACCATTCACTCACTCAACTACTCGTTCACTCAACCACTCACTCAATCACTCACTGAACCCTTCACTCAACCACTCACTCAACCATTCACTCAACCGTTCACTTAACCACTCACTCAACCACTCACTCAACCACTCACTCAAATCTTCACTCACTCAACCATTCACTCAACCACTCACTTAACCACTCACTCACTCAACCACTCACTCAATCACTCACTCAATCACTCACTCAACCACTCACTCAACCATTCACTCAACCACTCACTTAACCACTCACTCACTCACTCAACCACTCACTCAATCACTCACTCAACCACTTACTCAACCACTCACTCAATCACACACTCAACGACTCACTCAACCACTCACTCAACCACTCACTCAAATCTTCACTCACTCAACCACTCACTCAATCACTCACTCAACCACTCACTCAACCACTCACTCAACCACTCACTCAAATCTTCACTCACTCAACCACTCACTCAATCACTCACTCAACCACTTACTCAACCACTCACTCAATCACTCACTCAACCACTCACTCAACCGTTCACTTAACCACTCACTCAACCACTCACTCAAATCTTCACTCACTCAACCATTCACTCAACCACTCACTTAACCACTCACTCACTCAACCACTCACTCAATCACTCACTCAACCACTTACTCAACCACTCACTCAACCACTCTCTCAACCACTCACTCAACCACTCACTCAACCACTCACTCACTCAACCACTCACTCAACCACTCACTCAACCACCCAACCATTCATTCAACCACTGACTTAACCACTCACTCAACCACTCACTCAACCACTCACACAACCACTCACTCAACCACCCAACCATTCACTCAACCACTCACTTAACCACTCACTCAACCACTCACTCAACCACTCACTCAACCATTCACTCAACCCTTCACTCAAACATTCAATCATTCACTCAACCACTCACTCATCCACTCACTCACACACACACTCAACCACTCACTCAACCACTCTCAACCCGATCACTCATTCGCTCAGCCACTTACTCAACCACTCACTCAACCGCTCACTCACTAACTCACTCACTCAACCACTCACTCAACCACAAGTTTGCTCGGCCCAGAATCAATACACTGTAATATTGGTAGACTTTTGCTGACTTCGTTATCAATTGACAATCGCTAACTCGTATTAATGCTCATCACTGCGTGGTATCTTCTACAACAATCAAACGCAAATCAGTACAAAAATGGACAAAATTATGTTTTTCAGATTTCCGAATCAACAGTTGTTTCTCAAAATATGATCACCGCGACTCTTGAAGTTTCACAACAACGAGGAGCGAAATTGTTAAGGTCACGCGAGTTACCTCCCTTTCAACATTATAAACTGTTACTATTGAAACGGCAATAAAATCTGCGATGTTTTCTTTTCCTTCAAAAGTTGAATTTAGCTCAATTTCGAAATTGGCTGAACAATGAAAATACCACATCCTCCAAAAAAATAAACTTCTTTTTAGTGTCATCATTAAACTAGTTCACGCCTTGTACTCTCATTGAAGGGCAAGGACACGTAGATGTGTTATAAGAACGCAACCGTGGCCTGGTGGATTCAGCGTCTGCCTGGGGAGCGGAAGGTCGGTGGTTCGATCCACATGAAGATGGTCATTAACGGGATAAAACAAGAACTGGTTGGTCGGAGTCAGTATACTGTGTCTGAGTGGCGTATTCATGTTAAACTATGGTATGGTATTTCCGTTCATGCACGTTGCTATATAAGAGCAACAATCATGAACGCGACCATAAACTCCATATCACCCAATCTCATTAAGATCAGATCTTAGTTTTTGCTATCGCTAAACAAAGATCTGAGGACATCCCATTACGGGTCACGTCAGACCGACCTTGCGCGAATTCTGACCGACCAATGGAAAGACTGACAAGAAGTCGAAGGCAGCTTTCTCGTGCTTTACGGCACTAATTTCAAATTGGCGACTACGCTTCGAAACATATTTTTGTTTTGACAAATTCTCGATTAAAAAATTGAAACCTGAACAAAAGAACATTCTAATTTGTTCTGATTTAGCGATTGTCAATTGACAAAAGAACATACTGGAATGGCAAATATATTGTCTAGATTGTATGGATTTAGTCGTTAAACCCGTAACTATCGTTCGGAATACCCCGTGTTAAAGTTTTCGAGGTTGCATGATTAGAAATCACATTCCGACTGTCACTTTCATGACCTGGTAAGCGACGCTCTGATTGGTCGGATGAAAGGTTGTTCTGACGTGACCCCTAATGGGATGTCCTCAGGTCTTTGTTTGTGATTTTAATGAGATTGCATATCACCTCACCTCACATGTGTCCCTTGCGCAAAGAGGGAAGTGTTTACCAACCCGTGCAGCTTTCCGTGTCAACTTGCCGCTAAAGTGAGTGAGTGAGTGAGTACGGTTTTACGCCGCTTTTAGCAATATTCCAGCAATATCACTGCGGGGGACACCAGAAATGGGCTTCACACATTGCACCCATGTCGGGAATCGAACCCGGGTCTTCGGCGTGACGAGCGAACGTTTTAACCACTAGGCCACCCGACCGCCCCTTCGCCGCTAAAGAAAGTCAAAAAGCTGATTTATATAGCCTGTGGCAAAGTACTACCGTTGTATCGATCGAACCCAAGCCGCCAGAATATGGATTTTTCTTGTCCAATAATGCGGACAGCCGCAGTGTAGATGCAACACATCAATATCGTTATATGCTAACTTGTTAGACCTCGTAGTTTTGTGGTGAGTTATCCAGGTGCTTGGCTCGATTCCACAGTGCATGAAAACCGGTATTGGTGTCAAACGTCGTGACAATGCTTCGAAAAGCGGCATAAAACCATATACACTCACTGGTGAAGTATTTAAGTTTGTGGTTGTACTAACAACATGTAGAGGCGGGATAGACTTGGCCGGGTTCCGGGTGCAGAATAGGCCCGAATCTGTATCATTTACCCCATCACAGAGAGTGAGTGAAGAAGTGAGTGAATGAAGGAGTGAGTGACTGAAGGAGTTAGCGAAGGAGTGAGTGAATGAAGGAGTGAGTGACTGAAGGAGTCAGCGAAGGAGTGAGTGAATGAAGGAGTGAGTGAGTGAAGGGGTGAGTAAAGGAGTGAGTGAAGAAGTGAGTGAAGAAATGAGTAAAGGAGTGAGTGAAGAAGCGAGTGAAGGAGTGAGTGAATGAGAATATTCTAGTCATAGAGTAAAGATGTGAGCGAAGGTGTGAGAGTGAATGAAGGAGTGAGTAAAGGAGAGTGAAGGAGTGAGTGAGTGAATGAAGGAGTGAGTGAGTGAAGAAGTGAGTGAGTGGTGAAGGAGTGAGTGGAGGAGTGAGTGAGTGAAGAAGTGAGTGACGGAGTTAGTGAGTGAGTGAAGAAGTGAGTAAAGGAGTGAGTGAGTGGAGGAGTGAGTAAAGGAGTGAGTGAGTGGAGGAGTGAGTGAAGAAGTGAGTGAGTGGAGGAGTGAGTGAAGAAGTGAGTGAGTGGAGGAGTGAGTGAAGAAGTGAGTGAGTGGAGGAGTGAGTGAAGAAGTGAGTGAGTGGAGGAGTGAGTAAAGGAGTGAGTGACGGAGTTAGTGAGTGAGTGAAGAAGTGAGTGAGTGGAGGAGTGAGTGAAGAAGTGAGTGAGTGGAGGAGTGAGTGAAGAAGTGAGTGACGGAGTTAGTGAGTGAGTGAAGAAGTGAGTAAAGGAGTGAGTGAGTGGAGGAGTGAGTAAAGGAGTGAGTGAGTGGAGGAGTGAGTGAAGAAGTGAGTGACGGAGTTAGTGAGTGAGTGAAGAAGTGAGTAAAGGAGTGAGTGAGTGGAGGAGTGAGTAAAGGAGTGAGTGAGTGGAGGAGTGAGTGAAGAAGTGAGTGAGTAAAGGAGTGAGTGAGTGAAGAAGTGAGTGAGTGGAGGAGTGAGTGAAGAAGTGAGTGAGTGGAGGAGTGAGTGAAGAAGTGAGTGAGTGGAGGAGTGAGTGAAGAAGTGAGTGAGTGAAGGAGTGAGTGAGTGGAGGAGTGAGTGAAGAAGTGAGTGAGTAAAGGAGTGAGTGAGTGGAGGAGTGAGTGAAGAAGTGAGTGAGTAAAGGAGTGAGTGAGTGGAGGAGTGAGTGAGTGGAGGAGTGAGTAAAGGAGTGAGTGAGTGGAGGAGTGAGTGAAGAAGTGAGTGACGGAGTTAGTGAGTGAAGAAGTGAGTAAAGGAGTGAGTGAGTGGAGGAGTGAGTGAGTGGAGGAGTGAGTGACGGAGTTAGTGAGTGAAGAAGTGAGTAAAGGAGTGAGTGAGTGGAGGAGTGAGTGAGTGGAGGAGTGAGTGAGTGGAGGAGTGAGTGAGTGAAGAAGTGAGTGACGGAGTTAGTGAGTGAAGAAGTGAGTAAAGGAGTGAGTGAGTGGAGGAGTGAGTGAGTGGAGGAGTGAGTGAGTGGAGGAGTGAGTGAGTGAAGAAGTGAGTGACGGAGTTAGTGAGTGAAGAAGTGAGTAAAGGAGTGAGTGAGTGGAGGAGTGAGTGAGTGGAGGAGTGAGTGACGGAGTTAGTGAGTGAGTGAAGAAGTGAGTGACGGAGTTAGTGAGTGAAGAAGTGAGTAAAGGAGTGAGTGAGTGGAGGAGTGAGTGAGTGGAGGAGTGAGTGAGTGGAGGAGTGAGTGAGTGGAGGAGTGAGTGAAGAAGTGAGTGACGGAGTTAGTGAGTGAAGAAGTGAGTAAAGGAGTGAGTGAGTGGAGGAGTGAGTGAGTGGAGGAGTGAGTGACGGAGTTAGTGAGTGAAGAAGTGAGTAAAGGAGTGAGTGAGTGGAGGAGTGAGTGAGTGGAGGAGTGAGTGAGTGGAGGAGTGAGTGAAGAAGTGAGTGACGGAGTTAGTGAGTGAAGAAGTGAGTAAAGGAGTGAGTGAGTGGAGGAGTGAGTGAGTGGAGGAGTGAGTGACGGAGTTAGTGAGTGAAGAAGTGAGTAAAGGAGTGAGTGAGTGGAGGAGTGAGTGAGTGGAGGAGTGAGTGAGTGGAGGAGTGAGTGAGTGAAGAAGTGAGTGACGGAGTTAGTGAGTGAAGAAGTGAGTAAAGGAGTGAGTGAGTGAAGAAGTGAGTGACGGAGTTAGTGAGTGAAGAAGTGAGTAAAGGAGTGAGTGAGTGGAGGAGTGAGTGAGTGGAGGAGTGAGTGACGGAGTTAGTGAGTGAGTGAAGAAGTGAGTGACGGAGTTAGTGAGTGGAGGAGTGAGTGAGTGGAGGAGTGAGTGAGTGGAGGAGTGAGTGAGTGGAGGAGTGAGTAAAGGAGTGAGTGGAGGAGTGAGTGAGTGGAGGAGTGAGTGAGTGGAGGAGTGAGTGAAGAAGTGAGTGAGTGGGAATATTCTAGTTATATCACGAGTCAGCTCACTGTGGGAGGAAAACACGAAGTCATGTTGGCCTTTGACGTTTACGATTTAGGTGTAACCCACGAGCACTGATAGGGCGCTGCCCAACCAAGAACATACGGTCAAGGCTGCTTTGCAAAACGAATCTCAACACCTCAGACGACCTATGCAGCCTTTACAGGCGACTAAAATAAGAATCATGACTAGGTGTCATTTCCGTGACGACTCGTATATTTGCAGTACTATTATTATAACCCACCCATCGTCAAGTCGAACACCCACTTTAATTCTCAACACCGTACAATACGTGAAGCCTAGCCTGGTGTCCCCCGCCATCAAATCGCTGACATAAAAATATTGCCGACATCGGTGAAAACCCACCCTCAGTCACTTACACCGGCTAAACCGACCTACGCCATCATACAAACATATCCATTAGTCTTCCCACATGAATGATTTAAGTAGGAGAAAAGGCTGAGCATTGCGTCATTAACAGATGTGCATCCCAGCTGCAGTCTTCGATCTATCACGACCGAACAAGCGCATTCAGCTTAACGAATTCTCCCTTTACGTAGCGTTTTAATCATATATGAGAACCAGAAGATTGCCTGGGGAGTCGATAACACTACGTGGAGAGGAAATGTCCCCCTGGATTTTAACCCCATCGCTTTATGGCTGTTAGTTTGCTTGTGCAATCGTGAACTCTGGGTGAGTGGGTGAGTGATTGGGTGAGTGAGTGAGTGATTGGGCGAGTGAGTGAGTGATTGGGGGAGTGAGTGAGTATTCCTATTGCATCAGCCCATGCAAGTCCAGATTACTGCAGTTTCAGTTTCTGCTCCATTTTAGTATATAATATTATGATAATGTCACAACTGGTTTGGGTTTTTTTAAATATTGGCACTCCAGAGACCAGATGTTCGTCTACCATCGATGCACTGTGCAAGTTGTCCCACTTAGTTATCTCCCCTTCGCCAGAAAACCGCTGACCTCGTCATACACGCCCCCGCCTCTTTCGATCCTCCACCAGATGTGAAGTATTGATTTTCGTGGAGTCAATCAAGGCACACATAAGACCAAATCCACTAGACACAGCCGCGTCATGAAGTATTTACCAAAAGATTCTTGAATAGATTGGACTCGCGCTGCAGTTCGTTGCAGAGCGGGTGCCGGTTTGGCGGAATTAGCGGTTGTAGGGCTCACTCCGCCATCACAGATGAGCGCTCGAATTCGCAAAACAAAATTCTTCCTACGGGTAAATTTAAGAGCATTTTGTGTTTGCCGACTTAACATCATAATGGAAATTTGTATCGGTGAGACCCCCCTGAAGATCCGGGTTCGAATTGGTCTTCAGCAAACCCATGCTTGTCGTAAGAGGCGAATAACTGAAACGGGTGGTTGATGCCAATCATCGTATCCCACATGCATGGAATGATGCTCATGATTTCAATCACAGGATAGTCTGGTCCAGACTACCTGGAGTGAAAACAAATATAAAGCTCTCGCTCTCTCTCTCTCTCTCTCTCTCTCTCCCTCCCTCTCGTTTGTCTTGCACAGACTCCATTAGGACGCCTTGATAAACTTTATTACCGCAACAGCAACAATTACTACTACTACAACCACAACTACTATCAATATATGAACTACTATCGTAAACAATCATTTCATATATCTCCGGGTCACAATTCAAAACAAAAAAACGTAGCATTGTGTGCAAAAATTGCAAGTTTAATTCTTAAAATGTTAAATCAATGATAAACAAAAAGGGTGAAAAGTACACAGGAAGCAACGGGCGATCAACAAGATGGATTATCTCCCCTTGCTTACAATTTAACCAATTTTACAACAAAAACACCATATACAGTTTAATTCCTTTCAGTATATCAAAGCAGCCTTACCACGATAACATTCCCGTTGTTAGCCTGGCACTTCCTGTGTTGTTGTGAGGATCGCGTGGTTACTATGGTGACGGCGTTGCATAGTAATTTAAATGAAGCCAACGGAGCACTACACAAATACCTAGCCTTCACACGCCGTCTCCCGAGTTCGTTGTCATAGAGACAGACTAGTTTGGATTGTGAAAATGAATACACTCGAATCGTCAACATCTTAACGAAACGTAGATCACCTGAGCTGAATACAAACAGAAATCTAGGATTAACAGCCAGACAAGGAATACCCAAATGCAAAATGCTATAGAAACATGAACGATTGTCTTAAAATGGAAGAACGTATTGCTGTGCACAATACGAGTTACCTTCTCTGAATATTGTGCAAGTGTTCATTCGTCGAAATTGTCTGGTGTACAGCAACCATTGCTTAACTGAACTAGCGACTTGAAACAATATAGGAAAAACACAAATGAAAACAGTATTACTGCTAGGGCGTAAGTATTTTGTCTGACTGGTACATGGAATTCATTAAAAATTATAAGAAAGTTTATCTTATTCTCAGTTAGGCGTCTATTATTTTTTTTATTTGACCAATTCGGCAGATCCATAAACCAACGACTAAAAAGTGTGGCCTTTATATTAACACGTTTATGTTATTATCAAATCGTGTTCATTCATAAAGAGGAAGAATAACTTTGGAATTTGATGTTCTCAATTGTTTTAAACCATAACAGAAAATGAATACTTCATCAGAACTATTTTATACATTATAGAGACACATTCACAAACTGGGCTCCGTCTTTACATTTTATTAGAACTGGATCCGGCTTACATGTATGTCGCTTGGGGTGTACGCGTCTCCCGCAATCGCTATACAGAGTGACCATTAGTCTCTACATAGACATTCATTCACAACACAGCAGCCATTAATAGGGAAGTCACCAATCTCGGAGTTTCTGTGAATGAATTTTGGTTTAACCCCACATTGAACAGTATGTTCAAGTGATGCAAGACGTTTACCACTTTGGTGAAACCCAACAGCACGAATATGGTGCTGGCAAACCTAGAAAATGGAATTCGAACCCACGACCATAGGTTTCTGCCATGCCTGTGCTGCCAATGAGTGAGTGAGTTGGGTTTAACGCCGCTTTTAACAATATTCCAGTTATATCGCGGCGTGTCAGCTTAATGTGGGAGGAAAGCCCGAAGTGATGCAGGTCTCAGACGTTTACCACTTCGGTGAAACCCACGAGCACGGGTATGGTGCTGACAAACCTAGAAACATAATCGGGGCGAACCGGGATTCGAACCCACAATCATAGGTTTCTGGCGTGCCCAAGGGACGCAACTCTGCACAGCGAATCGCGGCGCCTTAGACGACTGGGCCACCCGTGCCCCCTGTGGTGCCCATGAAGTAAGAAATAGAGGATATTGCATGTGTCGAGTGAAATATCATGTTTAAGTCAAAATTACCAAAGAATATCTAGGGCCACGGACATTCTTTACTATACATTGAGTTATGTTTTTAAACAAAAATTATTCTTGAAATTTACGAGACAGCTGTGGAAGCGAGAGGTCGAGTAATAAAAATGTTGCTTTGCGAAACGAAGTCTCGACTGACGAGTTAAATGTGAAATTTACAGTTTATAACGAAACATTTTCAAGAGAATAACACACGACAAGAAGCGACATCAACTCAATAAAAGACCATCTGTCATAAATTTGTCTTGTCAATGTGGAACTAACGTAAAAATAGAAGTCAAAAGGTTGTGTACGGGCTAGGCATTTACGATAAAGGGAGACAATTTGCGGGGAGAGACATCTTGAACTCAGCCTTTCACACTGAAGTATATAATAAATAAAGATCGTAAATATTGTTCGGCGACATAGTAAACATACCTATTTATGCGATGGCGATAGTATGCAGGAGTATTACTGTAAAATCTCAATAAAACAACGCAAATTACGATGTGATGAGTTGCCACGTGTTCTGGTTTGTGTTTGGTTTTTCAGTTCGGTTCGATTCTTTGTAGTTTTTGGAATATGGCAGGATTTATTAGAGGTAGGATATTTCAATAGGCGAACTGGGCATAGTCTCCAAAACTAAGCCCGATACATTTTGTTTATACATACAGCTTTCTGCACATGCGAAACCGTTAGATGCCTGGCCGGATTTTTAAGCGCACACGTCAATGATATAAGCAACCAGTTTACTTCACATCAGCACTAGCAAGCACTGACCTACTTTTACAGAACGCGGTCGATTGATGATATCCCATTATGACTTTCAGCCTACAACTTACTCAACACACACTCCGGCCTCGCATCACATAGCCGACAGGCAGTCACCAGCATCTTACTGGTACAGAGGCAACTATCGATCCACGTGTACGAGCGGCCAGGTGAATATCGCCCGGATGTCGTCACGATCGACCGGACTCCACTGCTCGTATAGTTGTACAGCCTTCGAATTTCACGCTAGTCCGCTAGCCCGAAACTAATAAATTATGCTAAGGACAAGTAAATATCCAATGATGGTAGTCATCAAGCAGTAGCATGTGAGGGCTGTCATTCTCAATCAGTTCTCAATGTTTCAATTTTGAAAAAAACAACCTGAATGAAACAATTATAAACATCGGACAATAGCAGGACTATAGCTACAAACTCTGAGGACTAGTCAAATAAAGTCCATTGGAGTGGTGTTATAAAAACGAATTTCTGAGGCTGAATACATACACTCACAATAATATCATGGACCCAAGAATTAGTTTGGGAGCAAAACAAGAATGAGTGTTCCTAAAACTATCTACTTTTATTGTCGATGTTACGTTTGCTTTAACTCAATACGACACTGAGACAACTGTTAGCATGTTGTTTTTTGGGGTAAAACTTGTATATAGAGCATTATACATACACCGTAAATTTGGGCTAAAATTGCCTATATGTATCTTTGGCTGTTATCCGTGGAAAACGCTTGCTGTAAATTATTTCGAAGACAAAAAACGCAGTTCGTTGTTGGATTATCTATCAACAATAAGACCACACATTTGCGATCGTTGAAGTAGTAGGGTTGACACGTTTCTTTTACTTTTCCTATGCCAAGATGGTTACACGTTTTAACATAAGTATCTTTCTTATTGGAAATTCAAAATCCATGACAATGGATATTGTTACCTATATTAAAAATCATAATCTTTCGAATTCAGTATAACCACATCTATACCAGGGGTGTTGAGATTAACTATAAAAATTTGTTGGGTTTTATTAATTTCTTTAAACTATTCCTGGACAAGGATTTAATACAAAAATGCGTCAAGAACATCTGACATTTTATCTTGCCACAGTGTTAAAGATGGCTTTCCCTCAGCTACAATGCACCCCAGCACTTTTGAATCGGGTTGTTCAAACATCACTTTACTGGTCTCCAGCCTCGTGAGTTATCAGTAAGCAAGATGAGCGGAGCATATTTACATAGACTATCACCAGAGCTCCAGATAAGCTGCGTATCTACGTACAATACGCAAATATATGAAACTTTTAACGATATTTTTAGCTGCTTGCGTACAAATACACAAAAACAATTTCGAACCCGGATAGTTGAAAAAGACTGTTTTTTTGCAATATTCCTGCATTATCACGACAGTATCAGGTAGACTGTGCCAAAAATCAATAATATCAGGGCGACTATACAAAGTTTATATACTCCCTGATTAAATTAACACTACCACAGTGTTTAATGAATACAAGCGCCCTCCGTTTAGTCAATATATAGTGTTGTGAGCTTATGTGACACGTGACACACTTAGGGCCGCACACAAACGGATGCAAACTGGTAGTCCCCTGAAGAAAACATTTTTAGCAGAATCGTTGATTACCCTAGGGAGTAATAATATACTGAATACCCAAAGAAAAATATAAATACCCCAATGAGAAGGATTACGTCAGAGTAAACATTATCTGGAGCACTGGTATGGGTCCTATTTACACACTGGGTATGAGATCGATATGGCCTCTTGTTTGTTAATAATTTGGTTTGCGGGGTTGGGTTGTTGTTTTTTTGCCAAAAAGGAATCTGTAGTAATGATAAAAATAACATTCAACTTTGTTCTCTCAGTCACCTAATAAAAAGATGTTTATCCGATTAAAATAATTGATAGCAAAACAATTTAAAGGAAAGATTTCCTTCCCTTTCTATATTGACCTACTTTGAAGGTTTTTTGTAATATTATAAATAAAAATGAAATTAGGTAACAGAGTGAACGAGGAAAGAAGACACGCTTCTCCCAACAAAAGCTTTTCCCCATTTGGCAAATTTTGCGTGGGCTGATTCGTAAAGCAAGTAGGAAAAACCTATGTTATAAGTGGAGAGAACCCTCCTTAAAACAGGCCCGTGTGTACAGTTGATATGGACTCTCTGTAACATGTACTCAGAACAAAATACATTATTGCAAAATCACTTCCGGAACATACATAGGTATATGATAAATAACATAGGTGTCAAAACACGACACAAACAACAGAGCAAAAAGGACACAATATATTAATATCTGATGGAAAAAAATACTATTACTAAATACGTTGGAATGACTAGAAGGTGTGGATTTCAATATTATGGCTATCGTTGGACGTGTCGGATTTCTTTGAACACATTTCGACACGTCCAACTATTTAAAAAAATTAAATATCGGTCTGCTTGAGCAATGTTTTGCCTTATAAATTTAATCATCAAGAATAGTAGAGTAGGTTTTACACAAATAATACTATCCCAGCCATTTCATGTTGGGGGACTCCAAAACTGGCTTCACCAATTGTATACAAACTGGCTCCTGGGGGTGACGATATGTCCTCTGACCAGTCGACTCTTCAACCACCCCTAGGCTTAACAAGACAGCCGGTATTAAAATTTCACACTGAAATATGACATTATCTTAATGACTAATAAATGTTGTCTTCAGCTTTGAATAAACAAATACGAAGAACTGTAAATTATCAGGAAACAAACGATTGAGGTGTCAAAGAAAACCTCTACAAAATAACAATATTTAAAAAAATTCGAATAACAATTGCTAGGGACTAGTTGTAAACATGAACTTTGGCATGGTCATCAACGATGTGTTGTTTGCAATACTTGACAAACATCCTCATGAACGAAGCTAGAATGGGGTCGTTACGTATGTGAACCAGACCTGGAAACGCCTTTCGGTAGAAGCGCGTGGCTTCCTCTAGGTGGTAGTGTGGAATCTTGGGGAACAAATGGTGAATTTGGTGGGTTCCGATGTTGTGGATGATGTTGTGGCACCATCCGTAGTCACGGTCAATGGAGCTGACCTGACCCCTCACGTTGTCCCAGACGCCGTCAACATACCACGGCACTTGCTCCTCCGTGTGGTGCAGGAACGTGACGATGACGAGGAAGGACGCGAACACAAATACGGGGACTCCATAATAGTATAACACATGACCGAAACCCATGACCTGAGCGTAGGAATAGACCCCGACACTCCACATGAAGAGATAGGCAAGGGAGATAACCACACCCAACACGTGACGCGTGAAGATGGGATCGCGGGGGTTGAAGTGTTTTGTTGTGCGGTGTTTGAATCCTAACACAAGGTACATAAACCACCCGAGTCCAAGACCGAATCCTGGAAGGAAGGCACGGCCATTGTCAGACTTTTCCCGAAGAGGGAAGAAAATTTCATCCTTGTCGATATTGCCTGTGTTTTTGTGATGGACACGGTGGGAAATCTTCCAACTGTAGTAGGGCGTCATGACGAAGCTGTGGAGGAACACGCCGACTGTATCGTTGAGGAGGTCGTTGTTGGAGAAGGAGCCGTGCCCACAGTCGTGGCCCACAACGAAGATTGCCATAAACAAAGTGCCCTGGAGAAGCCAATACACTGGCGTTAAGGCCAGACACAGAGACGTCGGGGCGAAATACCACATGGCCATAGCGGCCAGATAGAGAGCAAGAACAAGTACGAGGTCTTTCGCGGCATAATACAAAGACGTGGGAATTGATGCTTCAAAACAGTGGTTTGGAATCTGACGTTTGATCTCTATTATCGAAGGAAATGACTTGGTGGCTAGATCATCTGTGGCCGAAATTGTCGCCGTACCGGAAGTCGTCTGCCTCTGAGCCATTTTTCGAGTCTGCGCAGTCACCACACGCAATTCAAAGGTATCCAAACGTTCTCAGTTAGTCAGACCTGGAAGAAAACAAAGAGAAATGTTAAACTAGCAAAAACAAGAACAACCGAAAACACAACCTGGTACTGCCAGTGACGACATTGCTATGACACATATGTGAAGAAAGTATTAGAGACAAAGGAACGCTTACCTACCACAGCAACAACATAGACGTACATTGGGAATATCACATATGCCGAATCTTAGACACTGGTGTGATCATTCACACTATTGGAAATACCCTAGTCTATCCACTATCAGTGTGAACGCGAGGCAGGTGGCTTCCTAATGAAATAGGTCAATACATTAAGAATATATTTTAGTGCGCGATCAATTGACACGTGCTATGTTGAAAAGGGTTCGGCTATGGATGTAAGCTATTTGTCTGCAACAACTCTCTAAACAAACATCAATCCGTTATCTCAATTAATACTAAACATTTATCTCAGACAACCGCTTGTCCAAGCTGATCAAGCCCCGGGGGTGTAAATTCGCCTGTAGCACGAAATACTGTTCCCGACTTATTTTCACTACAATTGTACAGTTACACATTTACAGTGCAGATAACTGGTGAATATAGAGCTGATATTTTCTGTCGCTTTGGTTTTTTTTTCGAAGCATCAAATGTTGAAATATAACAAATCACCAATATAGAAGCACCAAATAGCTAAACAATCAATGTAGATTAATCATTTTTCATTACTTTACATCTTTGGAAGGATGGTCAGTGTTCAACACGTTTAACTTGTTAAGAAACTTTAACCCACGCGCCCACACTATCTTCGGGGAGTAAAATTAATTAATTTTCAGGCGAGTATTATTTAGTAAAAAAAGGGGCACTGACGTTGCCTTGTACCACATAATATCGGGTTTATATTTTTTGGGGGAGACTGGGGGTTCTCTTAAATGACAGTCAGCACTCTTCCAGCTACATAACGGCGGTCTATAAATTATCGAATAATTTATTTTTTATTTTTTTTAAATTTAAAATATTTATTAGCCGGCTCTTATGGGCAGTGATATTGTTGTCAGCCACGGAATCAGCGCTGGGTATCATTAATAAAATATATGTGTGGTAGAGCATAACACACTAACACGTTTCAATCCAGAAATAAGACACTTCGCTGTTGCGTTTCTTTGTTTTGTTGGGTTTTTTTTGTTCACACAAAGTACTTTAACATACGTCAAACTGGACTGGATCCCTAGAAACTCCCAGGAGTCAAGCTGCCGAAACGTTCCCCTAACTTGTTATCCGCGAACAACGCAACTTTCGTTTATTAACCTCACCTGATGTGTGATCAGAGGGCTGTCCACTAGCCGGCTTGCCATAACAGAGTCACCATGACAACCCCCGAAAAAGCACTCTATTAGAACCGAAAACGGATTTATAAATAATGTTTGAGGCTAGACACTTCTTGTGAAAGACTCGTTGATGTTGAAGGTTTGTCAAAAAGAAGGAGATCTTATCATTTTCGTTCACACTAAATCTTTCATTAAATCTGTGTTTGAACCTGAGAAATATTTAACATTAAATGAAATATCCCTTCTGCGAGCTATTTGTAAGTTTAGAATCTCTTTACATAATATGTTTAAACCTACAAGAAACTACAAGATGTGAGGAAGAAGATAGACTATTCAAATATTATTTGTACCTATTGTAAATTGGGGTTTATTGAAGGCAAGTTTCATCATTGTTTCATATTGTCCCCTTTAATCAAAATGATGTGCGATTCTACCAAAAGTGGCAATTTAGACATATGCTTTGATCACAAAAGGGGTTAATAAATATATTAATTTTGGTTTCACTTTTGGCAGCTATGTTAATTAAGCTGTATTAATAAATACTCATCAGCGAAGTTTGCACCACATTAAAAGAAAATAAGTGATTAATATAAGAAATCCACATTAAATGTCCTTCCCACAACATATCGATAGGCATAATGAATACCATAAATCTCATTTTGTTAGAATTAATCACATCATCGATCCTCATTTGGATAGTCACGCCGTACCTATAACGTTAATCGTTATTCGTTAGATCCAAAACACCTATACGATTTGGCGGGAACCAGTGTGGCATCCAGAACACAGAATACCGGACATCATATTGGTAAGGAATGTGCACCTGGCCAAATATTGGTATCGTTATCGTAGCGGTAAGAGCTAAGACCCCATTGTGGTCTGATATATTGTGTGAATCGTTGCAAACAGGCCGCCAAGAATGTATAATACCGGACACCTTCAGCCAATATTTAACAATACAAAAGCAAGCAGGGTCATTTTTTCTGCTTATTTTGAGCTTTATCGCTCTATTTTTCAAATAGTGATGCTGTCGCGTGCGGCTTTATTAGTAGCATCAAACAAACATGGCGGACAGGTGTCCGGTATAATGTATATGTTGCGCGAAATCTAGACTTAGGGCTTCGATCGTTTTGTGGCCCCGTGGCCTTCTAAAGCAACAGTTCCTACCATGATCGCCCATACAATCTCTAACTCACTCGTCTCTCAAATACCAAGTATAATTATCAAATATTCCAGTTATAATACATGCGTTTCACCTCATAATACGAAATATTGGCAGCCATTTTGGTTTTATAAAGGGAAACCACTCTAACTGTCAGTAAAGATCGTTACCGATTATTTGAAGTACGACGCAGCTAGTTCGACCCCAACTATGCCATAATATTATTTTTCGTATTATTTTATGTTGGATCTGACCATATTTTAGTTATTGCTTCATGATAAATGAAACATGTATCAATTCTAACCATTTTTGTATTGACCACAAGGCAGTCTTTGCGCTATAACTGCCGTCCACGGGGTTCACGGGTAAGGTGAAATGGGGTATAAAGTACCGTTCAAGATAAAAACTGTGCGTGCGTGCGTACGTGCGTGCGTGCGTGCGTGTGTTTGTTGTTTACGCCGCACTCAGCAACATTCCAGCCCAGGGTTCATACAGATCGTTGGACTCTACGCACTTTTCAAGGAAGAACATTTGTTTTCAAGGACCACTTCTATTCATCCACAATTACTTCCTGAATGCACGGATGCACACAAGTAGGTGATGTTTTCCACTTTAAGCTGAGATTTAGCAATAAAACCATTTAAACTTAACACCAACACAAAGTATTGAAGCTAACATTGCGCCCTGATTATGGGGGGTGGGGGGGGGGGGTGGGGGGGGGGGTGGGGGGGGTGGGGGGGGGGATATAACATGATACGACTTAGTTTCGTGTTCAGGAAGAATGAGGCTCAACTGCCGCTCACGATCGATAACGTCAAATTAAACTATATTTAGTAATACAAAGCGCAAAGAAATTAACGCACTTAATCCACAATAGACGGAAGACATTCTTTCCTTTTCATGTTGTAATCGCCAGGAAGTAAACAGGGACCATAGGTTTTATTGCCATCTGCATATATTCTAAAAGGTTACAGCGCTCCTATTGTTTAGCGAAACTATTGAAAAGATTGATTAAATCTGAACCTAATTACTACATTATATCAATCTTACAACAAGAAAATAGGTGACAAATAAACAACAACAGAAATCGCATTCACCCGACTCCGGGCGGCTTCGTTAATCGGTTTGTTGACTGAGACAACGGAGTGTGACGAGAGACAGGGCTACCATCTGTAAGGACAGCGAAAATAGACTTTGATGCAATAACTGATTAGTTACCGCATGGTCTATGAAGATTTCGGTATTCCAAAGGGTGCATGTTAATTAATAATTTCAACATAAACAGACAAAACAAACCGTGAAGGCTAATCGGGTTGACATTATCCGAATGGTTCCTGCTTCAACAAAAGTACCCCGCAGTGAAAGCGCCGTAAGATTTCTGATTGCGTTGGTGATAAGATCCCAAATTTATTTTGTTCCCATTTCTATATTTCATAAATTGGTATTCACATCTATCAATATTGTTCATAGATCGATAGTAATAAATACAAAAATATGCCATGGGACAGCTTTGAGGCCGAACACATATTTTGCCATTGCAACGTTATTGTAAACTTCTATCGGACGCTAGTCTGTCTTACAGACCCTGATACAAATATATATCAAATACAGCCCATGCAAGTCTATAATGTTTGGCAAGTCTAGATTACTGCAGTATCAGGAGAGAGTCACTGGGCTCCCTTTTATTATATTTTTATTAACAACTGTTTTTTCAGATATGTTTATTTCAGAGACTAGATGTTAGTCTAATCGGACGCAAATTGAACTACTATCAAACTAAATGTGTATGTACAACTGTATACTCTTCAGTGTTCATCAATACAATATGCATATTATTAATTTGCAACAAAGAAGTTCAGTTCATATACTCAAAACCGAAACAACCTTTACTGTTCGGGCAACTAAATTGAATATTATATAACTATATATCACGTCATTCTTGTCATCCCTGCTTCATGGCGTAACCCGACACCTTTGTAGTTGTCGTTATTCATCTTATTCTCAGTTAATGAATTTATTACCGGTTTTATTAGTGGAAGCACTAATCAGTCGTTCAGATCATCTGACAACGTTTAAGCCACGTGCACGACATATGTCCTACCCATACTTCCATGCGGCCATCATGGTACCTCTGCCAAAGGCCAGCGCCATGTGACGTTTCATCACATCCTACACAGTCATTCAGGATATTGCATATGTGTTTCATCTGTTTCATGTCTGACGAGTCTATACATCTAGATAAACAAATGTCATAGAATGGGTACCTTTCATGGAGAAATATCCCAAAATGTGAAAAACTATTTCCATTTGCGTAGTTATCCTATGTTTACATTGGTTGTTCGGCTCCACGTGCTGTTATCGAAGCCCTACGGAGAGCTAGCCTTACTTTGATGTATAAATATATTTTATCATGCACGCCACTGTCGCAGTTGTAGTGGCATATCTATATTATTATGCAAAACGGTATGTAAAACGCCCCAAAGGGATTGTGTTAGGCTAGTGATTTCTGATTTCAGAATAAGCGCGTTTGTTTACAAACAAGAGAAAAGTCCGATGTTAGATATCCGGCTCAAAGCACATCGTTATGACCCGGGCCAATGAATAAGTGTGCTCTCGATTTTCATTCTCAGCTCCCTGGGGATTATACGACCCAAGCTGCCACTGAGGCGCTAGAAGGTTAACAGTCACATTACCATCTCATCCTACCGGGTACCCATTCACTGCTGGGTGAACAGAGGCACATTTCTAACAAAGTCACTTGCCTAAGGAAATGCCACATGTGCTACATGTGCTTCAGTGCGGGGCAGGGCCGAAGCCCTAGAAACTCTCAGGAGTCACTGCTGCCGAATGCAGTCACCCATCCATCTACTGTACGTGACCAGGATTGCGGATTGTGACCTGCGCGCTATGCACATAATGCGCTATGATCCGCTGTATAATCACGCACGCGCATGCACGCACGCACACACACACGCACACGCGCACACACACGCACACGCACATGCACACGCACACGCACACCCTACATGTCATCTCGCTGTCATCTCGCAGTGTTATAAATCATAGGTATATGGTATGTACATGAACACTGACAAAATTGCTATAGTTACCATTTTCCCATTTCCTGTATTAAATGTTATTTATCACTATCGGTTTCTCAGGGGTGCTGACACGTGTTCTAACCTCTGATTGTTGGGTGTGTTCGATTACCCTAATGGAATGGAGATTGAACTGTGATGTTTTCCCTAATGGGGCCACTGGAAATGTGCAATTTTTCAGCTATTTGCATCAGCAATTTTGCAGTTACAGGCTGGGATGAAAAACTTAAAAATCATAACGAAAATAAAAGGTAAGACCTATTCATGAGATCTAAAACCAACTATGAGCGACGTTTTGTCTTTTTATCTCAAGTTTTGGTCAAAAACATTTTTGAAAAACGGTATCTAACACAATCATGTGTATAAGCTTCGCTATTAATTCAGTGATGATATAAAACCAATATCTAGGTCTAGCACTATAAGCCCGGTCTCTCTCTCTCTCTCTCTCTCTCTCTCTCGCTCTCTCTCTCTCTCTCTCTCTCTCTCTCTCTCTCTCTCTCTCTCTCAAAGGAATTCCGAAGGTGGTGAATTCATCTAAAAGCGACTGAACACACTTACACGGCAATATCTTCCGTCTCTCCACCAAGCAGACATGCTCGATGTGAACGTCGTAACGATATTGTGTATTAAAGGATGACGGTTTCATATGAATCCTACATCTCTTCAACAATGATTACAAACACGCCTTTAAAACAAAGTACGATACCGTCTTAGTAGGGAGTGGGCGCACACGTTGTTACAGTACCTGATGATGTAGATCTCCCCTAGGGCTGGGACGAGTCCAAATCTACTACCCTGGTGGTACCCCACACATATTTTGGCTAAAGTGTACACGCTGAAGCACATTAATATCAATATATATTTCATGTAGTATAGGAGAGTACACATTAGAACCCTTAAATCAACTTTGATATGTACCGTTCCACTGTGCGTAATATTTGACAAAAAGATCGATGGTAGTAAAGCCAGCGAAATGTTTTGAGTGTTTAAGGCACCAAACAAGGGTTTTACGGATTGTATCGATATCCATGTTAGGAATCGAACAACACTTTACAACGAATTACAGAATCTTGAGTTGTTTACTCGATCCCGCCAAAGACATTTTAACAGCAACTTGATGATTAGGCCTAATGGTTCATGCCCTCGCTCGTCACGCCTTAACTTGGAGTTTGATTCCACACATGCACAAAGTGTGAAGCCTGTTCAGGTTGTCCTCGTCGTGATGTCGCTTGGATAATCCTAAAACGGCATCAAACACTCCCTTCCGGTTATTGCACTCATGTAGCGACGTGCACGTGTGTGCTTGTGGCTGTTTGTACTAGTCCGGACTAATGCTGATTTTATAGTGCTAGCCCACTGAAATACCATACCGCTGTTTAACATGAATATCTCACTCAAACACAGTATACTGACTCCGAGCCGACCAGTCCTTGTTTTAGCTCCTAAATGCCGAGCGCCAGACAGGGTAACAACAAGTACCATCTTTGAACTTTTTTTGGTATGACGCGGCCGGGAATGGAACCCCGGACCTTCCGCTCTCCGGGCGGACGCTCTACCTCTAGACCACGGATAAATTTAGTATAAACCTGCTGTGCAATTTCAAAACTGTCTGTATAAATGCTAATCTCCAGGTGATGGTGTTGCCATCACGCAACCCCATTGTGTAGTCCGTCATTACGTCAGGCGTATTATCCTTCCTATTTTAGACGAGCGAGTTAATCATAATGGGCTTACAATGAATGAGCAAATAAAGCATTAACGATCGATTCTCCATGGGATGTAGCAGTACAAATTCGAATCACAATTACCGATCGTTAATTTATCCTGGCGGCAAGTACTCGATTCTGATTTGTTATTTAGAGGTATCAAATTTCAATAACATGCCTGTTTCAACAGGTGTGTGAGTGCATCGAGTGTATCGAGTACATCACGACAACAGCAGGTACGTGCAGTTGTTATCATAAAGAGCGTTCCAGGCAGCGAGTTGAACAGTGTATAAGTTATGTTACGGCGTGTTAGGTTGATGTGGGAGGAAAGTCCTAAGTGGTGCAATTAGCAGTTAATGATTACGTATTAAATAGGGACAGTGTCCCAGTTTCATAAATGGCATAATTATAGCGTCAACAACTAGACTGTAAATGGGCTTCATACGGTGGCGCAAAGTTCGCCTTTACAGATCACCCTGCTCCTTGGTACGAGCCCAGCCTATGTCTGGACGTTGTAGTTCCCGGCTTGTTCCCTGCTTGTTCCCTGCTTTTTCCCTGCTTGTTCCCTGCTTTTTCCCTGCTTGTTCCCTGCTTGTTCCCTGCTTGTACCCTGCTTGTTCTCTACTTGTTCCCTACTTGTACCCTGCTTGTTCCCTGCTTGGTCCCTGCTTGTACCCTGCTTGTTCCCGGCTTGTTCCCTGCTTGTACCCTGCTTTTTCCCTGCTTGTTCCCGGCTTGTACCCTGCTTTTTCCCTGCTTGTTCCCTACTTGTTCCCGGCTTGTTCCCGGCTTGTTCCCGGCTTGTTCCCTGCTTGTTCCCAGCTTGTTCCCTACTTGTACCCTGCTTGTTCCCTGCTTGTTCCCTACTTGTTCCCTACTTGTTCCCTGCTTGTTCCCTACTTGTTCCCTACTTGTTCCCTGCTTAAAAATGATACGTTGTCCTTTGTTTGTTTGTTTGTTTTTTAACGCCGCACACAATATAGCAGCTTTATGACGGCGGTCTTAAGATAATGGAGTCTGGACCAGACAATCCAGTGATTGACAGCATGAGCATCCTTCTACGCAGTTTGGGATATGATTACATGCATCAACTGAGTCACCGATCCTGACCACCAGATCCCGTTAGTCGCCACTTACGTTTGTTTGTTTTTTAACGCGACACTAAGCAATATTCCAGTTATATGGCGGCGGTCTGTAAATAATCGAGTCTCGACCAGACAATCCAGTGATTGACATCATGAGCATCGATCCACACAATTGGGATCGATGACATGCATCAACCAAGTCAGCGAGCCTGACCACCTATTCCCGTTAGTCGCCCCTTACGACAAGCATATCCCCACTTAGGACAAGCACGGGTTGTTGAAGGCCAATTCTACCCCGTATCATTATGGATCTGATACAATGTATAAGTTTCAATGACTGTCAATTTGCCGAGGTCGCCTTAAAGTCCCTAGTTCACACCTGTCAGTTGGACGGCACCAGGGATCGATGCTGGGGTACATGCATTGTTAAAGAGCGTGTGTAAATAAATGTATGCCGTCGATGACGCAATGCCGTCGATGTGGATATCGACCACACAGACCCACATCGAGAGATGCACACGGGTTTATATAACAACATGTTCTTCATCGACATTACCCGTATTCCCAAGGCGTTCTTTCACTTACAATGCCTGCATAGTGTTCACACAACCATAGCGGTATAATTGGTATTAGTGGTAATGGCATCATCATCATCATCATCATCATCATCATCATCGTCGTCGTCATCCACACCACCACCACCACCACCATCATCATAATCATCATCTTCATCATCATCATCACCACCACCATCACCATCATCATCATCAACATCAACATCATCGCCGGTTTATCAGACGGTTTATTACTCGTTAACGTCAGATTTGCAAAGTCAGCAAAACATTGATAAAGCATTACTCCCCTTCCCTCTTACCCCTCTGACAAATAGAAGTGAGTTAGTGAGTGAGGTATAGAGTTGAACTTCAGTCATATTTCGGCATGCTGGCTAAATGTAGGTTGAAAGCCCGAAAAGACGCAGGTCACAGTGAGGATATGGTGCTGACTAAACAACAAAACAAAATCAGAAGGAAAGTGAGGTGAGGTGAAAAGTGGTCGCGTATACCACCCAAAACAAGTTAAAGAACAGCCACAATTTGAAGGCTGTGTGTTGTAATACCCACCAGCCATTTCTGATTAACTATAGTCATATGAAAAAATCTGATGTTCTCTTAACTTCTTTTGATTAGTATATGTTGTCCTTAGTGTTAATTTCACTCACTTTGACTTGTCAAATGAATTATTTCACTTTATGAAATTATACATTGACTCCACTTATACCAAAACACATTGACCTACACACGGCTAAGACACTTAACCAATGAGACAACACAAACTGTGTTCCTCTATGATGGATGAAGGAGGACTTCCTACTTTAACGGGAAGTTTTCCTGTTTGCGAATGTGAGCTGTTATACTGTACTCTACTCCCACCAAGTCCAGCTCTTGTTATCAAAGGGTCTGTGATAGTCAAATTACGTCTACTGGTACATCTCGCGCGCATATACAGCTCCATCTGTCCCGTTAGCCTCGTTCTGAGATGGTCCCAGCGGGAAAGCAGGGTCAGTGAAGGGAGATAATAGGCACACATTATACTGTCTGAACAGCCACTAAATAATCCCTAATAAGACAGTTATTAACGAGCTAAGAACAACGACATCGTATTATGAAAGAGTAATGCTAACGAATATGAAAGACATATGGGGTCAAAGTTCAATCTGATTGTAGAATGTAACTGTCCCACAGTCCGGGAACCATTATTTCCCCTTCGCCCCAGCCCTTGCTGTAATGCTGTAGCCCTAATTGAAGCAAGTCTAGATTTTCCACAGGTTCTGAATCTCCCATCTCACTAAGACTCCTTTTCAGTTTAAATAGAGTTGTTTGTTTCTACCCAAATTATATTTTCAGAGGCTAAGAGTATGTCTACCGGTCCTTACCGTAATGCTATAATTCTAACCGAAGCAATTCTAGATTCTCCTCTAGTTTAGAAACTCCAATCTCATTGGGGCTCATTTTCAATTTAAATGTAGTTGCTTGTTTTGATCAAAATAATATAATTTAAGAGACTAAGCGTTAGTCTATGTGTAACCCCGAAACTACTTTTCTGTGTATATTAATTTTGGTAATGTTGTTGTATGGTACTTTGCGTTTCTTTAATAACGTCATCTGTCTATTATTTTAATATTTTCAACGTGGCATTTTGTGTGTGGTATATATGTATTAATTCAGTGTGGTTGAATGGTGATATATTAATGCAATAATCTCAGTAAATTCATTTGTTTCAAATGAGGTATTGTATTAGGTCCCGCTGAAATGAGATATTCATCACCTGTGTACTATTGCTTGATTATGTATTGGGTATTATCAATACATTGTATTGCGGTATTCTATCTCGTCGTTTTAATAGTGCATTTGGTTTTGTTGCAGTAGGTTATTCAACGTTCATTGGTCGTGTGTGCGCGTCGAGATGTGCGTGTTGATACGTGTTTCAGGGCAGACTGTGAGAGATGTGTGTAGATATGCGTGATGCGTGAAGATATGCGTGATGCGTGAAGATATGCGTGATGTGTATAAGAGCCAGGAGATTGTTTGTGCGTGATGCATAACAGGCCGTATAATGAGACCTATGAGAGACAACAAGTAGAATGTGCGTGATGCGTGTAGATATGCGTGGTCAGTGACAGGGCGAATAACGAGACCTATGAGAGACAGGACGTAGCGTGTCCATGATGCGTGTAGATATGCGTGGTGTGTGACATGGCGTACAATGAGGCCTATGAGAAACAGGAAGTTGTATGTGCGTGATGCAATATTACAGCTATATGACGGCGCTCTGTAAAGAATCGAATCTGGACCAGACAATCCAGTGACTGACATCATGAGCATCGATCCACGCAATTGGGATACGATGTCACGCATCAACCAAGTCAACGAGCCTGACCAACCGGTCCCGTTAGTTGCCTCTTACGACAAGCAGAGTCGCCCTTCACGGCAAGCATGGGCTGCTGAAGACCTATTCTACCCCGGATCTTCACGGGTCGTTTCCGTAGTGACCTAATCAGAATGAGGATAATTGGCAGTCATGTGACCTATCACCTGTGGTGGTGTTTATTCAGAGTACGAACTTATTGTTTGCTTTTAACGGTGTTGAAGAATGACCTCTAGTTAATTATAATATAGAAAAGGGAGGGATGTAGATGTAGTTTGTAAAGCACAGAGTATCAGAGTAAAATACGTCAGTACATCTACATGAAATGAGAAATACCATGACTACAACGTTCTCATGAAGGTAAACCAGAGACACAATTTGCCGTTATCGTCCTTGTTCCTAAGAATATAAGACTAACATCTAGATTCTGAAATAACCATATTTTACAGAAAAAAAACAGTTGTTAAACTAGTGTAATGATATATAAATTCATTTTCAGATACTGATACTGCAGTAATCTAGACTTGCCAAACATTATAGACTTGCATGGGCTATATTGGATATATTTGCTTCAGGGTCTGAATGACAGACTAGAAGAATGTCAAACTAATACACCAGCGACACAATATGCCGTTATCGTTCATGTTCATGCTCTGAAACACTCTATCATTACCGCCCACCGAATACTACTACTACGATGATGATGATGATGATGATGATGATGATGAAGTAGATTTATAAAGCCCCACATCCACACACTGAAGCATGTTAAAAGTACAACAGGAAGTTGATGAGATACAACAGCCATATACACATACCGTACAAAGAATAAGTTCTACCACCACACCCACACCCACACCCCACCACACCCACACCCACACCCACACCCCACCTCCTCCCCAAAACCACCAATAACGCTCGCCAATGCTAGTACTGACACAGAACTTCCCTATGAAAACCAGAGACCATATAATAGATATGGTCTCTGGAAAACCCTATTATCTACATGTATGGAAGAGTACCATGTATATTTGTATCACATCCATGTATTGCTTACAGCGCCGATAACGGCCTGAGTGCAATCATGTTCTGTACTGTTCTTGCACTGAAGTCAACCGACACGACAATACGTGTCAGTCAACCAACATGCTCATGTATACCAGAGACCATAGCTATTATATGGTCTGTGTATACGCACCATCATGTTTCATCATGAATGGGAAACACTTTGCAAGAAAATATGTCTGACAGGAAACAACGAAACACCAAGCAGTTAAAGTAACGAACATCATTATGGATAAAATATTGCCAAAAAGCGACGCCACACGTGCTCACTGACTTGAACACCCTTGCGTAACAACCAGAATCTCAGAACCAACAACCAACAAACCACAGACCCATGATGGATACAGAGGCTGGCTGCATCCTTCCATTAAATCTCCAGATGATGACACAGAGGAGACAATGACCTTCATCACACAAAGAAAAGAGGGCGATTGATTTCAGCCCTGGATCCAAAATGGAGGTCAGTTACAGAGACACAGAAGTAGCAGAAAACCTCCCAGATGGCAAATAATACCTTGTATAAACAACAAAGAAAATCCAAACAATTTACGCACGCGCCTAAAGTGGGAACATACCTGCCTCACGATAACACGTCTCGCTTCCCCAAGCCATTGGCATGGCTGCTTAGCATGTCAGACTCCGTGATCCATCAGCACGCGTCATTTGGCCCCACCGTGTCTCCCCCTGTTGGTGTATTCACTGAGGGCACTTAGGGTGCAAATCAGCTGGTTATGAAACCACCAGTCTATAGATTATTCAAATAACTCACGTTTTTCATGTATTATGTACATCTATCGTAATAAATTTGTACGGCAAATTATGCTAAGCGGTCAGGTTATACAACAGATTGATAAGACATTAAAGATTTGCTTCTTTTGTTCCACGGTCGACTTTGGAATGAAAACGGAGAATGATTCATTGATTCATTGCGAGTAATTACCATCGCGCTCGCCTCTTCGTCGCCGGCATGATCTGACATATTTAATACCAACCGGCGCAATCGGTTTCACTTATGACTGAAAAGAGGTAAAAACGCGACCGAATTCGACAGAATTGGAACACACGAACATATGTGGTATCCGGATCACTGAAGCTGAGTAGAAAAAGTACCTACCATCGTTGAGGCGATTCCTTTCCCTTTAAACCGGTAGCAGAAGCTTGCAGACGACACGGCGGCCATATTGATTCCGCTGGAATAGCAAGGCGCCTCTGCCTGTGATCGTGAGCGCGGGGCTGTTTCATACAGTCAAGCCGCTGCTGAACTAATTGATTCGCATTTACTGGAATTATGAAGGCAGGTTGGAAGCAACCTTGCACGCGTGATATGGAGAGAGTTTACGCAGTTCCTTCCACAGTTGTAATAATCGTCTGTATGATGTATGTTGTTTCAGTGCGCAAGCGATACAATAACTTCATCTGCAGCGTCTTAGACGGACGTCGACATCAGCATCTGCTCTGACGTAATTACACCATATATTTGTGAATATCGAACTCATATATTCCTCTGTGTATTAAATCTGGAAATGTCGACAGCACGAGACAAAATGGATGCAAGAAAATCGATATAAGAGAATTTGTTTTGAGATTAAAGTGGGTAAGTGTAAAAAGGGGAGAGGTGTTTGTGTGTATGTGTGTGTTGGGTGGTTGGGGCGGGGGAGGGGGGGGGGGGGGGGGGGGAGGATGCGTCTCTTTATGCCTGACGTTCGATCCGGGGATATCTGCTGAGTCAGTAGTTTGTCGCCCCCACTGTCTCCATGGGCGCTAATCCTTCTTGTTAGGACGCATTTGTTCTACCAGCCTTTGTCTCGTACAAAAAGCCATCTGGATATGGTGCGGTTATTGTTCCATGTTTATTAATTCCTATTTCACAATATGTTTATTCAGTATAGTGGTCATATGACCACACTTCAACTAAACCCGCAAACAGTTTATTACATTGACTTATATAGATTTATATTTCTTATTTTCGGCTGTTTCAGTACCCACGATAAAATGAATCATAGATATATTGTTCCACAACTCCCAACACAATGTATAGTACTTTAAGACAGCCCGATTGATAGATAATACGTCACGTATATATTTCTGCAATGTAATGGCTTTGTTTGGAATCACATTTCAATAAACGTAACAAATAGCCCGCTGTGTAGAAGTCTGTCTTTATCCCCGACTTCTACAATGAACTGTTCCATGTATGCGATATAAGAAATAGCCTGCTGTGTCGAAGTCTGTCTTTATCCCCTACTTGTACAATGAACTGTTCTATTCATACGATACAAGAAATAGCCCGCTGTGTCGAAGTCTGTCTTTATCCCCTACTTGTACAATGAACTGTTCTATTCATACGATATAAGAAATAGCCTGCTGTGTCGAAGTCTGTCTTTATCTCCGACTTGTACAATGAACTGTTCTATTTATGGGATATAAGAAATAGCCTGCTGTGTCGAAGTCTGTGTTTATCCCCTACTTGTACAATGAACTGTTCTATTCATGCGATATAAGAAATAGCCTGCTGTGTCGAAGTCTGTCTTTATCCCCGACTTGTACAATGAACTGTTCTATTCATGCGATACAAGAAAGAGCCCGCTGTGTCGAAGTCTGTCTTTATCCCCTACTTGTACAATAAACTGTTCTATTCATGCGATATAAGAAATAGCCGGCTGTGTCGAAGTCTGTCTTTATCCCCTACTTGTACAATGAACTGTTCTATTCATGCGATATAAGAAATAGCCGGCTGTGTCGAAGTCTGTCTTTATCTCCGACTTGTACAATGAACTGTTCTATTTATGCGATATAAGAAATAGCCTGCTGTGTCGAAGTCTGTCTTTTTCCCCTACTTGTACAATGAACTGTTCTATTCATGCGATATAAGAAATAGCCTGCTGTGTCGAAGTCTGTCTTTATCCCCTACTTGTACAATGAACTGTTCTATTTATGCGATATAAGAAATAGCCGGCTGTGTCGAAGTCTGTCTTTATCCCCTACTTGTACAATGAACTGTTCTATTCATACGATATAAGAAATAGCCTGCTGTGTCGAAGTCTGTCTTTATCCCCTACTTGTACAATGAACTGTTCTATTCATACGATATAAGAAATAGCCTGCTGTGTCGAAGTCTGTCTTTATCCCCTACTTGTACAATGAACTGTTCTATTCATGCGATATAAGAAATAGCCGGCTGTGTCGAAGTCTGTCTTTATCCCCTACTTGTACAATGAACTGTTCTATTCATGCGATATAAGAAATAGCCCGCTGTGTCGAAGTCTGTCTTTATCCCCTACTTGTACAATGAACTGTTCCATGTATGCGATATAAGAAATAGCCTGCTGTGTCGAAGTCTGTCTTTATCCCCTACTTGTACAATGAACTGTTCTATTCATACGATATAAGAAATAGCCTGCTGTGTCGAAGTCTGTCTTTATCCCCTACTTGTACAATGAACTGTTCTATTCATGCGATATAAGAAATAGCCGGCTGTGTCGAAGTCTGTCTTTATCTCCGACTTGTACAACGAACTGTACAATATCATGCGGTATAAGAAACAACCCGCTGTGTCGAAGTCTGTCTTTATCCCCCGAAAACAGCATACGGCCATTTCGCTGTCATATATTGAGGGCTCTATACTGTTAGGTCAAGAAACAGTACACATTATATAGTAAGTGAGTGAGTTGGGTTTAACGCCGCTTTTAACAATATTCCAGTCATATCACGGCGTGTCAGCTTAATGTGGGAGGAAAGCCCGAAGTGATGCTGGTCTCAGACGTTTACCACTTCGGTGAAACCCACGAGCACGGAAATGGTGCTGACAAACCTAGAAACATAATCGGGGCGAACCGGGATTCGAACCCACAATCATAGGTTTCTGGCGTGCCTAAGGGACGCAACTCTGCACAGCGAATCGCGGCGCCTTAGACGACTGGGCCATCCGTGCCCCCTTATATAGTAAGAAGACCACTCATGTTACCAACACTACTGTAATATACGTATAAGCTTAACATATATATCCTCAATGTACAAACCTACCACTATTATCTATCAAATCAGGACAGACACAAGTACGTTGTAGTGGACATCTCTTGTTAACTTCCTGTCACCATACAACGCTGTGTTCAGATGAAATCCCTCCATGTTGTAGTACATAGTGCTTCTAATGTTACGATATGTAGGACACGCGAAGAGGAAGTGAAGTGGAGACTCCAAATAAAAAAACGCACGGACAATATTTGAAATATGTCTTTCAACTCTTTGACTATTGAGATCACTGCATCCAATTCTTAAACGAGCATGGACCATTTGACAATATCGACTACCCAAGTTTAAGTCAAATTATATACAATTTTCAGAAGTATCAACTGCCTTTTTAAAACCAGCGGAATTTTTAACATCATCTGGTATCTACCGAAGCCTTTTAGGGACATTTGTTTTTTGTTTGTTTTTTCTTGAAATTTGTAGATACATTCTAAGTTGAAATTTCAATATGCCGCAATAAAACTGGATATGTTTTCAAACAATTGTTCAGAAAAAACTTTGCCTGAACTGAACTGAACTTTATTTACACTCAGGCCGCTATCAGCGATATCAGAGGTACAAAATTATTTCAACAACATAATAATATAAATAAAGAATATATACAAAACATCTTGGCCGAGCATGCATGCATATTTATACAGATTTACCATGGTAGCAATATATGTGAAATTCAGAAAGAGGGAGAGTTACTTGATAGGTTTAAACAATGACATGATGATTTTACAGAATTTGGACAGTTTTCTCAATGTTCCTAGTCGTGAATTATTGAAAAGTAAATTCATTTTATGCATATTGGGTTTAATGTAGAAGAATCTTGTAAAAAATGTTTTCTTTCGTTTTCTAAATATGGACAAATAAACAAATAATGGAATTCATCACCTATGTCAGATAATTTGCAAAGTTGGCATTTCCTTTCTGTTAAATGTATTTTTCTCCATCTCCCATTATATTATAATTATGTTTTTAATCAGTTTTTGATCCACCAAATATTAATATTTTAGTTTTGGTAGTATTAACCTTAAGCCTCCAGTGTATACAATAATTATGAAATGAGTCTAACATATGTTTTAGATCATAAGCTTTTGTGGCCAACAGCACTGCATCGTCTGCGTACAGTAATACAAATAGTGTGACAATATTTTCTATTCGATCATAGAATTCATCTGGTTTCAGTTGGACACCTTTACATAAATCCTGTACAAGAGATGCTTCGAGGTCAGTTAAAAATATTGCAAACAAGACAGGCGACAGGTTATCTCCTTGTCTTACTTCTGATTTACATGAAAAGAAACCTGTTAAATTACCATTACAGGAAACACGTGATTTGATATTCTATTTTGATATTCATATTATAAATAACGTAAAAACAGTTTCCAGATATATTATTTCGTAATAGTTTGACAGAATGACAGATTATGGCCTCTCTGCGTGCATGTGGGTAGCTATCAAAAGACAATTAAGTTACTAAAATCCTTCCTATTAATCCCACATCTGTCGCTTAGTGTTGGTCTTTTGTACTCTGACCAGCTGATACCGACGTCTTCGATTGTAGTTAGAGGCATATGTGGACAACGCGGTGAACCACAATAGAGACACTCTCACGTTAGTCCCTACACCAGGCCACGCTGTCTTACACAGTTATCGATTAAACATCTCCCTTCTGTTTGTGGCCCCATCAGCAACACGCACTTGAACAGACTTAAAGCGGGGACGAGATCATTAGAACCTTACCCGTGAAATATGTCAATAACCTTCGATTCTGTAGTTCTAAGTGCAAGCTCTATCGAAAATTGTGTTTATATCTCCACCCTTTAGTTGTGAATAGGCGCGTTGTTAACACACTGACATGTCAAGTTGACCTGGCGTGCACCGCCATCTTTTATAGTACAGGGTGTTGCCATGTATTGTTAGTTACCTTTCTCAAGTTTGTACTCTTTTGATAAAAGACAGCTCTCCTATGCCTGAAAGGAAAGCTGGTACAGTGTTGGACAAAACGGGTCTCCCCTAACGTCGGGGTCGATAGTAATCGCGCAATTCCGATTGGAAATCTTAAATATGTTGGGTCTACCTACCAAAACATGCTGGCATAACCGACTTTTGACTATCTACTGGTTATAAGTGAGTGAATGAGTATATCTTTACGCCGCCTTTTACAACATTCCAGCAATATCACTGCGGCGGACACCAGAAATGGGCTTCACACATTGTACCCATGTGGGGAACCGAACCCGGGTCTTCGGCGCGACGAGCGAACGCTTTGTCAACTAGGCTACCCCACCGTCCGGAGTTATAGGCTTGTTTCAGTTTGCCCTGTGGCTGACGTCATGAAGCTTTGTGAAAGACAACTGAAAGGAAACTACATGTCACGGACATAGTATTTGTTTGTTTGTTTGTTTGTTTGTTGTTTAACGCGGCACTCAGCAATATTCCATCGGTATGACGGCGGCCTGTCCGAAATCGGATCTGGACCAGACAATCCAGTGTTTGAGATCAAGAGCATCGATCCACGCAATTGGGATACGATGACATGCACAAACCAATTTAGAGAGCCTGACCACCCGATCCCGTTAGTACCCTCTTACGACAAGCATGGGTTGCTGATGACCAATTCTAACCCGGATCTTCATTGGTCCACGGACATAGTAAATTAGCCTTTCTTCACTGAGTTTGAAGATCTACCATATGTTCGGTGCTTTGTTGCCGAAACATGGCGTCTTTGCTAAGGGAGACAACTCCGACCGGACTCGGGGAAGATAACTCTCCTGAGTACTCGAGTATAAGTGAGCAAAGGTTTAACGCCCCTTTGACAAGTATTTCAGTTATATCACGGCGTTTCAGCTTGATGTGGAAAGCTGAAGTGATGCAGGCCTTAGATGTTTACTACTTTGGTAAAACCCAGGACCACGTATGGTGTCAACAAACATAGAAACTGGGCGAACCGGTATTCGAATCCACGATAGAAGATTTCTGGTGTGTCCAAGGGACACAACTCTACTCACTGAATTGCTGTATTCGTGTACCAGATTCAACTTTAATAATTTCACATTTATATAATGCAATATCAAAAGACTGGATTGCCTCCTATTTAGTTAAATGGAATCGGAATTCTTTTTTCTCAATATTCCGTCCATTGCCTGACGCATGATAGAGGTATTGGTTCAACACGACACGGATTCAAGTCGCTCCTGCTCTCTGATTGGTGGTTAGTGAACGTTTTGACCAATCAGATAACAGGGACGAGCGTATATTCCTGGCGTCGAAATTTGATGAACTCCTTAATGGAGACGCGGTAAGCCGGTATCCGATCGATTTTAAGCAGCAAATGACAAATATAGAACAAATGAAACACGTGGATCAATACCGGAGACTTTCACAAGGGTTTAGTGTGGTGTTGTGTGCTATGTTCATCATAGTTTATTCAAAAACGACAAATTCGATTTTTACGAGCGGACCAAGATGTCGGATGACGTATCTTGTCTGTTTGTGTACACGGGTCCGGGTGATATAACGAATATTGCACCCCATTGTTACGCCTCTAAACACCCTTGTTTGCTGTGCATACTCGATGTGGTGAAGAAAAATGTATAGTGAAAAATAAAGTAAAATGTTCGGTTCCACATTTCACATAAAAAGAATGTAGTGTTTTGAAGCAATGACTACAATATCCTGTCTGTTACTTAACCCCCCGCCATCACCCCTAACAGATCCCCATCAACCCTCATCCTCAAATATTAACCCCTTACTTGCTTCAGGGACCACGTTATTCAGGGGAATGAGTGAGTATAATATTACGACGCTTCTAACTATATTTTCGAGCAAAAATACGGCGTTGGATACCCGAAATGTTTTAACACACCGTGACAAAGTAGGAAACGAACCCGAATCTTCAAAGAAGGCTTTATCCACTAGGCTACTCCAACGCACCGGTTTTACACGTGATTCAACATTTTAATAGAAACTATGTCGAAGTTATGACTAGAATATAATCACCAAACTACGGGGCATGACGTCATTTTCGCCCAGAGGAAATATTTCGAATTCGAGGAGCTTATTCTGAATACTTACTTCCCCTATACAACCAACAACATCATCAAAACTTAACATCATGAATGGTAGATGACGTCAAATTGCAACGTTCTAATGAAGCAGTGTGATATTATATTGCTTCAACCTATTAATCATATTTGAGAAGAGCTAAAATCCGTATTTGCAAATATCAGAAAACTATCACAATATTTCAACACCATCATATAGCTGGAATATCGCTAATATCGTTAAGCAACAAACAATATTCAAACCTTTACGAGTGTTATAACACTTCGGTACATATCTGCTTAGATTAGACTATACTATACATGTATATGCGTCATATCTCACAGGCGAGAATCTACTTCATTTACTCTGTGTAATCTATCAAGATCGGAAGATGAAATAACAAATGAGAATTTCACAATACCTCCATGACGTAGCTTGTGGCTGCGGCAGTGCGAGCGACTGTGTAAGTGATCTCACGATGAGCGTACAGCACGCGCGGGTAATACTATTGTTCGTTCCACAGCAGCTGATTCGTTCGGAGCGACCGTGGTCTGTAAAATCTATCTCGGTGCGCCAGACGGCCATTGCGTTGATTCACAGTTTTCACTTCATCGTGCATTGACCAATCCGGAGAAAAGAGATATTAAGATAAAACTCTTCTTTTTTAAATTAAACAATTCATTTCGTCTTTAGATGTGTTATCACAATGGTATATGACGTATTGTTTTTTTTAAACATCCTTTCAACATTCGTTATTTTTGCTAATGTTTGAAAAATATTGAATTAATGCATGTCATTGAAAGCATGATTTTTCACCATTACGACTGTAACTTTCTGCAACGTTTTCTAAACTTTCGGCTCTGTTCAGGATTTGGATCAGCATCAGAGTCACGGATGATGTAACTCGATCAACAATTGAGCTGCTTGATGCTATTTGGTGTGAATTTCGCTCGGTTTCAGCTGAGATATATTCCGTTTTTCGTCAAGGGGGACCTCGTCCGGGTACCTCAGTACTACGAACACCTCAACAATCCGGGCACACAAGTGTTCCAGACATGCAGGCATCCCTGTGGCTTCAGTACTACCAAGGTCCCCGAGAGCGGACACCTCTCCAGTGCGATCACCTCAGTGCTTCGGAGAGACAACAGATCTTTTCAATCTGGAAACCTCCAATGTACCGACATATCAGACGTATTGACCCCACCAGCGAGGATCTACTCATCTGTATTCTGTACACTTCTTTATTCAAAACTTATTTCATGCGAGTCTCCGGAGACCTACATATAAATAGCTCGTGAAAATCATTACTTCCGTTACATTCGATATTTTACTCTTAAAGAAACCTGCTCTTCCTTTAAGTATCATTGTATAGCATTATTATTATTTCTCTTTAGGGACGAGAAAGAGTTACGTCCCTTAGGCCTATCATGATCCGCTGGTCAGGTGTTCGAATTCTATGGGGTATGGGTGGCCTTGTCGTCTAAGGGGCCGCAATTCGCAGATGAGAGTTGCATGCCTTTGGCACGCCAGAAACCTTTGAGAGTGGATTCAAATACAGGTTCGCCCCGATTATGTTTCTAGGTTTGTCAGCACCATACCCGTGCTCGTAGGTTTCACCTAAGTGGTAAACGTCTGACACACAATAGCCACCCCAAACACACAATAGCCACCCCCAAACATACAATAGCCACCCTCAAACATACAACAGCAACCTTAAACAACACACAGTGGCCACCTTCAAACACACAATAGACACCTCCAAACACACAATAGCCACATTCAAACACACATTAGCCTCTTCCAAACACACAATAGCCACCCTTAAACACACAACAACCCAATAACCACTTACAAACACACTGTAGCCACCTTCAAACACACAATAGACACCCCAAACACACAATAGCCACCTTCAAACACACAACAGCCACCTTCAAACACACAATAGCCACCTTCAAACACACAAAAGCCACCCTTAAACACACAATAACCCAATAACCACTTACAAACACACAATAGCCACCTTCAAACACACAATAGCCACCTTCAAACACACAATAGCCACCTTCAAACACAAAAGCTACCTTCAAACACACAATAGCCACCCCCAAACACACAATAGCCACCTTCAAACACACAACAGCCACCTTCAAACACACAATAGCCACCTTCAAACAGACAATAGCCCCCTTCAAACACACAATAGCCACCTTCAAACACACGATAGCCACCTTCAAACACACAATAGCCACCTTCAAACACACAATAGACACCTTCAAACACACAATAGCCACATTCAAACACACAATAGCCACATTCAAACACACAATAGCCACATTCAAACACACCATCACCAGTACCCAGCCGAGACTAGATGACACACGTACACTGACCATTATATTCGCTGACCATGTACCAATGTCGTCCCGTGATCTCTTGCATGTTCAGCTGTGTCTCGCCGGCTTCAGTTGTTAAGCCTTTTAAAAGTTCAGTTGAAGGCAAAGCCAATTAAAATGAATTATTAACTACGCGCTTGTGGAAGATTGTAACAGGAGATGCACATACTAAGTATATCCTAGCAACAGAAGCGAGTAATGTGAGACGGTAGTGTTACTGGCGGGTTGTCATAAGCTGAGTTGGGTAGGGTGTTATCGATTTACCAAGATTGAAGCCTAATATCACAAATAGAGTTCGATATGATTATAGTAGAATCCTGCTGACAACTATATCCCTGCGAAGATGGAAAATCCATTTCAATAATGCGATTACGCCTGGCGCCATGGCGGTAGAATGGACATAGATAATTATTATCATTATACCACGGGACTTAAGATGTATTGGTATGGTTGAGCTCATTAGTGTGCCTGTTACCTTGGTAACTGGGACTGTCGGCTATCAGTTGACATGTATCGGTATGCACGTCAGTGAGATATTGTATATATCTGGTCATGTAAATGTTTCAATGAGACTGTATCGTCCATGTAAATGTTTCAATGCGACTGTATCGTCCATGTAAATGTTTCGATGCGACTGTATCGTCCATGTAAATGTTTCAATGAGACTGTATCGTCCATGTAAATGTTTCAATGCGACTGTATCGTCCATGTAAATGTTTCAATGAGACTGTATCGTTCATGTAAATGTTTCAATGCGACTGTATCGTCCATGTAAATGTTTCAATGAGACTGTATCGTAAATGTTTCAATGAGACTGTATCGTTCATGTAAATGTTTCAATGCGACTGTATCGTCCATGTAAATGTTTCAGTGAGACTGTATCGTCCATGTAAATGTTTCAATGAGACTGTATCGTCCATGTAAATGTTTCAATGAGACTGTATCGTCCATGTAAATGTTTCAATGAGACTGTAACAGTTTATGTAAATGTTTCAATATAACTGTATCACTACATGTAAATGTTTCAATGATATCGTATCAGTTCATGTAAATGTTTCAATGAGACTGTATCACTTCAAGTATATGTTTCAATGAGACTTATCGTCTGTGATAATGTTTCAATGGTACCGCTTCGCTTCATGTAAATGTTTCAATGCGACTGTATCGTCCATGTAAATGTTTCAATGAGACTGTATCACTTCAAGTATATGTTTCAATGAGGCTTATCGTCTGTGATAATGTTTTAATGGTACCGCTTCACTTCATGTAAATGTTTCAATGTGACTGTATCGTCCATGTAAATGTTTCAATGGGACTGTATCGTCCATGTAAATGTTTCAATGAGACTGTATCACTTCAAGTATATGTTTCAATGAGACTTATCGTCTGTGATAATGTTTCAATGGTACCGCTTCACTTCATGTAAATGTGTCAATGCGACTGTATCGTCCATGTAAATGTTTCAATGGGACTGTATCGTCCATGTAAATGTTTCAATGAGACTGTATCACTTCAAGTATATGTTTCAATGAGACTTATCGTCTGTGATAAAGTTTTAATGGTACCGCTTCACTTCATGTAAATGTTTCAATGCAACTGTATCGTCCATGTAAATGTTTCAATGAGACTATCAGTCAATGTAAAATTTTCAATGAAAATGTATCAGTACATGAATATTTATCAAAAGTATTCTCATATCATCGCTCATCCTAACTCTGACTATAAGCCAATGGCGAGGACAGGTTTTAATTTTATATCTGTGTTGTATTTTTTTCTTTCAACCCGTTTTCAAGTTAAAATGTTACCCATAAAAATATAGGTATTTTGTTGTCATTTAAACATAAGTGAAATACAGATACAGAGTGACCCTTACATCTGAAAATATTACCTTAAGAGTTGCAGATGATAAAAATAAAATATCATGTTGCCTTAAAAATTGTATATCTTATACTTCTATTCAAATCCATAGGGGATACGTCTGAACATTATGTTATACAGTAAACTACGGTTATAACGAACTCAAAGGGACTTCTAATTTTAGTTCGTTATAACCGTAATTCGTTATAAGCATATATACAGTATAACTACAGCAAATAGTCGGGACTAAAAAGTTAGTTCGTTATATCCGTTAGTTCGTTATAAGCGTGTTCGTTATAACCGTAGTTTACTGTATATCGATCCCCGGGAGTTGGGCTCGACGTCATGTCCACACAGAGAATATATATTATAGGAGGATGCGTATATATACAGCTTTCCTAAAGTGACCTGTTCGAGTCACGATAACCGCGGACAGACCCTGAGGATGTCAGCAATCGCATTTCTTTAAGACAGATTCCACGTGTACCCTGTTGATTAGCAGATCACGGATATAGCCACGGATCGATACATGTTTCTTCCCCTCTGTGCCAGCGTGGGCTTCTGTATACTGGAATCTATCGATCTGATCCCGTGTGGGGAGAACCTGGAGTCCCCGATGAGGGCGGGGGAGAGGTGGGGGATGATGCTAGCTGCAGCTGGCATGTGAGGGGAGGACGGTTGTGGAAGTGATATTACCCTTCAGATCAGGGAGGTTAGGCTGAGTCCAACTCAAGTCTACAATGATTTGGGAAGTCCGGATTGCCTCAGCTCCAGGCTGAAATTAAGGATTGGTCTGGGTTTTATTTGGATTGTATTTTATATTTAGTAGATACAGACTTTAAGAGCTGTATTTCTGTGACTAAATGTCAGTCAGTCTACAGGGAGGTGTTTAACAGCTATTGGAAAATGTGTGTGTGTGTGTGGGGGGGGGGGGGGGGGGGGGGGGGGAGGAGGAGTGTGTGTGAGGTGTTGGTAGGTGGGTGGGTGGGTGGGTGGGTGGGTGGGTTTGAGGAAGATGCAAAGAATATTTTGAAACTGGAGTGCGCGCTTAATTTACAAAAATGGTGGCATATCATTAGGGATACAATTTGCAATGTTTAATGTTCAATTTGACATAGTTCCTTGTGGATCTTGGTATATGAGGGGTACTTTGTAGGTTGATGGGTTGATGGGGTAGGATAATGATGTTGATCATGCCTTCAGCCGGTAGATGGTTCGATGGGGATGGTGTCATCTGGGAGTGTTCCGGAGGGGGTTGGCGGGGAGGGGGGTGAAGTGTGTGATGATGGGGTGTTCAGAGCGGATGTACTGTGTGTGGCGAGGGGTACAGTTGGTGTGTGTGTGTGTGTGTGTGGGGGGGGGGGGGGGGGTAGTCAAGGTGAAGGTGATCGGGTTCTTTGTCGTGAGAATGGGGTTGGCGGCTGTTGTCGGGGTGTTGCGACGAAGGGAAGAACTTGCCATTGTGTGATGCTGTTGCATTGCCAGCGTGGGGAGGGATGGTTGCGTTGATGGGGGATGGAGAGTTCAAGTTGTCGGAATGAGATCGGGGTGTGGGTTTTGATGGTGGCGCAGTGTTCAGAACGGGGAAGTTTGGAAGAGATTAGATTTTCAAGTAATGTTAGAATGTATAGTCTCCCGACCTGACTAGTCACCATGTGGTACCCCACATGTAACCCCTACCAATTTTCTTTTGATAAATATCCCTTTTTAATAATAATTGTGCATCGATCATGCCCAAATGTTTGTAAAGTGTCATTTAACAAAACAACCGATCGTAATTGCAATGTACCATGGTTAAGCGAAGACAATTGCCTTCTAAATAAAGGAAAGTCACAATCCTTCTCAGCAAACGAACGCATTATATACGTATAATTAAATAGGACCCAGTTTACCGTATTTCCGCGATTCAATGCTCGAAAAAACGTCCAGGTCTCTATAAACGCTGGACCTCGATAAACACCGGGTAGTTTTGATCCATGGGGGTGAGTGAGTGAGTATGGTTTTACGCCGCTTTTAGCAATCTTCCAGCAATATCACGGCGGGGGACACCCGAAATGGGCTTCACACATTGTACCCATGTCGGGAATCGAACGAACGCTTGAACCACTAGGCTACCCGACCGCCCTTTGATGCATGGAATCCATACTTATATTATATTTGTGATTAAACGCCGGGGCTAAAGAGCGTCTGAATGAAATATACGCCCGGGCGTTGAATAGAGGTAATACAATGTATCGCCAGTCACTATTAAACATACATAAATCATGAATATTAACATGCATACTTAAAATCGTTGTTATGGATAAAATAAAACCTATAATATTTGAGGGTATTTTCATATTCCATCCCTGATTCTGTGTGTGATATTTCGATGAAGACGAAAATAGTGTCCATGACCATATATTGATAATACATCCATGCGTAGTTAGTTGTCCTACATTCATCATAACAAACATACGCTTTGTTAAAATTTTATTGATTAATACAGATCGATGGTTAACATTTCATTATGCCTGCTGAAAAAAAGTTTCACAACAGCTTGAAATTAAACTCACTGAACCAGATGAATATATCTCTAATATATAAATATAATTATAACAATTATGAGAGCAAGAGTTAATTTTAACCATTTTTATCATAACTGTCGATAATTGGCGCAGTAATGACGTCACAAGGCGGTGGGCGAGCTGATACAACTCGAGGTTGCCTTGTCTACACGCAACTGTTGATCACACATTATCTTTCACGCTGGAAACACTGCGAGGCAGTTGCTGGTAATACGAATCGCGGTTTGAGTTTATTGAAATATTCACATGTCCCGTTTATTTGTTACTGGGTGGGAGGAGACTGTACATAGACAGAATTGGTGCACTGCGGCATTAAGCCTGCAAGAGTTACGTCCCCTTGTCCATTCTGCGTGGGGGTGAAATTAAGATGGAGGCTAGGTATGTCATAGCTTTCTTCTAACACCAAATTCCTATTAGAAAATATATATCAATCAACCTATATCGGTAAACTAATCTGACTATTCTTAAAGTAAATTCAGTATAGCGAATGCACTAACTGACCGCCGCATACAAGATATTTTATGTTTCACATATGCGGCTAAACTCACGGTCACTCCAGCTGTGAGACAGTGGCCCATTATGCAAGTCTGCCCAGCCAGACTGACGTCACCCCAAAAGAGGTATGTTGAGTATACACAGCTTGCGATCGATTTGAAAACTCTGGACAACCCAGGTGGACGAACACGTGTTGACCAAGATGTAACCCAAGTTAACCTCTGTTGACCAGGTTAACGCATGTTAACTTATTTACGTCATACTCCGGTTGACCTATTTAAGCGAGTTGCCCATACATATTGAAACCTGTACTCGCGTCAGCAGCCTGCAACTGACGTCATCAATAGAGTAAATTACATTCATTAGTTCAATCATGAATATAAGCATTTTAATAAATGTAATTAACTACGTATTGATAATATATATGTTTTGTGGTATGCGTCAGGGGTATTTAACTTCCGTTATTGTTTACATATATACTTCAGAATCAATAATGCAACGCTGATGATGAATTTGCGTCTCGTTTGATGTTCTATGTGTTATTTGACCGCCTCCGTGGTCTTGTGGTAGAGCGTCCGCCCGGAGAGCGGAAGGTCCAGGGTTCGATCCCGGGCCGCGTCATACAAAAAGACGTTAAAAGATTGTACTTGTTGTGACCCTGTCTGGCGCTCGGCATTAAGGGGCTAAAACAAGGACTGGTCGGCTCGGAGTCAGTATACTGTCTCTGAGTGGGGTATTCATGTTAAACTGCGGCATGGTATCTCAGTGAGCTAGCACTATAAATCGGCATCAGTCCGGACTAGTACAAGCAGCCACACACACACATACACGTGCATGCACGTCGCTATATAAGTGCAATAATCTTGGACGCGACGTTAAACCCCATTTCACCTCACCTCACCTATGTGTTATTTTGAAATTTCGAGGACTTATATATGCATTAACTAGAACAGGTACTATGGAAGCTTTGTCAAGCAATGAAACACTTGGTAACCGCTCGTATTTGTGTGTTATAGAACATAGCTGTTGTGTTTCTCTGTCTTCTGGCAGCCATTATAATTATAATCATATATTAGCTTGCGTTTGAGGTATTTTATTTCTGGTGCTGCCCTAAGATATTCTTGACACCCTTAAACAACTGTCCAAAGCTTTTCTCATTACATATCTGTAGCTGAAATAATCAATAGATACTAAACACGCACGCACGCACGCACGCACGCACGCACGCACGCACGCACACACCTTACACGCGTGCGCTCACGCAGGCCGACAGATATTGACAGCAATATAAACAGGGACAGGGCATTTAGTCGTTCAAAACATGCAGATTATTTTCAACACGTATTGCGAAATGCCATTTTATCTCATTTACTAGATATTTTCCTTTTTTTCAGCGATTAATAGCCGTTTATAAAACCAGTGAGTGGGTGAGTTTGACTTTACGCCGCTTTTAGCAATATTCCAGCAATATAACGGCGTGGGACACCAGAAATGAGCTTCACACATTGTACCCATGTCAGGAATCGAACCCGGGTCTTCGGAGTGACGAACGAACACTGTCAAGAAGCGTCAACATTACGTCATAAAGACATGCTCTGACGTCATTTACTCTGACATCATAATGTATTGCACGTAATTCACGGGTGCTTAGTCTACATTTTGATAACCATCTTTTAAAAATAATTATTTGATTTTTATTTCGCCCGACTCTACCAAGTCCTACATTATTTTCATTGTCCCCCAAGCACCCACGGGCGAAATAAATCACCATGTGTGTTCCTACTCTCTTTACTTGATGAAATACACCATATACTCGTACCTAGCGCAAACAAACATCACGCTTCACCTGGATCTCATTCGTCGACAGCTAATGTACACAGATGTCTAGAACAGTTTGTTCAAAAAATGAAATACAAATAATACAACGCCTCGCGACTCAC